>NC_067246.2:67946009-68249039 GCF_019359855.2 Lolium perenne
GCTTCATGTTGCATTGAGGGGAATTCTACCAGAAAATGTTCGTCTGGCCATTGTGAAGGTATGTGCAATGCAATTTCTCAGAAGGTTACACATTGATATGGTCCAATGTATGGTCAGCTTCTAGTTGTTGTTCCCACCATCCTTCTTCAATATTATGACGCACCTCCTAGTTCACCTAGTCGAAGAGATTAGAATTCTCGGTCCTCTGTTTCTACACAATATGTTCCCCTTCGAGAGGTTCATGGGATTCTTAAAGAAATATGTTCGCAACCGTGCTAGGACAAAATGAAGCATCTCCAAGGGCTATGGAACAGAGGAGGTCATTGAGTTTTGTGTAGACTTTCTTCCTGACCTTAAGCCGATTCATGTTCCTAAATCTCGGTATGAGGGGAGGCTGACTGGGAAAGTCACACTAGGAAGAAAAGCAATAGTATGTATGGACGGGCATTCTTTCACTCAAGCACACTACACCGTTCTACACAATATCGAGAGACACAAGGATATTCTACGCTCTGAAAACCCAGGGAAGGCTGACTCCTGGATTAAAGGGGAATATGAGAAGACTTTTGGCAGTTGGTTGCAGACACATCTCACGAATAACACCACCGTTGGAGATCAGCTGTACTGGTTGGTCAGGTCACCATCTTCGACTATATGTACTTTCCAGGGGTACGAAATAAATGGGAATACATTTTACATGGTCGCCCAAGATAAAAAGAGCACGAACCAAAACAGTGGTGTCCACTTTGATGCAAAATACGACAATGGGCAGAAGGACACATATTATGGGTACATAGATGAGATATGGGAACTTGACTATGGACCTACTTTTAAGATCCCTTTGTTTCGGTGCAAATCGGTCAAGCTGGCAGGAGGCGAGGTACAAGTAGAACAATAGTACGTCATCAATAGTGGATCTCAACAATCTTGCGTACATGGACGGACCATTCGTCCGAGCCAATGATGTGGCTCAGGTTTTCTATGTGAAGGACATGTCTACCAAAACGAGAGAAGGAAATCAACAAAAGAATACTACGTCCGATGAGCCAAAGCGCCACATAGTTCTTTCAGGGAAAAGAAACATCGTGGAAGTAGATGGCAAGACAGGCATGTCAGTAGATTATAATAAGTTTCATGAAATTCCGCCCTTCACATTGAAAACTGACCCAAGCATCCTGTTGAATGATGAAGATTCTCCATGGCTGCGACCCAGAAGAAAAAAGAAACAATAGCTAGGGATGTTGACTCAAGCATCAAGTTAAATGATGAAGATGCTCCATGGTTACGGCCAAAGTGATCATAACATGTGTATATCAATATGGCCATCTATTTCCCATTTATTTTTGTGTAATAATGTAACTGGATGTAAGATATTAACAATGGAGATCGTTGGCTTGTTTTTACTAGTTAAATAGAGGTTGTGACGTTGACAAGGTATCGACTCGTCAATGCCTACGGATTGTAGACTAGGGTTTTCGTAGGAAGTAGAGCGCAAGTAGATCTCGAGGGTTCAGCCGAAAAAGTACTCGACCGCTAGAAAACTAGGGTTATGTTGACAATGAAATTGATCCTCTCTTTCTCCTTCGACTCCCCCTTATATAGGAGGCGGAGCCGAAGATTTCGTGATGTACAAGTTACAAAGAACGGGAGACTCTTTGAGTTCGTCCTGTAATAGATAAAGGTCATTATTCCTAATACAACTCTATCTTTCCAAACTACCTCTTAACTGGGCTTCCGGGCTTCATAAACTTCGGGTCATGGGCCTTAAGTAAACCCCGGGTACCATCTTCGGCAGGCCCATTGGGGATGCCTATGTCAGTAGCCCCCAAGATTTTTCTTGAATCGAAGAATCAGGGAAAATCTCCACCGTTACAATTAACACATGATTTCTTCGAGTTACCAAATGACTTTCATAAAACAATCATATATTGTACAGGGATAACGGTAATTGGGGCTGGTTCATCTGACGGATCAGGTACCAGTTAACTGCTCTTGTGGCAATCCCGCAAATACCTACTTCAAGCTCAAGTCCCTGGACATGATCTCGGCATACTGGCGTAATTCGACATGTGCCGCTTAAGGTCTTACCATATGCCGAATTCCAGTCGTGTTTATCGGGTACCTAACGCGTCCGTTAGGATTTTTCTTCGCATCTGTTGATACGGAAAAAAGTAGTAGAGCGCATTCAGGTGCAATGCCACGCCGCGCATGACGGATCCTGGGGTCTTACCTTCGCAAAGTATTGCGGCATTCAGAGATTAAATGATATGGATATCCGGGCCTGGTACTCTAGGACAGCCATTGAGATGATATTTGGGTCTAAGGTTGTACCAGTAGTTTATTATAATCTTGTTATTAGGAGATAATAATGTAGCCAGGTCATGCTGTGGGCCATCTAGGGTTTTAATAGAGTCTGTTTGACTTGGGCCTGTCCAAGTCGAACTAGGTTAGGCCCAATAAGGGGGCCGGCCGGCCAGCTCTCCCTCTCATATAAGGAGATGGCACGGCTAGGGTTTAGGGTAGTTCAAGTTTAGTTTAAAAGTTTAGGGTTTCCCTATAGCGTGTGATCACGTGTATCATCCCTCCGGGGGTGCGGCGCTGCCGTTATCTATTATATCCGCTGCGAAGGTTCTTGTGTTCATCAAGGATTGTCTAGCTCTTGGTTTGAGGCGGTCGTTCATCGATTCGTTGCTTGCTGGATTCGTTCCCTCTTCTCCAGGCTGCGTTCATCGCGTTGTTGGGAGGATTCTCTACCCCAGGTTCTCGCTGTGAAAGATCGGGCATCAACCAAGGTGGATCGGCTTGGATCTCCCTTATCATTAAATCGCGACTGAGGCGCTCTGAGAATATATTGTCGAGTGCCTTTTTCGGCTCCTGGAATAGCACATTTGTTCGAGTCATACGATGACTTATATTTTTTTATCTTGTCTTCCCGATGGGAGTATATGTCGAGTTATATCATAACTCGAAATATGCTCATATTGACTTCTTTAACTTCATCGGGTACGCGACCAGCGTTCCCGATGGGAGTAGCCCCCGAGGCTATAGCCAAGTACTTGTACTTGGTTGTAGGCTCACCTGTTTATTATCTTTGTAGCTATATTGCCAACCCTTCCGATATTTCCCTCTTTATCGGGTGCGCGACCAGCGCTCCCGATGGGAGTAGCCCCCGAGCATTTGAACAAAAACTTGTATTTGATCAAAGGCTCCCGAAATTACCAATAATACTCCACTATCGCCGATCTTCAAAACGCTACAGCCAAAATTTTCCTTATAATGACATCAGTGCTGACGATAGCCACGATCACTATGTTGGGAAGGTGCGAGTCCTGTCCTGCCACTGATCCGTGGGTCCTTAATACTGCATCGCTTGACACGTTACACAGGCGGGGACACACGTCCTCCGCTTTCTCAGGCACGCTCGCTGTAGCGCCTGTCTAGTTACTTCGTAGTAAAAAGACCTTTTTACTCCTGGAGACACGTGTAAGGCGTTAGATCCATTTCTCTATCATCCGACGGTGCAACGGTTCAATTGCTCGCGACAAGTAATCATCTTCTTCCTCAATAATCCCCTTCGCTGCGCCGCGCTCCCATCCTTTCTCTCTCCAAAGCCTCCATTGCTGCCACCAAGCTCCTGCGCCCGTGCTCTTCCTCAACTTCTCCAGCACTCACTTTGATGCCACCGCGGGCGAGACTCACAAAGCACACCGCTCCAGGACCCGGCATGGCGACGGAAGATTTGGAAATCTCTGAGTGGGAGAGATCCAAGATCTCGAACCAGGACATGAACCTGCTCAAGAAGCTTGGGCTGACGAAGAAAGAACAAGCGCTGATCTTTCCCGGGGAGGAGAGCTACCCGACGCCCCGCATCGGTTACCGGGTAACTTTCATTGACCAGCTCATCCGCGGCCTATCCACCCCTATCCACGAGTTCCTCAGTAGATTGCTTTTCATCTATGGGCTACAGCTACATCAGCTGACTCCCAACTCCATCCTCCACATCTCCATCTTCATAACCCTCTGCGAGTGCTTTCTCAGGACCCATCCGAATTGGTCCCTATGGAAAAGCATTTTCTACATTCGCCGCAACAACTCCCACAACACCAACTACAATATAGGGGGGGTTGTTATCTGTATCCGTCCCGACGTCGATTATTTCTACGTCAAATTCCGCGACTCCGTCCAAGGGTGGCGCTGGAGGTGGCTATACATCCGCGAGGAGTATCTTGACTCGCAGGATTACAACATCGCGCCCTTTGATGGTGGCGCAAAAATCCTTCGGCGCCGATCATGGGATGCGGAAGCTACCGAAGAAGAGAGGATGGCGACAGATGCGCTAATGAAGCGCATCCATAAGCTCCAGAACACCCGCGGTAAGGAACTGTCGGGTGTTCAAATTACTGCACACTTCCTTAGGATCAGGGTGCAGCCTCTACAGGCTCGCAAAAACCCTCTGTGGCTGTATGCTGGCGAGAAAGATGTCGACCGCATATCCAAAGATCTCTCTGTGAAGGATTTGGAGAAGCTTGTCCGACGTTTTTCATTGCTGAGCAAAAATGATACAGTTCCAACCTCCTGTCGCGTGGAGCCAGACAGCGGCACCAACGCCCTCCCCAAAGTAAGTAACTTGTCTCTCGAGTTTATATTTTTTTGACTACTATCTTGGTTAACTTGCTTTCTCGACTTTGATTCAAATTTCGACTGCTATCTTGCTATGTTACTGTCTTGCTGTCGACCTCTGTCTTTCTTAACTGTCCCTTGTTGTTGATTTTTCTTCAGCAGAAACACCAAGTCATCTCTTCTCTACCTCCCCTACCTGAAGGTGGGGAGGTCGACGAACGAACCGTCATTACCGATGATTCTCAGGGCACTTCTCGCCCTGAGAGTGAAGTCACGGGATCTCACAAATCTGCGGCTTCCTCTAATAAAGATACATAATCAAAAGCTTCTGAATCTGTACGCTCACCTCCTTCCGCTGCTTCTCCAAAGAACAAAATGAAGAGAGGTGAAGTTGAAGATTCCGGCACCTCCAAACCCAGCGGGTCACCTGCCGAGGAAGCTTCCCCCGAGGAAGAGGGTGCCTTCTGTCCTTATGATGATGCCATCATTAGCTCGTAAGCTATCCTTCCTTCTTTTTCTTTTTATATATTGTTTGTGAATATTTTCATATTATCTTTTGTGGACAGTGGCGAAGAAGAAGAAGAACCCGCTGCCAATGTGACTGCTCCAACGAGCACGTTGCAAACTTTAGTTCTTTCGGAAGCTCGCCGTGCAACGGAGGAAACCTCGCCTTCTCCTCATCAAGATTTGGAAATGTCGACTCCTGCCGTCAGCCCCCGAGCCTCCTCGCCAAAAAGGGCGAGGATTGAACTTGGCGAGAAACACAACTTGGCCGGGAGTTCGACGACCCCTCCTTTAGATGACGTAAGAACCCTTGCAGCTATTTTATATTTGTTGTCGAGTTTCTTTCCTCTCTGAATCTTTCTATCGTCTTTCTTTCTACAGCCTCTGACGAAACACTTCATCAGTCTCGGTACTCAATTTATTGGATACCGTGATACTATTGAAAGTTAGAAAGGTACACCTTTCTATCGTCTTTATTTTTCATCGAGTAGACTATATCGCTGTCTATCTTAATACTTCTACCATGTTTCCTTCCGCTAGAGGCTCTCATCAAAGCTAACAAGCGCGCCGATGATCTCGCCATCAAGCTGGAGCAAAGTGAAAAAGCTTGCGAGAAGGCCGAACAAGACGCTGCCTCTGTTGAAGACCTTCGAAAGAGACTCCACCAAGCTGAAACTGCTTTAAGCGAGAAGACAACTCAACAGATTGCCCATGATGAGGATATCATTGGCCGTCTAGAATCGCAAAATCGGCGCTTTGTCAGTAAGTTCGTTGATCACTTTGCTCGGGTCTCTTCTAAGATTAGCTCTCCTCATACTTGTTGATAACCCGAACTTTTGCTTCAGCAGGAAAAATGGGTCAAGATTTTGAACTTCAAGAACCTGAAGGGGATCGTCTTCTCGACGCCCTTTCCCTCCTTAAAATTCATGGGGATTTGGCACGCCGTAGTATTGCTGATGCGCGAACCGCATTTACGCGCCTCTTCCCCTACTTCTTCCCAAAGAAAAAATAGCCAAATACCTTTTCTGATCTTGCCAAACACTTCATTCTTGAGGAGGATCTTGGGCTAACTTTCGGCAGGAAAACTTGAAAATTGGAGTTGAAGGTACCATAGCTCTGGTTGCCGAGAGCCAGCAGAACGTCGACTGGGCGAAAGGTGGAGAAACAAAGGGGATAAACAAGGAGAAGTGGCAGTCCTTGATTAAGGCTGCTAAGCCGCACTCGAAGAAGATTCTCTCCTTCCTCGGATACAAGCCAGCTGCTTCCTCCAGTACCTCCAAGCCGGAGGTCAAGTAGACCAACTTATTCCACTATTTTTTCTCTTTCTTTTGGCAGATGTCGATATCCTTATGATATGTGACTATTTACGTCGACTCGCTAGGAGCTGACCTTTTGTAATGGACCCCTACTATTGTAAATATCTCGACTTATCAATGAAAAGTAATGATCCATTGTGTGGTAATTGATGTCGACTCTTTTTCTTCTTCCAGTTGGTGTTTGATAATTATTCTAAGAATACCGGACCATCACCTGCTTCCCCTGCTATGTCTCGCTCCAAACGGATAGCTAACGACGTTTTATTGGACGATTCCTCGTGCGTTAACTCTGAACTCCTGGAATTATCTGAACTTCGGCAGCAACTCCAAGCCCTGAAGAAACAGTCCCTTATTGGCATGGATCAATCCCGCAAATCTTCTGAACGAGAGAAAATAGCTCTTCAGCAGGTTCAGGAAGCCTTAGTTTTAAAAGATTCTGCAGTTGCCGAAGCTTTACAAGCTACGTCCCGAGAAAACTATATGCTTGAGCTGCTAAATGACGCAAGCCTGGATATGGCGGGTAAGTTCCATCTCTTATATTCTTCTATATTGCTATCCATAGCCAATTTTTTGCAAAACTGATCATCTGTCCATATGCTTAGGCTCTTTTTTGGATGCTACTGCCGAAGATCACCGTGTTGACGTGAGATCCGAGGTTCTCATTCGGCTTGCTCTGCAAAACAACACCAATTTTTGGGCTACCCCAGATCGAACCCGCCAAATCGTGCGGTTTCAGGATCGTGCTGGTCAGGTCCGTGAATATCTTGAATTCTGCACAAAAACACAGGCCGTGGTTTACAATGCCATGTTTCCTCGGAACGCTCAGCCAAAAACTCTCCCTGACTTGATAGACAAGTTCAAAAGTGTGGATCGAATCCATGGTTTCGTGAAGGCTCAGTTACTTGTTGGTGCCAGATTTGCTATGATCATGCTACAAATCTGCCACCTGAAGTTGGACATGTCCAACACTGTTAAGCTTTGCCATGCCCGATTAAAGAAACGAAGGAGAAACATCGACAAGATCAACGACGAGGTAACACCTGTAGTCGAAAATATGATTGAAGATCTTCTGCGGATGGATACTGAGTATTTTTCTGAGAGCCATTATGCTGATTCCATGGGTGCTCCTGCGGAAGATGAAAGGGTACAAATAGATGATCTTATAGGAGATGAATGAAATCTTGTCTTCTGCCGATTTTTCCTGTAACAAAGGCATATCTTGTATATTGCGAGAAGTATGTATATTGCGAGAACTATGTGTATTTGTTTTTCCTTCCTTCTCTATCCCCCGAGTATTTTGACAGGCGTATGTACACTTATTACTCGCGAGGTATTGTAACCAAGGCAAATAATTGGTGTTTTATATATTGTAAAGGTCAAGTTTATGTTGTCTTTTTTGTGAATTGTAAACCTCCAAACTTGTCGAAGAAAAAGATGTATATCACCAATATCTTTACTATATTGTAGCATCGCGAGCCCGCCTCATTAAAAACCTTTCAGCCCCACTCGGTGCCCTGAAAGGAAAAGAGTGCGTCTGAAAACTCGCGAGCTTTTTACTACAATGTATGTTTGCATGCATATTTCTATTTTGACTTCTACACGTAGAAACGCCAAAGCTGCGCCACGTTCCATGGATTTTTCTCTGCGACCCCTGTCTTTTTGTCCTTTATCCTGTACGCTCCTCCCGCGATCACCTCTGTGACGATGTAAGGTCCTACCCATAGTGACTCGAACTTTTCCTGGCTATCTTGGGTAAGCCGAAGAACTAAGTCGCCCACTTGAAAAGACCTTGGACGCAGACGTCGACTAGGGTAAATTTTTAAGTCTTGCTGGTACTTAGTGACTCTTGACAGCACCTCATCTCTAGCCTCATCAAGTGCATCGACATCGTCTTCTAGTGCTTTTCTCGAAGTTTCTTCACCATATTCCGCCACTCTCGAAGAATTGTGTTCTATTTCTATCGGGAGCACTGCCTCGGCTCCATGGACCAAAAAGAACGGGGTTTCCTGTATTGCTGTATTGGGTGTTGTCCGTATACTCCATAAGACGCTAGGCAGCTCCTCTGGCCAAGTGTGCCGAGCTTTCTCCAGAGGTGTTATCAATCGTTTCTTGATGACATTGCAAATGACACCGTTTGCTTTCTTGACTTGACCGTTGGTTTGCGGATGCGCCACCGATGCAAAGTGTAGTTTGATGCCCACCTCTGCACAATATGCCTTGAATTCCTTAGAGGTGGAATTGCTGCCGTTGTCCGTGACAATGCTATGGGGGACGCCAAATCGAAAAACGATACCTTTGACGAAGCTTACCACCGATGTTGCGTCTGGCAAATTTATTGGTTTTGCCTCAATCCACTTGGTAAACTTGTTGACAGCCACGACCATATATTCGTATCCTCCTGGCCACGCCTTATGTAGTTTGCCTACCTTATCAAGGCCCCATTGAGCAAAAGGCCATGACAAGGGTATTGGCATTAGCTCTGCTGCTGGAGAATGAGGTTTTGCCGCAAATCTTTGGCACGCATCGAAAGTACGCACTATGTCCTTTGCATCTTCTATTGTTGTTAGGCAGTAAAATCCTGCTCTGACAACCTTGGCTGCTATTGCTCGGCTGCTTGCGTGGTGTCCGCATATTCCCTAGCGTACATCCTTCAGAATAACTCTTCCTTCTTCGGGTGTAACACATCTCTGCAATACTCCCGATATACTTCGCTTATAGAGCTCTCCTTTTACCACGGTAAAAGCTTTGGATCGTCTAATAACTCACCTTGCTTCTACTGGGTCTTCAGGTAGTTCTTTCCTTAGGATATATTCTACGTAAGCCTGCATCCAAGGAATTTGCACCATCATTATCTCATGTGATTCCTCCTCATCTCCCGATGTGTTTGCTTCTGATCCTGCTGGAGCCCCCGAGTCTTTCTCAACCTTCTCCTTCTTCTTTTGCTGTTTCTTCGCCTTGCTTGACCTTTCAGTTATTTCTTCCAAAAATACGCCGGGTGGTATTGCTAGACATTGCGACCCGATGTTTGCCAGAACATCGGCTTCATCGTTGTTGATTCTACTGATATGATTTACTTCGCACCCGTCAAAGAGTTTCTTGAGTTCATTGTATACCTCTTTGTATGCTATCATACTGTCATTGACCGCGTCGCACTGATTCATCACCTGCTGAGCCACCAGTTGTGAATCACCGATTTTTTTTTAATCGGGTTGCCCCGCAGCCCTTCGCCATCTTCATCCCATGTATGAGTGCTTCATACTCCGCCTCATTATTGGATGCGTTGGGAAACATCATCCATAGCACGTATTTCAACTTGTCTCCTTGAGGTGATACTAATATCACACCTGCTCTAGCTCCTTCTAGCCTCTTGGACCCGTCAAAGTTCATGGTCCAGGTTCTCGACAAATCTGGGGGTCCCGTATTTTGTAGCTCCATCTACTCTGCGACGAAGTCTGGTAAGATCTGCAACATTATTGCTTTTCTTTTCTCATATGTGATGTCCCGAGGGGAAAGCTCTATTCCCCAAAGGGAGACATGACCCGTAGACTCTGGGTTATTTAATATATTTGATAAAGGCGCCTCGTGACCACTATTATCAGATGCGCCGTGATACGTCCAAAACGTATCCACTTTCCCGAACACTTTTGCTATTGTTTTGCCTCTAATTTGTGTACTTTAGATACAACTAACACGGATTAACGCTGTTTTCAGAAGAATTCCCTGGTGTCTTATTTTTGTGCAGAAAATCAACTTTCAGGAAAATCCCCGGAAATAATCGCAATGGGCCTATTTTCACAGAAGACTTACGGAGCCAGAATATGAGACGGAGGGGGGGCACGAGGTGCACACACCATATGGCGGCGCGGTGGGCCCCTGGGCCGCGCCGCCCTATGGTGGCGTCGCCTCGGCCAGCCCCCGACGCTCCCCTCTGGACTACTTAAAGCCTTTGACCTAAAAACGCGAGGGGGTTCGACGAAATTGCCAGAAGACATCCAGAACTCCGCCGCCATCGCGAAACTCCGTCTCGGATTCAGAAATCCCGTTCTGGCACCCTGCCGGGACGGGGAATTGGAGGAGATCATCGCCATCATCACCACCGACGCCTCTCCATCGACCATCCATGTTTCCCCCATCCATGTGTGAGTAAATCCCCGCTGTAGGCTGAAGGGGATGGTAGGGATTGGATGAGTTTGTTCATGTAATAGCATAAGATTGTTAGGGCATAGTGCCTAGTATCCGTTGTTGGTACTTTTATGATATTGTTGCAACTTGTTATGCTTAATGCTTGTCACTAGGGCCCGAGTGCCATGATTTCAGATCTGAACATGCTATTGATTCATGATGATATTCATTGTTTTATGATCTTACCTGCAAGTTGTATACACATATTGTTGTCCGGAACCCGAGGCCCCAAAGTGACAGAAATTGGGACAACCGGAGGGCAAGGCTGTGATATGAGGATCACATGTGTTCACGGAGTGTTAATGCTTTGCTCCGGTACTCTATTAAAAGGAGTACCTTAATTACCAGTTGTTTCCCTAGAGGCCCGGCTGCCACCGGCTGGTAGGACAAAAGATGTTGTGCAAGTTTCTCATTGCGAGCACGTACGACTATATACGGAACACATGCCTATGGTTATTTAGTACTTGGATACTATTTTATTATTATCTGCAAATGCCTTGCCGTGATTGTTACATGAGTTCTCTTATCCATGCAGCGCCCGTTCATCCATCCTTGTGCCTACAGTATTTTAATCCTGCTGTTTACTATAATCACTACTGCTGTCTTTATTACACTGCTGCTTATATTTCTCTCACTCTTTGCTATAAAACTGTTGCTACTGATAAACTATTGCGAGCAAGTCTGTTTCCAGGTGCAGCTGAATTGACAACTCCGCTGTTAAGGCTTACAAATATTCTTTGGCTCCCCTTGTGTCGAATCAATAAATTGGGTTTTACTTCCCTCGAAGACTATTGCGATCCCCTATACTTGTGGGTCATCAAGACTATTTTCTGGCGCCGTCACCGGGGAGCATAGCTTTATTTGCAAGTTCACCTGAATTGATATTGTTCGCTGCAAATCCTCCATCATGGGTAAACCTCGCGATGCTAAAGTCGCCATATTACCATCCACTACAAGAAAATGTACAACTCTGAGTACCTCTGCTGCTCTTGATTCACCATCTGTGATAAGTCAACTTGTTTCGCCACCACAAGCTTCACATGCTGGTAGTTCCGCTGAATCTGAAAATTCCTCTTATAATCTTGATGATGCTTCTACTATGCTTGATGATAATGGTTCATTAGGTCCTTTTCTAGATGCTACAATTGCTAGGTCTAGACAAATTGAAAATGCTGAAATTCCTAATGAAAATACTGTTACACCTGTTAATTCACCTGAGTCTGTTGAACACTCTAGTGATGATCTTGATGAAGATTATGTGGAACTTGATGATGATTTTATTGATAAATGTAATGCTACTACTGGTGCAAGTAATATTAAAAAGCTTCTTGCACAACGTGCTGTTAGATATAAACTGTCTCCTGATCCTAAATTTGCCACATCTCCTATAAACATTAAGGATAAGGATTATGATTTTTCTCTTGATTTATCTCATATATCTATTGTTGAGAAAACACCTTTTTGTGGTACTGAAAAAGAAAGTGCTGTAGAGCACATGATTGAGCTTTCTACTTTGAGTAGCTTGTTTTCTGATGATACCAAGAAGCGTACTTATTTTATTGCTAAATTTTTTCCTTTCTCATTAAAGGATGATGCTAAAACTTGGTATAATAGTTTGCCTCCTGATTCTAGTGATAGTCCAAGTGGTTTGCTTGATGTTTTCTTTCGGAAGCATTTTCCTGCTAGTGCTCAACATATTGCTTTGCAGAAAATTTATAGTTTTGACCAGGAAGATGGAGAGAAATTGCCTGAAGCTTGGGCAAGGTTTTGCTCTCTTCTTAGAGCTCGGTCTGGACATGATTTGGAAAAGCATGACTTACTTGATATATTTTATAGTGGACTAACCATTGATTCTAGGGCATACCTGGATAGTTGTGCTGGTTGTGTTTTCAGGAAAAGAACTCCAGACGAAGCTAAAGAATTAATGGCTAGAATAAGACAAAATCATGATGATTGGACTACACCTGAACCAACCCCAACACCAATATTGAAGAAGAGGGGTATGATTAAATTAAGTGATGAAGATATGAGAGAAGCCAGATGTGAAGAATTTACCTCCCATAGAAGATTTATGTAAGATAACTCCCCCTTCATCCACAATTGAGGTACATTCTCTTCAACGCTTTGATAAAGAAGATATTCCTTACTCAAAACCTCCTGATCAATGTTTAGATGAATTTGATAATTATGTTGTTAAGCAAGATAACTTTAATATGAGAGTAGAGAATCATTTAATGGAAAATTCTCAAGCTATTAGTAAATTGCATGATATTGTGGAGAGAACCTCCAATGATGTTAAGATGCTTGTTAAACATTTTCATATGGTTCAAAATGAAATTGATCAACTCACTAAAGTGCAAAATAACTTGTTAAGAAATACTTCTAAAGAAAAACATGCTTATGAAGTAACAACTAGAGGCGGTGTTTCTACTAAGGATCCTCTATATCCTGAGGGGCATCCCAAAAGAGTTGAACAAGATTCTCAACGAACCAAAGAAACTAGTGCTACTTCTAAGAAAAAGAAGAAGAAACATAAAACTGTTGTAGAATCTTCTGAGCCTGTTAATGATCCTAATAGTATTTCTATTTCTGATGCTGAAACTGAAAGTGGTAATGAACATGATAAATATAATGATAAGAATGATGTTTCTGATAAAGAAGAGGGAGATGAACCTGAAAAGCATGCTAAAATAAAAAGTACACTAAAGAAGATTTTATTGCTAAGAAACATGGTAATGAAAGAGAACCTTGGGTTCAAAAGCAAATGCCTTTTCCTGTTAAGAAACTAAAATCAAAGGAGGAAGAACACTATAATAAATTTTGTGATTGGATGAAACCTTTGTTCCTGCAAATCCCTTTGACTGATGCTATTAAATTGCCTCCTTATTCAAAGTATATGAAAGATATTGTCTCTAACAAAAGGAAAATTCCTAATGAGGAGATTTCCACTATGCTTGCTAATTACTCTTTCAATGGCAAGGTTCCAAAGAAGCTAGGAGACCCAGGTATACCGACTATCCCTTGTTCCATCAAGAATAATTATGTTAGAACTGCTCTATGTGATTTGGGAGCAGGAGTTAGTGTTATGCCTTTTTCTCTTTACAAGAGACTTTATTTAGATAAGTTGATACCAACTGATATATCTTTGCAAATGGCTGATAAATCTACTGCTGTTCCTGTTGGTATATGCGAGGATGTTCCTGTTCAAGTTACTAATAATTGCTTAATATTAACTGATTTTGTTGTGTTGGAAATGTCTGAAGATGATAATATGTCTATTATTCTTGGAAGACCTTTTCTTAACACTGTAGGGGCTGTTATTGATTGCAATAAAGGAAAAGTTACTTTTAATGTTGATGACAAGGAGCATACTGTTTATTTTCCCAAGAGGATTGATAAAGTATATGGAGTTAATACAATTTCTAATTTGAGAACTATCAAAGTGGGAGTTATTGATTATACTATATATGAGCCTAAACAAGGATATCAAAATATTATGATTGGATCCATATCAATACAATATAAGGTAACATGATTGATTTGAGATTTATTTCTTCTTATGTCATGTAAAATTTATTTGGTGGCAAGACTTGATCAACCTTGTTAACAAGTACATTTTATATGCATAGAAGAGCTAAACAACATTTCTTTCTTTCTCCACACTTGTTTACTTTCTGTAGTACTACTTGTTTTGCAAGTTGCTTTAGTTGTTTAGTAGTTTGAAAATCTTTTTCTGTCCTGAAATAGTTACTTTAACACCCAGAAATGTGCATTTTTCGAAGTTTTCAAAAATTTACAAAAATTATACCGCTGGTCCTATTTTTCAAAATGCAACCTGGGAGTACCTGGGGCTGACCAGTGGGGCACCCCAGGGCTGCACCCCATGTGCCGGCGCAACCAGCAAGGGGGGCGTGCCACCCTATGGTGAGGGCCCCACCTGGTCCTCCACTCACTCATCCACCTACCACTCCACTCTCTTTCACGGGAAAACACACCACCATTGTTCAAACCCGAGTTTCTTGCTGTTCTTGCTCGAGATTTTTGATCTCCTTGCTCAGCCCATCTTTGCTGCTGAAATTTGGGGCATTTGTCCTCCGGTATGTGACTCCTCCGATTATCCAAATAGAATTTTGTTTGGTTGAGTATATCTTGAGTATTTTGCTGTTGTAGGTGACATGTTAAGTGAGTTTGCATGCTTGTTCTAAGTTGTAAAAATTAGTTTTGATGCATGTTTAGTACTCTACCAAGTTCCTATAGTAGTTTCCCTCATTTATATGTCTCAAAATCAACTTTTATAATGTTTGTTGAAAAATTTCAGAAAATGGAGTGGAATAGACACCAACTCAACCAACATGAATTGGAGGTGCATGAAGTTATGAGAGTACACCGTGAAGAGGGAGTATACCCCTCCTACTACCCATGAACTGATTTCATGAAGAGTGCAGGAATTTTTGAGGATGTTAAAAATCTAATTTCTAATGCAGGGTTAGAAGATTTTGTTGTTGGTGAACCTTACCAATATGCAAAACTAACCATGTCATTGGTGCAGGATTTTGAATTCCATTGGTTCCAACCTAACCCCATGGTTCGATATAAAATCTACAATAAAACTATCAACTTGCCCTTTGTTGATTTTTGTGCAGCTATTAAAGTGCCACAATGGGGATCATGTGAGAAGATTAGGGGGCTGCCGCAGGAACTCTTGAGTCTATACAAGATGATCTGTCAAGGGAGAAGCTTCTCAGATGAGAGTGGGAAAATTGGTCGGTCACAGAAGATGAACTTGATGCATACATAGAGAGGAGCGGCCATCACGCAGGGGACGGCATGGAGGAGGCCGAGGAACCCCTCGACTTGTCATCCGACGCAACAAGTTCTTCACATTAGCATTTTGGACATGTGGAGCCTTCATCCTTTTCTTCTGCACAGGGATCTTATTATGACCACACCATGTATGATCCACCGGCGTGGAACCCTGACCCTCGTTGGGGTTGATCTCCACTTAGGCCAAAAGCCTAAGCTTGGGGGGAGGTATGCCGGCATCACTCATTCATTGCATATTACAATTGCCGGATATTTGTACATACTTGTTTCGCTTCTTATGGTTGCCTCTAATATGAGGAAGATGATATTTGGGGAAGTGCTGTCTAAAAACAGATTCTGGACTGATACTAAAAAAATTCCTAAAAATAGCCAGAACGTTATTTTGAGAAGCCAATTTTTGTGCGTGTTCCCCAGGTTATTATCTAACTTTCATTAGTTGAGCACTTTTCTAGTTGAACAGCAGAAGATTTTCGAACAAAATAATTACTGTACTGCTGTCAAGTCTTGGCAGATTTCTGCCACTTTGCATTTGTTTGACTCTTTTAGTTTTCATTCTCTTGTTTTTGCTTTGTTACTTTTCTAAAACACAAAAAGACCAAAAATATTTCTGTTGTTTCTCTTTATCATTTGTTTATTTGGTTTCTTGTTCCTATTTTGCTTTATTTACTACCGTTGGTTTGCTATGAGAAAATCCAAAAAGATTTTGCTTTGTTTGTCTGTTTCCTTTCGTTCTTGTTTCCAATTCGAAAACACCAAAAATATTTGTTGTTCTTCTTCGGTTTTGTAAAGTTTATTATGGAGTTCATCGGTCTCTGGTGGTTAGAGCTTGGTTTTCATTTCATATTATTCAAGCCACACAAGTGAAAGGCAATAATGACGATCTACGACAACTCGACTGTGGTGAGAGGCTGGTATGAACTTTATTTGTTTTCATTTTTGTACATATACTCATCCATGTGAGCATGCTTAGTTGGTTCATGTAAGGTATATGTCATTTAATGAAAGTCTAGTAGTTCGTGATCTCTCATGATTAGCTCCAATTTATTAATATGAGTAGCATGTCATAAATATTTGCTTGCATTGTTTTATTCATAGATAGGTATGACATTGTGGTACCCTCCTCTGAATAATTCATTTGAATTGACTTGGCACATGCTCACGCATGCATATGACTGAAAAACAAAAGTCAATTAAGCCTCGATGATTTAATTTGCTTCAGAGTTCTTGTATCACTTGTATGCCTCCGTTAATTTTATTTTGTCGCAAGCATGATTATGACAGTTGTTGCTCTCTTGATTGTCGCTTCCCAGTCTATTGCTAGCCTTCACTTGTACTGAGTGGGAATACTGCTCGTGCTTCCAAACCCCTGAAAACCAAGTTATTCCAAAGTGTCCACCATAAATACCTATGCATGGCATTTCAAACCATTCCAAGTAAATTTTCATGTGCTACCTTTAAAACCTTCAAAGTACTTCTCAATTTGTGTCAATGTTTTATAGCTCATGAGGAAGTATGTGGTGTTTTATCTTTCAACCTTGTCATTTACTCCTGACAGACTTTCACCAATGGACTAGTGGCACATCCGCTTATCCAATAATTTTGCAAAAAGAGCTGGCAACGGGGTGCCCAGCCCCAATTAATTCACTTTCATCAATAATTCTCTTCACATGTTTTGCCCTGATTTATCAGTAAGCAACTTAATTTGCAAATAGACACTCCTCCATGGTATGTGAATGTTGCACCCGAGGATTCGGTTAGCCATGGCTTGTGTAAGCAAAGGTTGGGGGGAGTGTCATCCATAATGAAACTAAAATACATGTGTAAACAAAAGAGAACAGGGATGATTTACCTTGCTGGTAGAGATAACGTCCTTCATGGGAGCCGCTCTTGGAAGTCTGGTTGACGAGGTAGTTAGAGTGCCCACTATCATTCGTTGACAACAACAAACACCTCTCAAAACAATTTTACTTCTGTTTTAAAAATGAAAAGCTCTAGCACATGTTAATCCCTGCTTCCCTCTGCGAAGGGTCAATCTTTTACTTTTATGTTTAGTCACCATCCTTTCTTTGAGCACCTTCTTGAGAGCATAATTGTCATTCTTAGTGTTATATGCTTGTCCCAGAATATGATTAACTGTGGTATAACTTTGATGCTTTTATCTTTGATAATCTCTACTTCTAGTCTTTCCATGGAATTCAGAGGTGCCTGGGCATTTATGCTTTGCTGTACAAATATGGGCAAGTGAGATACCACTTTATCATATCTTTTTATGAACATTACAATCCTGCTGATAGACACGATTCATGATGCTTATTATTAGTTTGTTGGTATCTTTTGCATGATTGACATAACTATTAGATGACTTTATTTGCATTTATCTTATTATGAATTGCATAAGTACTCGTCCATATAATGAGAATATTTACATCATATGAGCAAATGTGTTCGTGAAATTTCTTTTATCGCACTCAGTTGTTAACTGAATTTCTTGAGGACAAGCAATAAGCTAAGCTTGGGGGGAGTTGATACGTCTAAAACGTATCCACTTTCCCGAACACGTTTGCTATTGTTTTGCCTCTAATTTGTGTACTTTGGATACAACTAACACGGATTAACGCTGTTTTCAGCAGAATTGCCCTGGTGTCTTATTTTTGTGCAGAATATCAACTTTCAGGAAAATCCCCGAAAATAATCGCAATGGGCCTATTTTCACAGAAGACTTACGGAGCCAGAATACGAGACGGAGGGGGGCCACGAGGTGTACACACCATAAGGCGGCGCGGTGGGCCCCTGGGTCGCGCCGCCCTATGGTGGCGTCGCCTCGGCCAGCCCCCGACGCTCCCCTCTGGACTACTTAAAGCCTTTGACCTAAAAACGCGAGGGGTTCGATGAAATTGCCAGAAGACATCCAGAACTCCGCCGCCATCGTGAAACTCCGTCTCGGGATCAGAAACTCCGTTCTGGCACCCTGCCGGGACGGGGAATTGGAGGAGATCATCGCCATCATCACCACCGACGACTCTCCATCGACCATCCATGTTTCCCCCATCCATGTGTGAGTAAATCCCCGCTGTAGGCTGAAGGGGATGGTAGGGATTGGATGAGATTGTTCATGTAATAGCATAAGATTGTTAGGGCATAGTGCCTAGTATCCGTTGTTGGTACTTTTATGATATTGTTGCAACTTGTTATGCTTAATGCTTGTCACTAGGGCCCGAGTGCCATGATTTCAGATCTGAACATGTTATTGATTCATGATGATATTCATTGTTTTATGATCTTACCTGCAAGTTGTATACACATATTGCTATCCGGAACCCGAGGCCCCAAAGTGACAGAAATTGGGACAACCGGAGGGGAAGGCTGTGATATAAGGATCACATGTGTTCACGGAGTGTTAATGCTTTGCTTCGGCACTCTATTAAAAGGAGTACCTTAATTACCAGTAGTTTCCCTAGAGGCCCAGCTGCCACCGGCTGGTAGGAAAAAAGATGTTGTGCAAGTTTCTCATTGCGAGCATGTACGACTATATACGGAACACATGCCTATGGTTATTTAGTACTTGGATACTGTTTTATTATTATCTGCAAATGCCTTGCCTTGATTGTTACATGAGTTCTCTTATCCATGCAGCGCCCGTTCATCCATCCGTGTGCCTACAATATTTTAATCCTGTTGTTTACTCACTACAAAGGAAAACATTTTTTTTGACAAATCACTTTCGTCATTTTAAGGCCAGTTTTCGTCAAGCATTACTTCGCGGTGACGAAATTTGATCGTCAAGAGGTTCGTCAAGGAAGCTCCGTCATAAAATATCGGGGGTGACGGTATGCATTTTTTCGTCAACGTCAAATGTTTGATGGTGACGACCTGCAAATTCGTCAATATCGAAGGTTTATTGTTGATAGAAAGGTTTGTCACGAAAAATTGCAAGTTTCGTCAATATCTAAATCTTGGGAAGTTTCTGATTGGTCCAAAAAAAGCATACGTGGCCTTACATGTGGGTCCCATTTGGCTTCTGACAACATGGTCCGACGGCGCTGACATGGTGGGACCCACAAAATATTATGACAAGCTGGACCCTCAATATTCTGACCGGTTGGATCCACAAAATTCAGACAAGTGGGACCAGGTAGTTGCCGACATATGGGTCCCAATAATGCTGACTGGTGGGACCCACAAATTCTGACAAGTGGGACCAGAAATTGGTGCCACGTGGTTTCATTTAATAGTGACGTTGTGACATTTTCCGTCACCTTTTGAATTTGACAAAATTTGAGAGTATTTGAATTATTTGCGAAATTTGGGAAACAAAAAAATGGCGAAATATGAAAAAATAGACAATAAATATCATGCATAAATGGTGGCACAAGAAGTATATATGTCTCTCACAGACCGAAAGATTCATAAGAAAAATTACAATTGGAACACAAAGAAATTAAAAGACCTATGATTAATAATGTTGTAGGACGGTGGTGCAATAGATCAGTTGCCCTGGGATTCAGACATGGATGGTGGCTGGGATGTCCTCAAGAGCAAATTAAGCACGGCATCCGTTTCTCTCTGCCTCTTTTCAAAAGCCAGAGTCTTTTCTTCTTGGGCTTTCTTCGAGCTTCAAGTTCTTCCCGCCGCTTCTTCTGATCTCTTCAAATTTGTGATCTTGTTCTTGCAGTCTTGCCTGCATCTCACTGTGGTACCTTTCAGCTGCCTGTATGGAGTTCTGCTCTTGTTCTGCCAGTCTTTGTTGTACCTCTCGGATGCGTGTAGCTGAGACAAAAGACTTCTTGGAGCTTGTTGCGACGCCCAATCTTGGTAGGAATGTGCTGTTGCAGGTGGTGGATGGGCTTTTCTCGCTCAGAACTAGCTGAACAATTTGCAAATCAGTCAACTCAGGTTCATCTTCATTGCGTGGCGCCGTTTTTTTTTGCCACCATTTTATCCTGCATAAAGATTACAATCATTGCATGGACAACATACAAAATTGGATTATATTATATTGTGTTAATATGAAATATTTCTTACATATGCACTTTTTGCTTCAGCACTCATAATGTTATCCTTGTTAGTGTGTGTGATTCTAAAAAATTCAATTGGAGAGGTTTCTTCTTCCTGCTGCTTAGCCTTCTGCTTGAAAAAATGTAGAATGCACATTACCATTGTACACTGTGTATGACAGAAGTATGAACTGTATGGGGAAATTCAGAACACTTACTATAAGTTCCCAGTGAGCAACATAGCTTCGAGATCCAGTGGTATGGAACTGTTTCACAGCTTCTCTGTTCTTTCCATTTTTTACACACACTACCTATGTTCAGTACATGCATTTTATTTATCCAGATCAGAGAAATGTAAGAATTCAGTAGCTGTTATTGAAAGGAATAACGTTTATGTACCTGGTACTTCTCATCAAACCATCTCTTCACCAGTTCTTTCCAGCTATTCTCTTCTACATGATCTGGCTTCTTCAGATATGCTTGCTCCAGTGTGAGATTTTTAATTTTCGGCCAATACTCCTTTTTAAGCCTATATCGGAACTGCCGAATACTAACTTGCAGCATATCAGTGCACACATCTTGAGCCACCTCTTCATTTTTGTCCATACTGAACTTTCCCTGCAAAATAGTGATGCATTAATCAGTAGATTCTTAGATAGTTGATCATGTAGCATACTAATTAGGTTAAACCAAGATTGTACAGGACTCACCGCTACTGTACTTATAGCATGAGGAATGACATGCTTGAGAGTTTCATCTTTCTTGTACTGTGTCCAGTGTGTTGCAAGCGGCATTTTGGCACGGATGTGAATACCAACCTCACTGCTCAGCTTTGCTGACTGGATATAATCCTTGGGTCTCCTGACACCAGCAGAGAATTCAATTGGCATCTTATTGCCACCATGTCTTCTTGTGTACTCATGTAGTCCATGGCCCATGGTAGGTCTGCGTCCACCTCTCTTTCTCTTACTACCGCCAGATGTTGTCATTGTCTCTGAAATAAGAGATATGAAATGATTCTCTTTTGTATGAAAATATGCGGTACAGTGTTTAGTTTTTACAAACTTTCATACCTTGCGGCTGAAAGTTTACAATTTGATTGTCCTCAGGAGATGAGTTGCTGCCTCCAGATGTCATGATCTGGTTAGGTGAGGGTGCTCCTTCAGTGTTCTGACCAGCAGTGGCCGTCGGCTCATCAGATGACCCAGCTTCAGGTTCAGTTGTTGCCATTGATCTTGTTGCAATGTTGGATGGTGCAACTTCAGGTCTGGATCGCTTCTTCTGTGCAACTGTTGCAGAAGAAGCAACTATATGCAAGCAAAGTAGAGGCTACATTAGTAGGAAACATTTAGCATGTACGTATTTGCTATCATAGTTCAGACATAGTTCCACAGATCTGAGCTGAAGTTTTGCCGACAGTGCGCTGATCCTCTTCTGAATGAAGATCATCTTCAGCAGTAGCTATCTCTTCTGGATTCGGTTCGTACGAAGGGTCCTCTTCGACCTCCTTCTCTTCGCAGTCTGTGTCCTTTAGATTGTTACTAGTTCCTATTTGTATCCCACCATACACTAATGAACGTGCAAAACTAGAGAATTTCTGCTGATTTTTGTGGCCAGCTCCAAATCTGTCAGCCAAAACTTTTTCCATGCGTTGTACATTTTCTTGCATTTGTTTCTCCTTGACAAGCTCATATGCCGGCTTGACGGGGTTTTCTGTCTGCGCTGAAATAATCGGAAGAGCAGAGCGTGAACAAAACATAAGAGGGGGCCAATTCCATAGAAAACACCAAATAATTGTCTTTGCAAAATATTGTACAGCAGCAAATGATTGAAAACATAAGAGTCTACGTAAGATGTGGACGAACAAAACATAAGAGGGGGCATATGCCAGGCTAAGGGACATCATGTGCTTTTAGATATCTACTCGTAACAAATAATTTTCAGTGGGATGCAGCCAAGTCCCTCTACTTTTGTTTGAAGTCGTAATTAGGATGCACCATTTCTACCTGATTAATCCCTTGTCTCAGTTACTAACGCACATGCGCACCAAAAGCATCATTGAGGTTACAATATTAGAATCAGAAAAGAATTTAAAAGGAAGTATGTTTTGTGATCACCTAGATATGGGTCAATTGTTTTGTAGTTTGGTTGATAGCCTTTGGACCTGATCAACCTCCTAGATGTAGAGTTAATTGACACATTGATTTGGGAAACATGTGCAAACTAACTAGATCCATGGAAAACAGCAAACAATTGTTCTAGATCAAACTCTGGTTCCCTCTGAAACTGAGGAATAAAAGTCTGAAGCAATGTCGTTGTTCACTGTAGCTCGTCAGGCTGTTTTCGGCAACGGCTGGAATTAGTTCAGTTAAGTGTTTCGGCAAACAATTATCTACGCAAAAGATTGTACAGCATGGCATGATTGTCTCTGCAATAAAAACGATAAACCCTAGACGTATGATGTCGGGATTGGATCTATCAAATATGCAAGATCTAGATATAGGTCTAACGGGCGAGGTAGACATGTAAAACCGATCTCTCGATCTAACCATCCGAAAAACACAACAACAAGCCGATCACCGACAGATTTACCTCGGGGTTTCTTCGAGCTGGGCGTCTTCTTCGGCGTGTGTGCGCGATTTTCCTTCCCCACGACGTTTCGACGACTGCCGACCATGGCGACCACCGGCCGGGGAGATAGATGCGAGATGGAAGAACGTCCGGTGAAGACACCGGATCGGGGTGAGCACGAGAGGATGAGGTCGGGGGGGTGGGGAGTTAAGATGCTCGTAAATCACGCGGGAGAGGCACGACGTATATAAGGGAGGGCGAAATATTTGATAGGTGGGGTGCGCGGGAGGAGTGGAGGGAACAAAAAATTTGGGCGTTTTGGCAGCCGGCGTACTACAATTTGGAGGGAACAAGTTTTTGCCGTGAAAGAAAAAATATTACTCTGAAAATGGAACTGTACATGTATATTTTAATTAAGAAATGACAGAAAACGAGTAAAACTCATAATAAATGCTAAATTCAATGTAAAATCATCAGTAACTAGTGGGACTGAGTAAATGTTGTGACATTCATGTGGAAAATTCAAATTTAAATTTTTCATGAGGTTTGGTGTAGTTTGATGTGAATTTACACAAGTGAGGGCATTTTCGGCATAACGGTCGAATCGTCGACCCCGGAAGTTGTAAAACCTTTTGCATGTGAGGTATATGTGAGAACACATCCCACATATACATGTTATTGTTCACACATGTGAGATTTTGTCTGAAAACACTTGTGGAACCACATGTTGGTTGGGTCGATCCATGTGTGGACCCACATCGATCATGTCGGTGAAGGGCTCTTTTTCAAGCAAGCTGCACTTCAAAGACTCAGATTGAGCTGCAAATTTTTGTGAGTGGTCATGAAGGGTAGGTATGTGTGCCTGAGGAGTTTCAGATTTTTCTGACAATATTAGGTGTTTGTTGATTTTTTATTAAAAAATGACAGAAAACGAGTAAAACTCATAATAAATGCTAAATTCAATGTAAAATCATCAGTAACTAGTGGGACTGAGTAAATGTTGTGACATTCATGTGGAAAATTCAAATTTAAATTTTTCATGAGGTTTGGTGTAGTTTGATGTGTTGAAGTGATGCCTACTTTGGTATAATTGTGCACTTCGTCCACAAATGAGCATTTGTTTTTTATGTATGTTGAAAAAAATGACTAACATGCCATAATTGTTCTGACCTAACCTATAGTCCGAACAAAGGCATGTAGTCAACATTTTGTTGTACATTTGAAGTTGTAAATCATATGGTTTTAAATAATTTTGAAGTGCAACTTTATGATTCAATGTATTTTTCAGTGTGCTGATGTTTTGCCATTGTGAACTTATTGACAGAGATTACATAATAGCAGTGGCCGTGGTGGTATTGAATCTGGGAATGTTGTTCTCATTCTTTTCAACCAGGGCGGCCGTGGTGGTGTTGAAGTTTCAGTTGATATCTGGGAATGTTGTTCTCATTCTTTTCAACCAGGGCGGGCGTGGTGGTATTGAAGTTTCAGTTGATATCATATGATATAATCTTTATCATATGATATAATTGTTTTAGTCTACAATTTGTGTGTGCCCATTGTGTGTTTATGTCATTTCGCTACCCTGGCCGCTCTTGTGTGAAGGGATTGTATAGTGGGATTATGTAGGGGGTACACTTTATGATTGACTATTTGGTCCTGCATTTTTTCTACTGCCAGTTCAATTTTCACTGATTTTAATTGTTCATTTTTTGCAAAGTAATATGTACTTCCCTGGGCCTTGGGAAAAACAGAACAAGCCCACTAGGCTGGAAGTTAAGTGTTTTACTTCCCTGGGCCTTGGGGAAAACAGAACAAGCCCACTAGGCTGGAAGTTAAACAAGTGGGTATGATTGCCCAGGTTCCAAATAACAAAAGTAGAACATAGTCTTTGAAACATGACATAGTTTAACCATGAACCTCCAGGGGAACAACTAAACAGAAACTAAATTTAGTGGAGAACATGAGGGCCAACAGCTAGACCGACGAGCGGGATGAGGCCAGTCCTGACGTAGTCCCTGAGGAACTTGCCAAAGGCAGCGTGCTTCGCCTTGCTAGCAGGCTTGTGCTTCTGCTTGCTACCTTTTCCAACTCCCGTCGCGTGCTGGATTTTGAGTCTTCAGGTCTTTATCCCGAGTAAGCGTGCGAAACCTCACACCCTTTACGTTGCAACCAGCGTATACTACTACACGCCGGTCTGGCCCAGCAGCCAGAGACTTCAAATCTTCTGATGCATTGTCCAACTATCTCACATGGTTTGCAAACCAACCTGCAAACTCTCTCTGAACCGTCTCCTCGATGTCACGCACACCCCTACCTCCCAATTCTTGTCGGAATTCACTGAAACATAGAAAAAACACATATGAAATACAGGACAATTATGTCTGCAACATTGAGAAGTAGTTATTAAAGTGAAGCTAACTACTTACTTGATATAACGTTCTACATCGTCACAGTTGTTCAGCACATACCAAACCATTTTTTCAAATTCCTTGTCAAAATGTTTCAAAATGGATTTCCCAAGACCTTTAGCTCCAACTGAAAATACTTCCATCTCGTCACGATCAGGTTTTCTCCGTATGTCTTGGTTCCTATCATCTTTGTTAAATCTTGTTTCTGTGCCATCCTTGAAAAATCTAGAGCAAAAAATCAAACACTCATCAACAATGTATCCCTCTGCGATAGAACCTTCTGGCCTTGCTTTGTTACGGACCGTAGACTTTAGATTACCTAATCTTCTCTCAACTGGATACATCCAACCATAATGAACAGGACCCCTCAAAAGAGCCTCCTCAGGAAGATGAATAGCTAAGTGCACCATTACATCAAAAAAAGCTGGGGGGAACAGCTTCTCAAGTTTGCATAGGATCACAACAATTTCAACCTTCAATCGATTCAGCACATCAACTTTCGGGGTTTTGGCACACAGCTCCCTAAAATCTTCCTAGCTCGCAATAGCCACATACATTTCCTTAGATGCAATTCCCTTGAGCCCGGTAGGCAACACTCATTGCAGAAGTATGTGGCAATCATGCGTCTTCATACCGGTAACCTTACAACCATCAATATTCACACATCTTCCCAGGTTGCGCAATAACCATCTCGGGAACCTAGTGTTTGCCAAATACCTACACAAATGTCTCTTCTGTTCCTTCGAAAGCGTCCACGGTGCAGGGGCTTCGCATAAGTTCTTCTGCATCATCATCATCCTTAACAATTTTCTTCAACCAATACTTCTCCCGGATTTTGAATTTCTTCAAATCAATTCTAGCACTAACAGTGTCCTTATTGCTGCCCTCAAGTTCAAGTAGTGTACCAACAATATTGACACATATGTTCTTCTCAATACGCATCACATCTAAGTTGTGAGCTAACTTAAGTTCTGGCCAGTACGGTAGATGATGTAAGCTGACTTTCAGGTGCCATGTTGGTTCACCGGGTACAGTTGCACGCTTCCGCTTTCTACTAATTATTGGATTTTTCCCATGTACAAAATCCTTAACCCTTTCTACCTTCTCAGCTACCTCTTTGGGTGTGTACTTCCTTGGTGGATCTCCAGTCTCAGTTTTACCACTGAAAAGTCTGCTTCTCCTGTATGGGTGACTTTTATCAAGAAATCGCCGATGCCCAATGTATCCAATTTTGTTTTTCAAAGATTCATAGCAAGGATTCTCATCGCAATGCACACACGCATGAAATCCTCTTGTGCTTCGGCCTGACATAGTGGCATATCCAGGATAATCATGAATAGACCAAAGAAACGCAGCATGCAATGGGAAATATTCCTCTGTGTATGCATCAAATGTCTGCACACCACTCCATAGCTGCATCATATCTTTTATCAGTGGCTGCATAAATGCATGAAAATCTTTCCCTGGGGAATACTTTCCGGGGATTAGAAATGCCATCATGTAATTCGATTGATCCATGCACATCGTTGGTGGGAAGTTGTAAGGAATGACAAAAACATGCCACATACTGTAAGGATTACTCATACTTCCAAAGGGACTGAAGCCGTCTGTGGCAAAACCTAGTCTTATGTTACGAGGATCTTTAGCAAACCAATGAAACTTGGCATCAAAGTGCTTCCATGCCTCACCATCAGTAGGGTGCCTCAGTACATTGGGCTCATCAACCCTCTTCTCTTTGTGCCATCTAGTATGTGTCGACATTTCCTTTTTAACAAATAGTCTCTGCAACCTTTTAATTATAGGAAAGTACCTTAACACCTTGTGAGGGATTTTCTTTTTGCGATAGGGTCTCTATATCTTGATAATCCACAAACATGGCAGTGCGTATCGTCCTTGTGATCTCCCCAAAATAAAGAACAATCAAACTTGCATACATGAATTGTCTCATAACCAAGTCCAACATCAGAAAGAACACTCTTAGCATCAGCATATGATTTGGGAAAGTCCACACGTGGCAAAGCTGTACGTAAAAGGTGAAGTAAGAGATCAAATCCTCTGTTTGTTATCCGGCTGCATGATTTGACATGAAGGAGCTTAATAATGAACGACAACCTAGTGAAAGTGGTGCATCCCTCATGAAGTTCTTTTTTGGCTGACTCAATTAGATTAGCATAAATATTTGGCAGGTTAGGACCTTTATTTCCATACTTCTGCAGTTCATCGATCATACTAGACGAATCATCAACATAACAATCACCACTGTCTTCGTCTTCATCATTGTCACTATCATACGCACCATCATCGTTTCTATCCCGCCCTTCGTCATCACTAAAACCTTCCCCATGTCTAGTCCATCTTGTATACGTCATGGACATACCTAAACAATTGCAGTGATCCTCGACTGTTTTTATATCCTGACGTATCAGATTTAGGCAGTCCTTGCAAGGGCACAAGATTGGTTCATCTGTATTGTCCAAGTGTTCTCGCGCAAACTTGATGAAATCCCTAACACCTGCCATGTACTTTGTTGTGAACTTCTGGGTGCCATCAGTTATCCAACTTCGATCCATTGCCTACAATTCAGTTAAGAATATGCCAACGTTCTTCAGAACAGATCTTGACAACTGATTAAAAAATCTAGACCTAGCGAACAATCAGGAGAACTCACCGATGATGCGTCTCGCCGCCTCCACAATGGAGCCTTCACGGATTTCTTCTCACCTCGACGAGAACCCTAGTCGATTCGACTGTTAGCAAGATCACCTAGATAGGCCGTGTCTGCTAGCGGCGCGACTTAAACGAGGCACCCGCGGCCGACTTAAATATTAATAAGGAAATTATTATGTCGTAACATCTACATCACACCATTGAAATAAATATGTAGAATAGACTAGTTACGGATCCAGATCAAAACTCCATGTCTACCTTAGCGGTAACACTCCGCGTCGGTCACGTCAAAGCCTGGTTCGATTCTTCCAAAACACAATTTTTTACTTAATTAAATATGTTCCTGACAAGTGGGTCACGCATGATATATAAAACTAATAACATTTAATAAAGTAACTTAGTATTATTTACCTGCTATGTGGGTCCGTTGTACACGCAAATCACGGTTTACATACACCACGATCTTTTTGATTTCGTCACCTATTAACAGACACGATGGAAGCCCTTCCGGTTGGGTAATGGGTGACGATTTTTTGTTGACGAAAAATCATACCGTCAAGCATTACCTTAAATGCATGACGGAAGATGAATTCGTCACCTATAAGGACACATCCATGACGGTATGCATTTTTGTCACCAGGGTTTTCGTCAACAAATATCCCATTTCTTGTAGTGACTATAATCACTGCTGCTGTCTTTATTACACTGCTGCTTATATTTCACTACTGCTACTGCTATAAAATTGTTGCTACTGATAAACTATTGCGAGCAAGTCTGTTTCCAGGTGCGGCTGAATTGACAACTCCGCTGTTAAGGCTTACAAATATTCTTTGGCTCCCCTTGTGTCGAATCAATAAATTGGGTTTTACTTCCCTCGAAGACTGTTGCGATCCCCTATACTTGTGGGTCATCACGCCGAAAAATAGTGTCGCAATTTTCTTGCGGTTGTAAACACTCCATATGCTAACTTCTGGTACTGCGGGTACCGCTGTTTTGAAGGCGATAAAACTTCACTGATGAAGTATACCGGCCGCTGGACTTCATGAAGTTTTCCTTCTTCTTCTCTTTCGACCACAAGTACTGTGCTAACCACCTGAGGCGTGGCTGCGATATATAACTGGAGAGGTTCCTTTTCCTTGGGCGCCACCAGTATTGGTGAGGTCCTCAAAAGCTCTGTCTGCTTCTTCGTTCCACTCAATTTTTTTCCCTTGCTTGATCAAGGCGTAAAATGGCAACACCTTTTCTCCCAGCCTGGCGACGAATCTGCTTAAAGCCGCGACTCGCCCAGTTAGCGGTTGTATTTCCTTTAGCTTGGTTGGCTTCCACATTGTTACGATGGCTTGAATTTTCTCTGGATTAGCCTCGATTCCTCTTGCTGACACCAGAAACCTGAGAAGTTCTCCTGTAGGGACGCCAAAAGAGCACTTCGTCGGGTTCAGCTTGAGGCAGAATTTGTCGAGGTTGTCAAAAGTTTCCTTCAGGTCCTCGATCAAGGTTGATCCCTGCTTTGTTGTTATGACGACATCTTCGATATACACTTGAACGTTCTTGCCAATCTGTGTGGCAAGGTACTTCTGCGTCGTCCGCTGATATGTTGCTCCCGCGTTTTTTAGCCCAAAAGGCATTATTCTGTAACAAAACACACCATATGGTGTTATGAAAGCTGTTTTGACATCATCCTCTTCTTTTAGTCGGATCTGGTTGTAACCAGAGTATACGTCCAGGAAGGAAAGACGTTCACAACCTGCCGTGGAGTTGATAATTTGATCGATCCTCGGGAGGGGGAAGTGATCCTTTGGACAGTGTTTATTGAGACACGTGAAGTCGACGCACATGCGAAGGACCTCTGTGTTTAACTCTTTGATAAATCATGCATAGCTTTCTGACAGCATAGCTTTGCGGTTTGGTGTGTAACTCTTTGTGTAACTCTGTGATAAATCATGTTTCTCTGAGTCAATTAATTTATGACAGCATAGCTTTGCGGTTTGGTTCCGAAAAACGCCGCAAGGGTTGCTTGATTGGTCTGGCCATTGGATCCAAGTTAAGGGGGTGCTCGACAAGTTCCCTGGGTACTCCTGGCATGTCAGCTGGACACCATGCGAAGATTTCCCAGTGCTCACGGAGGAACTCGATGAGCGCACTTTCCTATGCGAGATCCATGTTTGTTGCAATGGCTGTCGTCTTCTTAGGATCTGTCGGGTGGATCTGTACTTCCTTTGAATTTTTGGTGGTATCAAAGGTTGGCTCCTTCAGTGGTCCTCCTCCGTTAGGCAACACGTCATAATCATTTGTTAGCCTTGACACCATATACTCTGCTTGCATCCCGAAGGTTTCGGACAGCCGATGAAAATCCTTGTCGCACTTATCAGCTAGCGCGAAACTGCCTTTCACTGTGATTGGGCCCTTGGGTCCAAGGAGTCTCCACAATAGATATGTGTAGTGTGGCACTGCCATAAACCTGGCATAGGCAGGTCGCCCTAACAAAGCATGATACTGTGACGGGAAATCCACGACTTCAAACTCCAACTTCTCTCTTCTGTAGTTTTCTCGGGTTCCAAACTGAACGTCGAGATTGATCTTTCCCAATGGGTAACTCATGTCAGTTGGTATTAGATTTGCCAAAGATATGTTCATCTTCCTCAATGTGTCTGCATACATGAGGTTTAAGATGCTGCCTCCATCTATGAACACTCGCGAGCTGGTAGGATCAAGGCAGATTGCCCTGGTCGCGGAACTTGCTGCGGGTGATCCGCTATGGTAAAGCCGATGTCCTGCCCCGACCAATTCAGGTACTCAATTGTTGGTGGAGGCATATTTTCTGCCATAAAGACTTGTCGCGAGATTACTTTCCGAGTTCTGTTAGAGGGCCTGCCCTTCTGAATCATCGAGACCACACCATTGGTGTCGATATAAGGACCATTGCTTGGAGGTGCCGCCAATTGCAACTGGTGTCGATTTGCGTCCATAATTGCGGGTGGAGGTGGAAGGTGAATCTCACTCCTTGGCCCCTAGGGGTTCCTGTTTACTGCCTGCGTGTTGGTATGCCCTGCATATCTATGTAGTGCTAGGAAAGTTCGGCAGTCCTTCTGCAGATGCCCTGACTGCCTCTTCCCATTATTATCAAGGAAAAAAATGCATTTGGCATGGTCCGTTTAAGAGATCCTCGGGTGATACATACAGCCTCTGAAACCTAGGCCCATTATTGTGTCTATTTGGATGGGGACCGTCCCGTTGATCGCTCCGCTGCTCGTTACTTCTCTGGTAATCGTCTCGATTGTTTTTTCCGCCAGTTGTTCGGAAGCTAGCCGATATTTGGCCAGGACTGTCGTAATCGGAAAACTGTCGAGAGAACCGTCGTCTATTTTGATTATTTCGGATGCGGTCGTCCTCAGGCGACCTATGTCGCTTGTTATGAACAACATCTTCTCCATCCGCCCAGTGATTCGCTATCTCCATAAGTGCTGCTATTGTCTTTGGATTAGTCCTTCCTAATTCCTCGACTAAGTGCCTTCTTCGGATTCCAGCAACAAACGCATCTATTGCTCTCTCGTCAGATATGTTTTCTGCCGAGTTTTTGATGATGTTCCACCTCTGGATATACGTCCTCATTGGTTCATCATACCTTTGTCTGCAGGCCCTTAGTTGCTCCAATGACGCGGGTTTCTTGCACATGGATAGGAAATTCTTCACAAATATATCCTTGAAAGTTTCCCAGCTGTCGATGGATCCAGGCGGATGCTTTTTATCCATGACCGTACTGCTCCACTCAAGTGCACCTGGATGCTTTGCATGGCCGTTGCTTTAGTTCCACCCGTCAATTTCACCATCTCCAGGTAGTCGACTAACCAGTCCTTGGGATCTTGCAGGTCGTCGAACTTCTTGTAGTTGTCGGGTAACTTAAACCCAGATGGGACCCGAGTTTTACGAACTCGTCGGGTAAAGCAGGGGAGCCCGCACATATCCTCCTCATCGACCTCTGGTGAGTGTCGATGTTCTCTTCTTTCTTGCCGTGCTCTGTCGACCCTTGCTTGTGTCGTTGTATCTCTCGCACCACTTGTTCTCGGAGGATCTTGCACTACTACTGTAGATCGTTGACTATTTTGCCTTGGAGTGCCTTCGGGAGGTGTACTTGTACCTGCGAACGCTGTTCCCATGGCTCCAACTCCTGCCATGGCCATTGATGGCGTGTAACTCACACGTTCGTTGGGAACCCCAAGAGGAAGGTATGATGCGCACAGCAGCAAGTTTTCCCTCAGAAAGAAACCAAGGTTTATCGAACCAGGAGGAGCCAAGAAGCACGTTGAAGGTTGATGGCGGCGGGATGTAGTGCGGCGCAACACCAGGGATTCCGGCGCCAACGTGGAACCTGCACAACACAACCAAAGTACTTTGTCCCAACGAAACAGTGAGGTTGTCAATCTCACCGGCTTGCTGTAACAAAGGATTAACCGTATTGTGTGGAAGATGATTGTTTGCAGAAAACAGTAAAACAGTATTGCAGTAGATTGTATTTCAGTAAAGAGAATTGGACCGGGGTCCACAGTTCACTAGAGGTGTCTCTCCCATAAGATAAACAGCATGTTGGGTGAACAAATTACAGTTGGGCAATTGACAAATAAAGAGGGCATGACCATGCACATACATATCATGATGAGTATAGTGAGATTTAATTGGGCATTACGACAAAGTACATAGACCGCCATCCAACTGCATCTATGCCTAAAAAGTCCACCTTCAGGTTATCATCCGAACCCCCTCCAGTATTAAGTTGCAAAGCAACAGACAATTGCATTAAGTATGGTGCGTAATGTAATCAACAACTACATCCTTAGACATAGCATCAATGTTTTATCCCTAGTGGCAACAGCACAACACAACCTTAGAACTTTCTCACATCGTCCTGTGTGTCAATGCAGGCATGAACCCACTATCGAGCATAAATACTCCCTCTTGGAGTTACAAACATCTACTTGGCCAGAGCATCTACTAGTAACGGAGAGCATGCAAGATCATAAACAACACATAGATATAACTTTGATAATCAACATAACAAGTATTCTCTATTCATCGGATCCCAACAAACGCAACATATAGAATTACAGATAGATGATCTTGATCATGTTAGGCAGCTCACAAGATCCGACAATGATAGCACAATGGGGAGAAGACAACCATCTAGCTACTGCTATGGACCCATAGTCCAGGGGTAGACTACTCACACATCACACCGGAGGCGACCATGGCGGCGTAGAGTCCTCCGGGAGATGAATCCCCTCTCCGGCAGGGTGCCGGAGGCGATCTCCTGGATCCCCCGAGATGGGATCGGTGTTGGCGGCGTCTCTGGAAGGTTTTCCGTATCGTGGCTCTCGGTACTGGGGGTTTCGTCACGGAGGCTTTAAGTAGGCGGAAGGGCAAGTCAGGAGGGGGCACGGGGGCCCCACACCATAGGCCGGCGCGGCCAGGGGCCAGGCCACGCCGCCCTAGGGTTTGGCCGCCTCGTGGCCCCACTTCGTTTCGTCTTCGGACTTCTGGAAGCTTCGTGGCAAAATAGGCCCCTGGGCGTTGATTTCGTCCAATTCCGAGAATATTTCCTTACTAGGATTTCTGAAACCAAAAACAGCAAAAACAAGAATCGGCACTTCGGCATCTTGTTAATAGGTTAGTTCCAGAAAATGCACGAATATGACATAAAGTGTGCATATAACATGTAGATAACATCAATAATGTGGCATGGAACATAAGAAATTATCGATACGTTGGAGACGTATCAGCCATATTGTACAATGCTTCTCTTGGATCTCCGGGAGGTGGCCAGGATGCTAGGATGAAAGCCTGGGTCGCCATATATCCAACTTCTGGTGTCTTGGGAATAATATTTCCCCTTGTGTCTATCGACATAAAGGACATGTCGAGGTTTTGGACCAGATTCTCCCTTTCGGCTTCAGGTATATGCTGCAACTGAGACCTTGCCCTATTGTGAGCTGCTATGTGACTATCTCCTCCCGAAGTACCTGATTGTCGACTCAGCTCAGCTCTTCGCCTGCTCGACTCGGAGGCTGCTACTTTTCTTCTTTCAAGTATTTCCCTTTCTTTCTCTATTTCTCGGCGAGCACGCGCGAGTCTGTATTGGAATGCTTGCAACTCCTCCACCATCGTGGCGGTGGACAACGGATCTGTACCGTTCAAGGCCGTTGTCGCTCTATCCCATGCTGCTTGCGAGAGTTGCACTCTGTGACGCGGTGTAGGCCCGACATATTTGCTGCCTAAACCTCGCGTAAGATCAGCGGGATCGATGTATGGATTTCCCAAATCATCGAAATCCTCTGATGTTTTGTCTTCGGGACGACTTGACTCGCCAATCGTGTAGATTTGATGGTACGTTGGCTTTGATTGATCATCCTCTGGGTCGGTGACACCGTCGAAAAGATCGGCGAAGACCTCCCGGATAAGGGTAGATTTGTCGATGAAGCTTAGGCTGTCGACACTTTCCGAGTCGCTGTCCAGATCGGAGTCCATGAATGACCCGAAAGACATCCCGACGAACAGATCGACGAGATCTCCGCTGGCGGCGGGCTTGATGCTGCTTGTCGACGAAGTTTCGCCACCGCTAAACTTGGTTGGTGATGATGACCTCGAGGTATCAGAACCAGACGCCAGCGGTCCCGAACGAATCGGTGCCGCCATACGGTGTGATCCCTCTTTCCCGACGCAAAAGTAGAAGCTCCCGAACTTCATCTCCATTGGCTCTTCCAGGTAGGCATATTGATACGCGTACAACACGCGTCCGTTGGGAACCCCAAGAGGAAGGTGTGATGCGTACAGCGGCAAGTATTCCCTCAGTAAGAAACCAAGGTTTATCGAACCAGTAGGAGCCAAGAAGCACGTTGAAGGTTGTTGGTGACGGAGTGTAGTGCGGCGCAACACCAGGGATTCCGGCGCCAACGTGGAACCTGCACAACACAACCAAATTACTTTGCCCCAACGTGACAGTGAGGTTGTCAATCTCACCGGCTTGCTGAATCAAAGGATTAGATGTATAGTGTGGATGATGATGTTTGCAGAAAACAGTAGAACGAGTATTGCAGTAGATTGTATTCGATGTAAAGAATGGACCGGGGTCCACAGTTCACTAGTGGTGTCTCTCCCATAAGATAAATAGCATGTTGGGTGAACAAATTACAGTTGGGCAATTTACAAATAAAGAGGGCATGACCATGCACATACATGTTATGATGAGTATTGTGAGATTTAATTGGGCATTACGACAAAGTACATAGACCGCTATCCAGCATGCATCTATGCCTAAAAAGTCCACCTTCAGGTTATCATCCGAACCCCCTCCAGTATTAAGTTGCAAACAACAGACAATTGCATTAAGTATGGTGTGTAATGTAATGAACAAATACATCCTTAGACATAGCACTGATGTTTTATCCCTAGTGGCAACAGCACATCCACAACTTTAGAACTTTCTGTCACTGTCCCAGATTTAATGGAGGCGTGAACCCACTATCGAGCATAATTACTCCCTCTTGGAGTTACAAGTAACGACTTGGCCAGAGCCTCTACTAATAACGGAGAGCATGCAAGATCATAAACAACACATAGATAGATTGATAATCAACATAGCATAGTATTCCATATTCATCGGATCCCAACAAACGCAACATGTAGCATTACAAATAGATGATCTTGATCATGTTAGGCAGCTCACAAGATCTAACAATGATAGCACAAGTGGAGAAGACAACCATCTAGCTACTGCTATGGACCCATAGTCCAGGGGTGAACTACTCACACATCACTCCGGAGGCGATCATGGCGATAAAGAGTCCTCCGGGAGATGATTCCCCTCTCCGGCAGGGTGCTGGAGGCGATCTCCTGAATCCCCCGAGATGGGATTGGCGGCGGCGGCGTCTCTGGAAGGTTTTCCGTATCGGGGCTCTCGGTACTGGAACTATTATCGACGAAGGCTTAAGTAGGCGGAAGGGTAGGTCAGGGGGCGCCACGAGGGCCCCACACACCAGGGCCGCGCGGCCCAAGGCCTGGCCGCGCCGCCCTGTTGTGTGGGCGCCTCGTCGCCCCACTTCGTATCTCCTCCGGTGTTCTGGAAGCTTCGTGGAAAAATAAGATCCTGGGCGTTGATTTCGTCTAATTCCGAGAATATTTCCTTACTAGGATTTCTGAAACCAAAAACAGCAGAAAACAGCAACTGGCTCTTCGGCATCTCGTTATTAGGTTAGTGCCGGAAAATGTATAAATATGACATAAAGTATGTATAAAACATGTGAGTATCATCATAAAAGTAGCATGGAACATAAGAAATTATCGATACGTTGGAGACGTATCAGCATCCCCAAGCTTAGTTCCTACTCGTCCCGAGTAGGTAAACGATAACAAAGATAATTTCTGAAGTGACATGCCATCATAATCTTGATCAATACTATTGTAAGCACATGTAATGAATGCAGCGATTCGAAGCAATGTAAATGCTACGAGTAAACAATTGAATCATATAGCAAAGACTTTTCATGAATATTACTTTCAAGACAAGCATCAATAAGTCTTGCATAAGAGTTAACTCATAAAGCAATAAATTCATAGTAAAGGCATTGAAGCAACACAAAGGAAGATTAAGTTTCAGCGGTTGCTTTCAACTTATAACATGTATATCTCATGGATATTGTCAGCATAAAGTAATATAACAAGTGCAATATGCAAGTATGTAGGAATCAATGCACAGTTAACACAAGTGTTTGCTTCTTGAGATAGAAGGAAATGGTTGGACTGACTCAACATAAAAGTAGAAGAAAGGCCCTTCGCAGAGGGAAGCATTGATTGCTATATTTGTGCTAGAGCTTTTATTTTGAAAACAAGAAACAATTTTGTCAGCGGTAGTAATAAAGCATATGTATCATGTAAATTATATCCTACAAGTTGCAAGCCTCATGCATAGTATACCAATAGTGCCCGCACCTTGTCCTAATTAGCTTGGATTTACATGGATTATCATTGCATAACATATGTTTCAACCAAGTGTCACAAAGGGGTACCTCTATGCCGCCTGTACAAAGGTCTAAGGGGAAAGCTCGCATTGGATTTCTCGCTTTTGATTATTCTCAACTTAGACATCCATACCGGGACAACATAGACAACAGATAATGGACTCCTCTTTAATGCATAAGCATTCAACAACAGATAAAATTCTCATAAGAGATTGAGGTTTGTTGTCCAAAACTGAAACTTCCACCATGGATCATGGCTTTAGTTAGCGGCCCAATGTTCTTCTCTAACAATATGCATACTCAAACCATTTTATCATGATAAATCGCCCTTACTTCAGACAAGACGAATATGCATAGCAACTCACATGATATTCAACAAAGTGTTGATGGCGCCCCCAGGAACATGGTTATCGCTCAACAAGCAACATATAAGAGATAAGATGCATAAGTACATATTCAATACCACAATAGTTTTTAGGCTATTTGTCCCATGAGCTATATATTGCAAAGATAAAGAGTAGAAATTTTAAAGGTAGCACTCAAGCAATTTACTTTGGAATGATGGAGAAATACCATGTAGTAGGTAGGTATGGTGGACACAAGTGGCATAGTGTTTGGCTCAAGGATTTTGGATGCATGAGAAGTATTCCCTCTCGATACAAGGTTTAGGCTAGCAAGGTTATTTAAAGCAAACACAAGTATGAACCGGTACAGCAAAACTGACATAAAAGACATATTGTAAGCATTATAAGACTCTACACCGTCTTCCTTGTTGTTCGACCCTTACTAGAAAATATCTAGACCTTAGAGAGACCAATTATGCAAACCAAATTTTAGCAAGCTCTATGTATTTCTTCATTAATAGGTGCAAGGTATATGATGCAAGAGCTTAAATATGAGCACAACAATTACCAAGTATCACATTATTCAAGATATTATACCAATTACCACATGTAGCATTTCACGTTTCCAACCATATAACAATTTAACGAAGCAGTTCAACCTTCGCCATGAATATTATGAGTAAAGCCTAAGGAGATATTTGTCCATATGCAACAGCGGAGCGTGTCTCTCTCCCACACAATGAATGCTAGGATCCAACTTTATTCAAACAAAACAAAAAACAAAAACATACAGACGCTCCAAGTAAAGCACATAAGATGTGACGGAATAAAAATATAGTTTCACTAGAGGAACCTGATAATATTATCGATGAAGAAGGGGATGCCTTGGGCATCCCCAAGCTTAGACGCTTGAGTCTTCTTGAAATATGTAGGGATGAACCACCGGGGAATCCCCAAGCTTAGAGCTTTCACTCTCCTTGATCATATTGTATCATCCTCCTCTCTTGATCCTTGAAAACTTCCTCCACACCAAACTCAAAACAACTCATTAGAGGGTTAGTGCATAATCAAAATTCACATGTTCAGAGGTGACATAATCATTCTTAACACTTCTGGACATTGCACAAAGCTACTGAAAGTTAATGGGATAAAGAAATCCATCAAACATATCAAAACAGGCAATGCGAAATAAAAGGCAGAATCTGTCAAAACAGAACAGTCCGTAAAAAAGAATTTTATAGGTGCACCAGACTTTCTCAGATGAAAATGCTAAAATTGAATGAAAGTTGCATACATATCTGAGGATCACGCACGTAAATTGGCATAATTTTCTGAGTTACCTACAGACGGGGCGACTCAAATTCGTGACAGTAAGAAATTTGTTACTGCGCAGCAATCCAAATCTAGTATCAACTCTACTATCAAAGACTTTACTTGGCACAACAATGCAACAAAATTAAGATAAGGAGAGGTTGCTACAGTAGTAACAACTTCCAAGACTCAAATATAAAAAAAAGTACTGTAGTAAAATCATGGGTTGTCTCCCATAAGCGCTTTTCTTTAACGCCTTTCAGCTAGGAGCAGAAAGTGTGAATCAAGTGTTATCAAGAGACGAAGCATCAACAGCGTAATTTTCACAACTTGTCACAATAGGTATCTTAGATGTTCCATTATCTAAAGTGGTGCTAAGGGCTTTGTCAATTTTAGGCCTATAATAGTTTTTTGGCCTAGGCACCTTAGAGACATACATGAACTTTTGCTCCTTACCCACATAAGCTTTCTCCTTAAACTTAAGAGAAGAAAAAGTTGAACCCAAGGTTCCCATAGCTTCTTCAAGTTCACTAATCCTATGTGTTTGATTATCATGAGTAGCACAAGTTTCTAAGATGGAAATTCTCTCATTAATTCCACCCAGAGATTTATCAAGTTTATCAGTGCTATTAAGTAATATTCCCAATTTAGTATTAATACTTGGAAGATTTTGCTCTATGGTCTCCAACTTACTTGGAAGAGAGATTTCAATTTTAACTTCATTAACAGGTGGTATTCCAACTAGACTCTCAATAATACAACTAGCTTCTAAAGCAGGAGTGCCTAGGAAATTACCTCCCGCAAGACAATCAAGAACATACCTATTCCAGCTAGAGATACCAACATAAAAATTTCTGAGTAGGATAGTGGTGGAGTGTTTCTTAGTGCACCTATTATGAGCATCACTAATTCTATACCAAGCATATTTTAAACATTCTCCCCCTTGTTGCTTAAACGAACGAACTTCAACTTCAGGATTACTCATTTTAGCAATAGTAAATAAAGTAAACTAAATAAAGTAAATGCATGTAACTAATTTTTTTGTGTTTTTAATATGGCAAACAAGATAGTAAATAAAGTAAAACTAGCAACTAATTTTTTTGTGTTTTGTTTTAGTGCAGCAAACAAAGTAGTAAATAAAATAAAGTAAAGCAAGACAAAAACAAAGTAAAGAGATTGGAGGTGGAGACTCCCCTTGCAGCGTGTCTTGATCTCCCCGGCAACGGCGCCAGAAAAAGTGCTTGATACGCGTACAGCACGCGTCCGTTGGGAACCCCAAGAGGAAGGTGTGATGCGTACAGCGGCAAGTTTTCCCTCAGTAAGAAACCAAGGTTTATCGAACCAGTAGGAGCCAAGAAGCACGTTGAAGGTTGTTGGTGACGGAGTGTAGTGCGGCGCAACACCAGGGATTCCGGCGCCAACGTGGAACCTGCACAACACAACCAAATTACTTTGCCCCAACGTGACAGTGAGGTTGTCAATCTCACCGGCTTGCTGAATCAAAGGATTAGATGTATAGTGTGGATGATGATGTTTGCAGAAACAAGAGAACGAGTATTGGCAAAGAGATTGTATTCGATGTAAAGAATGGACCGGGGTCCACAGTTCACTAGTGGTGTCTCTCCCATAAGATAAATAGCATGTTGGGTGAACAAATTACAGTTGGGCAATTTACAAATAAAGAGGGCATGGCCATGCACATACATGTTATGATGAGTATTGTGAGATTTAATTGGGCATTACGACAAAGTACATATACCGCTATCCAGTATGCATCTATGCCTAAAAAGTCCACCTTTAGGTTATCATCCGAACCCCCTCCAGTATTAAGTTGCAAACAACAGACAATTGCATTAAGTATGGTGCGTAATGTAATCAACAAATACATCCTTAGACATAGCATTGATGTTTTATCCCTAGTGGCAACAGCACATCCATAACCTTAGAACTTTCTCACATCGTCCTGCATTTAATGGAGGCATGAACCCACTATCGAGCATAATTACTCCCTCTTGGAGTTACAAGTAACGACTTGGCCATAGCCTCTACTAATAACGGAGAGCATGCAAGATCATAAACAACACATAGATAGATTGATAATCAACATAGCATAGTATTCCATATTCATCGGATCCCAACAAACGCAACATGTAGCATTACAAATAGATGATCTTGATCATGTTAGGCAGCTCATAAGATCTAACAATGATAGCACAAGAGGAGAAGCCAACCATCTAGCTACTGCTATGGACCCATAGTCCAGGGGTGAACTACTCACACATCACTCCGGAGGCGATCATGGCGATGAAGAGTCCTCCGGGAGATGATTCCCCTCTCCGGCAGGGTGCCGGAGGCGATCTCCTGAATCCCCCGAGATGGGATTGGCGGCGGTGGCGTCTCTGGAAGGTTTTCCGTATCGTGGCTCTCGGTACTGGAACTATTATCGATGAAGGCTTAAGTAGGCGGAAGGGTAGGTCAGGGGCGCCACGAGGGCCCCACACGCAAGGGCCGCGCGACCCAAGGCCTGGCCGCGCCGCCCTGTTGTGTGGGCGCCTAGTCGCCCCACTTCGTATCTCCTCCGGTGTTCTGGAAGCTTCATGGAAAAATAAGATCCTGGGCGTTGATTTCGTCCAATTCCGAGAATATTTCCTTACTAGGATTTCTGAAACCAAAAACAGCAGAAACAAAGAATCGGCTCTTCGGCATCTCGTTAATAGGTTAGTGCCGGAAAATGTATAAATATGACATAAAGTATGTATAAAACATGTGAGTATCATCATAAAAGTAGCATGGAACATAAGAAATTATCGATACGTTGGAGACGTATCACATATGCATCCAAACGGGCGGGAGGGTGAGGAACAAAATCAACGGGGCCAGTTTTGATCTGTTTACCTCCAGCCATCGTGTTGCTTGCCACCGAAGATGTCGACGATATTGAACGTGCCATCGAGATCAGCTCCTCGACGCCTCTAATCCCCACAGACGGCGCCTATTGACATGGTATTGACTCGTCAATGCCTATGGATTGTAGACTAGGATTTTCGTAGGAAGTAGATGGCAAGTAGATCTCGAGGGTTCAGCCGAAAAAGTTCTCGACTGCTAAAAAACTAGGGTTATGTTGACAATGAAGTCGATCCTCTCTTTCTCCTTCGACTCCCCCTTATATAGGAGGCGGAGCCGAAGATTTCGTGATGTACAAGTTACAAAGACCGGGAGACTCTTTGAGTTCGTCCCGTAATAGATACAAGTCATTATTCCTAATACAACTATATCTTTCCAAACTACCTCTTAACTGGGCTTCCGGGCTTCATAAACTTCGGGTCGTGGGCGTTCAGTAAACCCCGGGAACCATCTTCAGTAGGCCCATTGGGGATGCCTATGTCAGACGTACCATAGAGAGATTTCCTAACACTCTTAGAGCAGATCGAGTCTTTCAAGGGCTTGCGGGGAAATTTTTCCGAGGCGGAACTTCCGAAGATGTCCTAGCGCATGTGCACCAATGACATCTTCGAGAAGCTCCGCCACGGGAGATTTTCCAACCCTTTCTCCACCACTGTTAGAGGAGATCGATCCTTTCACGGACTTGCAGGAAAAATTTCCGAGGTGGAACTTCTGAAGATGTCCTAGGTCGTGTGCACCAACAACATCTTCGAGAAGTTCCGCCATGGGAGATTTGCCAACTCTTTTGCGAACGCAGTTAGAGGAGATCGAGGCTTTCGCGAGCTTGCGGGGAATTTTTTCCGAGGCGGAACTTCCGAAGATGTCCTAGGGCTTGTGCACCAACGACATCTTTGAAAAGCTCTGCCACAGGAGATTTCCCAACCCTTTTCCCACCACTGTTAGAGGAGATAGAGGCTTTCACGGGCTGGCTGGAAAATTTTCTGAGGCTGAACTTCCGAAGGTGTCCTAGGGCATGTGCACCAACGACATCTTCGAGAAGCTCCGCCATGGGAGATTTCCCAACCCTTTCCTCCGGCCATGGGGACGAAGCTCCCTACCTTCTAGGTTGGCTTGTTCAGCTGCTTTCCATGGCGATTATCGACGCTTCATTTATAGGCACGACGCCGCTTCTCCTTCGTCCTGTTCCTCCGACAGGGCGTCGTGCGCTACATGCCTTGTCTCATCGAGCAGTGCGTCCACCCACGCGTCCTTATCCTTCCGACAGATTTACTCCCAGTTGCACCCACCAGCCGGAACTAAAGGTTACCCACAAGTCCTTATCCCACCGATAGCTTTAGTCCCGGTTGCACCTACCAGCCGGAACTAAAGGCTCTGGCTTCCTCTTCTTCCTTCTCCTCATCATTATCGGCGTCAGCCACGATGAAGCCATCCTTCTCGCCGGTAAGCCCCGCGCGCGCCCCTCCTCTCTCCTCTATGTAATGTATTAAACCTTTATGTATAAAATAGAAAATGGATTTGGATTACTTATTCAAATTCAAGCACTTTTCATGTTGAAAGTTTAGTGAGATTCAAAAATATGCAAAAAAAAATAGTTAATCTATTTTTTAATTGAAAATGGCAAATTTGTTAATAGTTTGAGAATTTATAATAATTATTTTATAAAAATTAAAATGGATTTGGATTTCTTATTTAAATTCAAGCACTCTTCATGTAGAAAGTTTAGCGAGATTCAAAAATATGCAAAAAATACTAGTTAATCTATTTTTTAATTGATAATATGAAATTTGTTAATATTTTAACAAGTTAGAATAGTTATTTTATAAAATAGTAAATGGATTTAGATTACTTATTTAAATTCAAGCATTTTTCATATTTAAAGTTTTCTCAAATGCATAAGTATGTAAAATATAATTTATTTAATTATTTAAATGTTTTTAAAATATCTGGGCCCAAAAAGCTACGGGGAGTGCGCACCCTAATTTGGGTCTTTAGTCCCGCACCGTGGCACGAGCCGCGACTAAGGGCCACGATGCGCGCAGGAAGCTGAAAACCCCTCGCCCCATTAGTCCCGCATCGTGGCACGAGCCGCAACTAAAGACCCCCTTTAGTCGCGGCTCGTGCCACGGTGCGTGACTAAAGGGGGTATAAAAGGGCAGTGTCTTTCCCGGTCGGTTCCACCGATGAGGACTTAGTCATTTCGACGCGCGCGAGGAGCTCACAGGATGCCGTCAGGGTGCCCGACCGCGCCGCCGCCGCCCTCGCCGTCGCCCTCGCGCTCGCCTTCGCGGGTCGCCGCCGTTAGACGCCGACGTTCGTTGCATGCCGCACGCGCACGCCGGTCCTGTGCCATCACCTCCGCCGCACAGCGCCGGCGCCCGCGCACGCCCGCGTTTTGCCGTCGCCTCTGCCACCCGCGCCAACTCGCCTCCGGCCGCCGCCACCTTGACCGAACGCCGGTGAGGCTCCAGCCTGCAGCCTCGGCCATGTTTTTTTTGTTTTTTATATGTTAGTTGTATATATTAATTAGTAAATATGTTAGGGTTAGGAGAAATAGATTAATTAGTTGTATATATATGTTAGTCGTATATATGCAATTTTGTATATATTAATAAATATGTTTTTTATATGTTAGTTGTATATATTAATTAGTTGTATATATATATATGTTAGTTTCAATTATATGCAATTTTATATATAAACTATTATTATTAGGAGAAATAGAAATAATTGTATTATTAGGAGAAATAGAAATAGGAAAAAGAGAAATACTATTATTCTTTGTTAGAAATATTTAAATATGGATTAGATATATATAGAAATAGAAAATAGAAAAATAAATATGTTAGTTTTATATATGAACTATTATTATTAGGAGAAATAAAAATAGTTGTATTATTAAGAGAAATAGAACTAGGAAAAATAGAAATACAATTATTCTTTGTTAGAAATATTTAGAGATGGATTAGAACTATATAGAAATATAAAATAGAAAACATAGATATGTTAGTTTTATATATGAACTATTATTATTAGGTGAAATAGAAATAGAAATAGATATTATTATTAGGATAAATAGAAATTATATATATGTTAGTTTTATATGAAATTTTATATATGAACTATTATTATTAGGAGAAATAGAAATAGTTGTATTATTAGGAGAAACAGAAATAGGAAAAATAGAAATACTATTATTCTTTGTTAGAAATGTTTAGAGATGAATTAGAAATATATAGAAATAGAAAATAGAAAACATCGGCAAATAGAATGTGATAGGATTATTTTGCAAATGGAAATAGGATTATTTTTGCAAAGTAGAATGTGATAGGATTATTTTGCAAATAGAAATAGGATTATTTTTGCAAGTAGAATGTGATAGGATTATTTTGCAAATATAAATAGGATTATTTTGCAAATATAAATAGGATTATTTTGAAAATGATATTGCATACATTTTGAAATAACATTGTGTTCATTTTACAGAAACTATGGATTCACCTAGCAGAGACCTAGCACAGGAGGAAATTCTAGAGGGTATAATCCACGACGCCACCGATGTTCAACCCGCTGAATCTCCGTCGTTGTTTATGAACCCATCAGGGGATGGAATGGAGGTCGACCGACGTGAGGATGAAGCCGATGGCTCCGATGATGGAGAAGGCGATAGCTCCGATGATGGAGAAGGCGATAACTCCGATGATGGAGAAGCCGGCGAGGTATATATATACGAAGTTCCGCGATCACTAGTATTATATGGAAATTTTGGAGGGAGTTGTATATATTGAGTTGTATACATATAAATTGATGAATGTTTCTTCTCTTAGGCCTCCACATCGAGCAAAGCTACGAAACGAGGCCCGACCAAAAAGTTGGATGAACGAACACATTACACATTTGAGGTCATATCCCCTACGGACGAACCCATGTTACCCAAGAAGGTTGCCGCCATATTTAAGAAACAATGCGGAGTTCTGGTTAGGGATCACGTCCCGATCAGCGTTCGAGAGTGGCATAAGCGCAAAGGGGCAGACGATAGTGAGTATGTCGCCGAAAGGTACAAAGAGGGTCTTTGGAATGATCTCATGACACATTTCAACCTGCTAGAATGCGAGGATCCAGCCGTCGCTGCAAAATTGAGGGCGAAAGTCAAGCACTGGACTCTTAAGAAGATGGTCGAACTGTTCCGGGTGTGGAAGAAAATATTATGGAAAAAGTATCTGAAGAAAAAGGAAGTGCCAGTATTCGAAGGCCATCTATCGAAGCAGGCGAATCACTGGAAGGCATTTAAGGAGTACAAGGGGTCAGAAGATGCCAAGACCCTGTTAGGAAAGAACAAGAAAAATGCCGAGAACATGATGTACACCACAAATTGGGGCCAGGGGCTACGAGACTGCCATGCCAAAGTGGGATAAACAAGAGCAAGAGATGCTTGCTAGAGGGATCGAACCAGAACCAATCCGCAATGATTGGGAATCGAGAGAAAGAAATTGGTTCCTTGCACATGGTGGTTCATACGATGAAGAAACATGGGACCTTCTTTGCAATGACAATCTTAGGGTACCCAGGGAAAATTGGAAGAAAATAGTGAAAGAAATTAAAGAGGGGAAGAGAAAGTTCTGTCACCATGGAGAGAAATACTTGCTGACACTGGTCCTCGGGAATGACGAACACATAGGATGAACACGAGGCTTTGGCCCTTCTTACGCGTGGTGGCTTAGGTTTGCTAAAGGGCAAGATACTTATAGAAGCCGAGCGAGAGCAAAGAAGCGACAACAGGAGGAGGAAAATGACAAGTTCAACCAGTTGCTTGCCAGAGTTAGCGAGCAGGAGCAGCAGATTGACGAACTTAGAGGAGTAGTGCGCCCGCAAGATCATGCACTCGATATTACCGTTGGCCCATCTCAGCAGAAAAGCAACGTGGCTGACTCGGAGGCCCCGACAGACGATGCACGACGGATGATAGAGGGCGGTCCCAGCTACCCCGTGGATGGAATTAAGGAGTCAATATCTTGTGAGCTCCATCAGAGAATAAAGAACATATCCATGAAGGTGGCGGTGGGACAAGCTTTACCTTGTCTACCTGATGCACGCTGGCATGGCCGTGACATTCTAGCTGGCTATGCTAAAGTCGGGGTGGATGAAATAGTAACGGGGTTTCATGATATGGAGCTTGACATCCCTGGACCTGAAGATGAGAGGACACTCGGAGAAGTAGTCGGTGGAGTCATTCTTTGGGACAAGAACTACATCAAGCTTCCAGGCTCGGCGCCAAGGACAACAGCACCTCTGTGTCATCGCAGGTCACCTACACCTCCATCACCTTCAAGAAGCCCACCCCATGACTATGACCACCACCACGCGAGTCCATCTCGATCTCCTCTACCAGACTTGGGTCGGCCGTCTCCGCCGCCGGCCGCTAAGGAAACTAAGCGGAAGCTTGCCAGCAAGAACACCCCGTCGATGAGTTCTAACCGACAAAGCCCCCAAAGCGAAAAATGACGCCCCTCCAGAAGGTACCTCATACGAATCTTCCCATCAGACCTTACGCTCCCCGAGGAAAACTTCAAGAGCGCAAAGGGACATTATGATGCGCAGACGAAAAAGAAGAAACCCGAGCCACACCCGGTATACACCGACAAGCAAAAAAAACTATGAAAATTACTTACTGACCCTGCCGTCGCAATATGACTTGCACCATAAGCCTGATGACTATCTACGCACACGGCAGAAGGAAGCAAAAAAGAGGAGATCAAGTAGTTGTGCAAGTGGGAGAAAATCAACTAAAAGTGCAAGCGGGAAAAGATCAGACGTTCCCCAGCTCGGACAATAGGCCAAACAATCGATCCCACCCCTCCAGGTGTTATCTGGAATGTTCCCCCTGGTGCAGTAACAAAGTTTGGAAGAAGCAAAGAAGTGGGCGGCTGAATGGAATATGAGTGTTGAAGACATTCTGGCTTCCCAAGACGAGTTGTTTCCCAAGGCTGTTGTAGCCCCTAAGCCTAAATTTGTCATGGCGGAAGCTCTTGTCAGCAAAGAGAGGTTGGAAGAACTGACAGCACATAAGCGTCACTTGCATGCATGGTACCTGACTGCCGCAAAGAATGGGAGAATAATGATCGTGGAGAAAGTCCCACACGAGTACTACGGCCGACCCGAAGAGATCCATGTCGATTTGACGAACTCTTCTAGATGTACAATTGCGAAGCCCTCGACAAATCTCATGAGTTTCTATTGTCTGTAAGTTGTTCAATTCATTGTCTACATATAAGTTGTTTAGTTCATTGCTTGTAATTATCCTCATTATATCCTTTTGTACTCTATTATGCAGACTGAAGATCCTGTCTGTAAAAGTAGGAACATCCTAAATGTTGGGTTCATTGACCCAGATAAAGTACATATAAGGACGGTAATTGATAAGCCTGAGGAGACGGAGGAAAAACCTTCTAAGGTTTCTAATGGAGCAAAATTTCTATGACAACATACTGTTTCCTTACAACTTCAGGTGACGGTCTTACTCTGTTGTGTAAATTCACTCACAAGTGTAATTGATAAATTACTCAGGACATGCTCGAAAGGTGATTTCAATCATTCTCGCGCTATATCGGCCTCTGATACGCGTACAGCACGCGTCCGTTGGGAACCCCAAGAGGAAGGTGTGATGCGTACAGTGGTAAGTTTTCCCTCAGTATGAAACCAAGGTTTATTGAACAAGTAGGAGCCAAGAAGCACGTTGAAGGTTGATGGCGGCGGGATGTAGTGCGGCGCAACACCAGAGATTCCGGCGCCAACGTGGAACCTGCACAACACAAACCAAGTACTTTGCCCCAACGAAACAGCGAGGTTGTCAATCTCACCGGCTTGCTGTAACAAAGGATTAGATGTATAGTGTGGATGATGATTGTTTGCGTAAAAACAGTAGAACAAAGTATTAAAGAGATTGTATTTCAGTATAGAGAATTGGACCGGGGTCCACAGTTCACTAGAGGTGTCTCTCCCATAAGATAAACAGCATGTTGGGTGAACAAATTACAGTTGGGCAATTGACAAATAAAGAGGGCATGACCATGCACATACATATTATGATGAGTATAGTGAGATTTAATTGGGCATTACGACAAAGTACATAGACCGCTATCCAGCATGCATCTATGCCTAAAAAGTCCACCTTCAGGTTATCATCCGAACCCCCTCCAGTATTAAGTTGCTAACAACAGACAATTGCATTAAGTATTGCGCGTAATGTAATCATTAACTACATCCTTGAATATAGCACCAATGTTTTATCCCTAGTGGCAACAGCACATCCATAATCTTAGAGATTTCTCACTTCCCGCATTCACGGAGACATGAACCCACTATCGAGCATAAATACTCCCTCTTGGAGTTACAAGCATCTACTTGGCCAGAGCATCTACTAGTAACGGAGAGCATGCAAGATCATAAACAACACATAGACATAACTTTGATAATCAACATAACAAGTATTCTCTATTCATCGGATCCCAACAAACGCAACATATAGAATTACAGATAGATGATCTTGATCATGTTAGGCAGCTCACAAGACCCGACAATTAAGCACAATGGGGAGAAGACAACCATCTAGCTACTGCTTTGGACCCATAGTCCAGGGGTAGACTACTCACACATCACTCCGGAGGCGACCATGGCGGTGTAGAGTCCTCCGGGAGATTATTCCCCTCTCCGGTAGGGTGCCGGAGGCGATCTCCTGAATCCCCCGAGATGGGATTGGCGGCGGCGGCGTCTCTGGAAGGTTTTCCGTATCGTGGCTCTCGGTACTGGGGGTTTCGCGACGGAGGCTTTAAGTAGGCGGAAGGGCAGGTCAAGAGGCGGCACGAGGGGCCCACACCATAGGGCCGCGCGGCCAGGGCAGGGGCCGCGCCGCCCTATGCTCTGGCTGCCTCGTGGCCCCACTTCGTCTCCTCTTCGGTCTTCTGGAAGCTTCGTGGCAAAATAGGACCCTGGGCGTGTATTTCGTCCAATTCCGAGAATATTTCGTTACTAGGATTTCTGAAACCAAAAACAGCAGAAACAAAGAATCGGCACTTCGACATCTTGTTAATAGGTTAGTTCCAGAAAATGCACGAATATGACATAAAGTGTGCATAAAACATGTAGATATCATCAATAATGTGGCATGGAACATAAGAAATTATCGATACGTCGGAGACGTATCAGCATCCCCAAGCTTAGTTCTGCTCGTCCCGAGCAGGTAAAACGATAACAAAGATAATTTCTGGAGTGACATGCCATCATAACCTTGATCATACTATTTGTAAAGCATATGTAGTGAATGCAGCGATCAAAACAATGTATATGACATGAGTAAACAAGTGAATCATATAGCAAAGACTTTTCATGAATAGTACTTCAAGACAAGCATCAATAAGTCTTGCATAAGAGTTGACTCATAAAGCAATAATTCATAGTAAAAGCATTGAAGCAACACAAAGGAAGATTAAGTTTCAGCAGTTGCTTTCAACTTATAACATGTATATCTCATGGATATTGTCAACATAGAGTAATATAATAAGTGCAATATGCAAGTATGTAGGAATCAATGCACAGTTCACACAAGTGTTTGCTTCTTGAGGTGGAGAGAAATAGGTGAACTGACTCAACAATAAAAGTAAAAGAATGGTCCTCCATAGAGGAAAAGCATCGATTGCTATATTTGTGCTAGAGCTTTGATTTTGAAAACATGAAACAATTTTGTCAACGGTAGTAATAAAGCATATGTATCATGTAAATTATATCTTACAAGTTGTAAGCCTCATGCATAGTATACTAATAGTGCCCGCACCTTGTCCTAATTAGCTTGGACTACCAGATCATCGCAATGCACATGTTTTAACCAAGTGTCACAAAGGGGTACCTCTATGCCGCCTGTACAAAGGTCTAAGGAGAAAGCTCGCATTGGATTTCTCGCTATTGATTATTCTCAACTTAGACATCCATACAGGGACAACATAGACAACAGATAATGGACTCCTCTTTTATGCATAAGCATGTGACAACAATTAATTTTCTCATTTGAGATTGAGGATATTATCCAAAACTGAAACTTCCACCATGGATCATGGCTTTAGTTAGCGGCCCAATGTTCTTCTCTAACAATATGCATGCTTAACCATAAGGTGGTAGATCTCTCTTACTTCAGACAAGACGAACATGCATAGCAACTCACATGAAATTCAACAAAGAGTAGTTGATGGCGTCCCCAGAAACATGGTTATCGCACAACAAGCAACTTAATAAGAGATAAAGTGCATAAGTACATATTCAATACCACAATAGTTTTTAAGCTATTTGTCCCATGAGCTATATATTGCAAAGGTGAATGATGGAATTTTAAAGGTAGCACTCAAGCAATTTACTTTGGAATGGCGGAGAAATACCATGTAGTAGGTAGGTATGGTGGACACAAATGGCATAGTGGTTGGCTCAAGGATTTTGGATGCATGAGAAGTAATCCCTCTTGATACAAGGTTTAGGCTAGCAAGGTTATTTGAAACAAACACAAGGATGAACCGGTGCAGCAAAACTCACATAAAAGACATATTGAAAACATTATAAGAATCTACACCGTCTTCCTTGTTGTTCAAACTCAATACTAGAAATTATCTAGACTTTAGAGAGACCAAATATGCAAACCAAATTTTAGCATGCTCTATGTATTTCTTCATTAATGGGTGCAAAGCATATGATGCAAGAGCTTAAACATGAGCACAACAATTGCCAAGTATCACATTATCCAAGACATTATAGCAATTTACTACATGTATCATTTTCCAATTCCAACCATATAACAATTTAACGAAGAAGAAACTTCGCCATGAATACTATGAGTAGAGCCTAAGGACATACTTGTCCATATGCTACAGCGGAGCGTGTCTCTCTCCCATAAAGTGAATGCTAGGATCCATTTTATTCAAACAAAACAAAAACAAAAACAAACCGACGCTCCAAGCAAGGTACATAAGATGTGATGGAATAAAAATATAGTTTCAGGGGAGGAACCTGATAATGTTGTCGATGAAGAAGGGGATGCCTTGGGCATCCCCAAGCTTAGACGCTTGAGTCTTCTTAGAATATGCAGGGGTGAACCACCGGGGCATCCCCAAGCTTAGAGCTTTCACTCTCCTTGATCATATTGCATCATACTCCTCTCTTGATCCTTGAAAACTTCCTCCACACCAAACTTAGAACAACTCATTAGAGGATTAGTGGACAATAAAAATTAACATGTTCAGAGGTGACACAATCATTCTTAACACTTCTGGACATTGCACAAAGCTACTGAAAGTCAATGGAATCAAAATATCCATCGAACATAACAAAACTGGCAATGCGAAATAAAAGGCAGAATCTGTCAAAAACAGAACAGTTCGTATTGACGAATTTTACTGGGGCACCAGACTTGCTCAAATGAAAATGCTCAAATTGAATGAAAGTTGCGTACATATCTGAGGATCACTCACGTAAATTGCCATAATTTTCTGAGGTACCTACAGAGAAAACAGTCCAGATTCGTGACAGCAAAGAAATCTGTTTCTGTGCAGTAATCCAAATCTAGTATGAACTTTACTATCAACGACTTTACTTGGCACAATAAAACACTAAACTAAGATAAGGAGAGGTTGCTACAGTAGTAAACAACTTCCAAGACACAAATATAAAACAAAAATACTGTAGTAAAAACATGGGTTGTCTCCCATAAGCGCTTTTCTTTAACGCCTTTCAGCTAGGCGCAGAAAGTGTGTATCAAGTATTATCAAGAGACGAAGTGTCAACATCATAATTTGTTCTAATAATAGAATCAAAAGGTAACTTCATTCTCTTTCTAGGGAAGTGTTCCATACCTTTCTTGAGAGGAAATTGATATTTTATATTACCTTCCTTCATATCAATGATAGCACCAACGGTTCGAAGAAAAGGTCTTCCCAATATAATGGGACAAGATGCATTGCATTCAATATCCAAGACAACAAAATCAACGGGGACAAGGTTATTGTTAACCATAATATGAACATTATCAACTTTCCCCAAAGGTTTCTTTGTAGAATGATCAGCCAGATTAACATCCAAATAACAATTTTTCAGCGGTGGCAAGTCAAGCATATTATAGATTTTCTTAGGCATAACAGAAATACTTGCACCAAGATCACATAAAGCATTACAATCAAAATCATTAACCTTCATCTTAATGATGGGCTCCCAACCATCCTCTAGCTTTCTAGGAATAGAGGCTTCGCGCTCTAGTTTCTCTTCTCTAGCTTTTATGAGAGCATTTGTAATATGTTGCGTGAAAGCCAAATTTATAGCACTAGCATTAGGACTTTTAGCAAGTTTTTGTAAGAACTTTATAACTTCAGAGATGTGGCAATCATCAAAATTCAAACCATTATAATCTAAAGCAATGGGATCATCATCCCCAATGTTGGAAAAAATTTCAGCAGGTTTTATCACGAGCAGTTTCAGTAGTTTTAGCAGTTTCAGTGCAGTTTCTCGCTTTGCATTAGAAGTGGAAACATTGCTAACACCAATTCTTTTATTATTAATAGTAGGAGGTGCAGCAACATGTGTAGCATTAGCATTACTAGTCGTGGTAATAGTCCAAACTTTAGCTACATTCTTCTCTTTAGCTAGTTTTTCATTTTCTTCTCTGTCCCACCTAGCACGCAGGTCAGCCATTAATCTTATATTCTCATTAATTCTAACTTGGATGGCATTTGCTGTAGTAACAATTTTATTTTCAATATCCCTACTAGGCATAACTTTCGATTTCAAAAGATCAACATCAGAGGGAAGACTATCAACTTTAGAAGCAAGTATATCAATTTTCCCAAGCTTTTCTTCAACAGATTTGTTAAAAGCAGTTTGTGTACTAATAAATTCTTTAAGCATGGCTTCAAGTCCAGGGGGTGAATTCCTATTATTGTTGTAAGAATTCCCATAAGAATTACCATAGCCGTTGCCATTATTATAAGGATATGGCCTATAGTTATTACAAGAATTGTTCCGATAAGCATTGTTGTTGAAATTATTATTTTTAATGAAGTTTACATCAACATGTTCTTCTTGGGCAACCAATGAAGCTAACGGAACATTATTAGGATCAACATTAGTCCTATCATTCACAAGCATAGACATAATAGCATCAATCTTATCACTCAAGGAAGAGGTTTCTTTGACAGAATTTACCTTCTCACCTTGTGGAGCTCTTTCCGTGTGCCATTCAGAGTAGTTGATCATCATATTATCAAGAAGCTTTGTTGCTTCACCAAGAGTGATGGACATAAAGGTACCTCCAGCAGCTGAATCCAATAAATTCCGCGAAGAAAAATTTAGTCCTGCATAGAAGGTTTGGATGATCATCCAAGTAGTCAGTCCATGGGTTGGGCAATTTTTAACCAGAGATTTCATTCTTTCCCATGCTTGTGCAACATGTTCAGTATCTAATTGTTTAAAATTCATTATGCTACTCCTCAAAGATATAATTTTAGCAGGGGGATACTATCTACCAATAAAAGCATCCTTGCATTTAGTCCAGGAATCAATACTATTCTTAGGCAGAGATAGCAACCAATCTTTAGCTCTTCCTCTTAATGAGAAAGGGAACAATTTTAATTTTATAATGTCACCATCTACATCCTTATACTTTTGCATTTCACATAGTTCAACAAAATTATTAAGATGGGCAGCAGCATCATCAGAACTAACACCAGAAAATTGCTCTCGCATAACAAGATTTAGTAAAGCAGGTTTAATTTCAAAGAATTCTGCTGTAGTAGCAGGTGGAGCAATAGGTGTGCATAAGAAATCATTATTATTTGTGGTTGTGAAGTCACACAACTTAGTATTTTCAGGAGTACCCATTTTAGCAGTAGTAAATAAGGCAAACTAGATAAAGTAAATGCAAGTAACTAATTTTTTTTGTGTTTTCGATATAGCAAACAAGACAGTAAGTAAAGTAAAAACTAGCAACTAATTTTTTTGTATTTTGATTTAGTGCAGCAAACAAAGTAGTAAATAAAACTAAGCAAGACAAAAACAAAGTAAAGAGATTGGGAAGTGGAGACTCCCCTTGCAGCGTGTCTTGATCTCCCCGGCAACGGCGCCGTAAAAAAGAGCTTGATACGCGTACAGCACGCGTCCGTTGGGAACCCCAAGAGGAAGGTGTGATGCGTACAGCGGCAAGTTTTCCCTCAGTATGAAACCAAGGTTTATCGAACCAGTAGGAGCCAAGAAGCACGTTGAAGGTTGATGGCGGCGGGATGTAGTGCGGCGCAACACCAGAGATTCCGGCGCCAACGTGGAACCTGCACAACACAAACCAAGTACTTTGCCCCAACGAAACAGCGAGGTTGTCAATCTCACCGGCTTGCTGTAACAAAGGATTAGATGTATAGTGTGGATGATGATTGTTTGCAGAAAACAGTAGAACAGTATTGCAGTAGATTGTATTTCAGTATAGAGAATTGGACCGGGGTCCACAGTTCACTAGAGGTGTCTCTCCCATAAGATAAACAGTATGTTGGGTGAACAAATTACAGTTGGGCAATTGACAAATAAAGAGGGCATGACCATGCACATACATATTATGATGAGTATAGTGAGATTTAATTGGGTATTACGACAAAGTACATAGACCGCTATCCAGCATGCATCTATGCCTAAAAAGTCCACCTTCAGGTTATCATCCGAACCCCCTCCAGTATTAAGTTGCTAACAACAGACAATTGCATTAAGTATTGCGCGTAATGTAATCAGTAACTACATCCTTGAATATAGCACCAATGTTTTATCCCTAGTGGCAACAGCACATCCATAATCTTAGAGATTTCTGTCACTTCCCCAGATTCACGGAGACATGAACCCACTATCGAGCATAAATACTCCCTCTTGGAGTTACAAGCATCTACTTGGCCAGAGCATCTACTAGTAACGGAGAGCATGCAAGATCATAAACAACACATAGACATAACTTTGATAATCAACATAACAAGTATTCTCTATTCATCGGATCCAAACAAACGCAACATATAGAATTACAGATAGATGATCTTGATCATGTTAGGCAGCTCACAAGACCCAACAATTAAGCACAATGGGGAGAAGACAACCATCTAGCTACTGCTATGGACCCATAGTCCAGGGGTAGACTACTCACACATCACTCCGGAGGCGACCATGGCGGTGTAGAGTCCTCCGGGAGATGATTCCCCTCTCCGGCAGGGTGCCGGAGGCGATCTCCTGAATCCCCCGAGATGGGATTGGCGGCGGCGGCGTCTCTGGAAGGTTTTCCGTATCGTGGCTCTCGGTACTGGGGGTTTCGCGACGGAGGCTTTAAGTAGGCGGAAGGGCAGGTCAAGAGGCGGCACGAGGGGCCCACACCATAGGGTCGCGCGGCCAGGGCAGGGGCCGCGCCACCCTATGCTCTGGCTGCCTCGTGGCCCCACTTCGTCTCCTCTTCGCTCTTCTGGAAGCTTCGTGGCAAAATAGGACCCTGGGCGTTGATTTCGTCCAATTCCGAGAATATTTCGTTACTAGGATTTCTGAAACCAAAAACAGCAGAAAACAGCAACTGGCACTTCGGCATCTTGTTAATAGGTTAGTTCCAGAAAATGCACGAATATGACATAAAGTGTGCATAAAACATGTAGATATCATCAATAATGTGGCATGGAACATAAGAAATTATCGATACGTCGGAGACGTATCAGCCTCTTTCGATGATTTTCTGAAATATCAAGTAATGAATAAATTAGCAATTCATTTTCCTTACCGGGCAGCGTTTGGAAGCGGTTCAAGTGCGAGACTGTCGGTATCTCGCATGAGAAGCTGACGTTTAAAAGTGTTCAGGTAAGTATTACAAGATAGAGCCATGCATCTCTTTACTTCTATGATGCTAGATTATTATTTTGATTAAATTCTATTCTCGTAATTCGTAAAGTGCGACCAGCAGCTACCGGGGACACATCTATGTGGATACTACTTTTGCGAGTTCATTCACATGTATACCTCTGAGCGCAAGGTTTATATATAGGACTGAAGAAATACATTCACAACTTTATTTTATTACCGTCATGTTTTGTTATCATGATTGATATTTATATTGATCTCCTTTTCTTATATTTTTCTAGACCCAATTTCTCGTCCTCTTCTATACAATAACATTATTTATGAGACGCCGCATTTTTTGGTCCCATGTGCATAGGCTCCCTATTTGAAATATATTTTAAAATCATAAATAAGTTCAAAGCGAAATGCCTCCTCCATATCTTCACAGAAGTCCCAACCAGAGCAACGCGCAATTGCTGTTGCAGAGGAGCTGGCGGGTTTTTTTTAGGGTATAAGCTATAGACGACAAAGGACGATTTAGTGTAGCTAAGGGCCATTACTGAATGTCGGTCCATGTAGTCGAATAGACGGGCTATATATATGTTCGATCGTAAGACAAGTTCTTATATATATATATATATATATATATATATATATATATATATATATATATATGTCCATCCATATATATATATATGTATCAATGCGGATTTGCTAACCGGGTGGCTAGCTACGCACCCATCCATGTCCATTGGATATAGTGTGCCAAAAAATGAAGGGATGCAGATAGCAATGGATTACCATGGTAGCAAGTAACGGCATTGTGGTCTGGCGTTTGCAGCCGTTTGCATGCTTCACTCGTTTTCGTAGATGTATTGTACAGTGTAGAATCTGATGAAACGAAAAATGCAACATGTACTGTAATGCCAAGAAATATACATTCAGAAATACACACGGTGCTTGAGCTGGTTCCTACCCTCAGTACATGTTGCTTAGCTTGCATAGGTAACCAGTTACATCTAAGCCGAGCTTCTTTCTACCAGAAAGACACTGCCAAATTAATTTTCCAGGTGAAGCAATCAAGTATACAAGTTACTGCCAATTGATATAAGATAAAGCGTGTGCCGATGGAGGGGGGTGATCAGTGTAACAGGTTTGTTAGTAGTCTAACTCTGTATTGATGTTAAGCTTATAATAGTATGTAGTATGATTTTACGATAGAAAATCTTAGAGAAATAATTTGGTAAACATCTATTTGAATGACGGTTTTTTGTAAAGCAGCATGCCTGCTGGACCTTGCCTCCCTGCGTCGTGGAACTACGGAGCAGTGGAGAGAGCTCTAAGAGAATCATCTGGCAGGGGGGGGGGGGAATGCATATTCAAGCCAAGCATTGGACAAGTGTTCCAAACTTTGGAAGAAGGTTTTGAATTTTTCAACATGTACTCTTGGGAGATTGGTTTTGGCATCAGATATGGAAGGAGCAGGATAAATGCATCAAAGATGAAAAGTAGGCAGGACATCGTTTGTTCATGTGAGGTATGTTGTTTGTGTTAAACTAGGAACTCTAGTAGAATTACTAAAATAAGAAAGATAAAAAAAACTCGAGGCTAAAATTGTTGAATTGAATTTTGCAGGGCAGAGACAAGTCAGAAGAAAGTCGTTCTTCAAGGTGTGACTGTCCTTGCATGCTGTCGTTGCTACGGTCAGATGATGAGTCTTGGTATGTTAAGAGATTTGTATGCCAGCACAGTCATACATTGTCTGTTTCTTGTGGTGAAAAAAGAAGGTGGCCTTCACACAGTAACTTTCAGAAATACATAATTAATAGGGTAATAGTGTCCATCCTGAGGTTCTTTTGTTTTTTCTTTTGATTTCAGAAATGCAAGTTCTGGGAGTGGGAAGACGAGGTCTCAACATCAAAATATTGCAGGCCAAAAAGCAATTCTGGTGTGAAAAACTCTGTCCAAGATCCAATGGGTGGTGTCCAGATAGCTTCAGAACTAGTGTTGCTCCGTTGGGCAGTGATATGTATTGCAATTGTTGTTGTGTGGATTGCAAGCAGGATTTGAAAAAAAAAAGGAAATTCTTCTTTAGTACCAGAATAAATGTGTATTACAAAGCTGATTGTTAAATCCTATGTTGTATCGTGTTCATATTAATTTATCCCATTTTATATGTCTATTCACTGCCAACATTATATCCTTTTGTGAGAAGGAGTAAAAAAGTTAAAGATTTCTGTTTTCCATGTACACAAACAAACTCATAAATTTTTTTAAAGTAATGGTTTGAAAAACAATTTCTATATTAAAGATAGGTATAATGGTTTGGAGAAGACATTAAACTGTACTGAATCTATCATAAAACTGAACAGAAATGGACCTTGCCATGTTGTCTACCTTGGGCATCAACCAGACAGTGAACTGTTTATCAAATTGCAATTCGTGAACTGGTTTTGCGAAGGAGCATAATCCTGTTGATTCGGCAATAGCTTTTTGCTTTTGCGTGAACAATTTAACTATGCTGTTTAGCTCCAGTAACCTGTGGGAGTTGCCATAGGTGGCATGCCTGCTGACAGTGTTTTCTTCAGGGATGCATGGTAGGTTGTTCTTCTGTGTGCGACCTTTTCTGCTAGCCCAAGAAGAACAGGCGCTGCTCATGATGGTGAACTGTAAAAATGGTGATGCGTGTAAATAATTGAGGAAAAAAGAAAAACTGATCTGCATGGAAATTCTCAAAGCAAGATAAAGAGGAAAGAAAAAAAACCTGTATTTTCAGTTATGTAGTGATCCAGCTTCGGTATGTTTTGCAACAAATGCAATCACGAAGCTTGTGTTCCAGGCTTTCCAAGAGAGTGATGTGTGTGATTACTTGCTATTCAACAGCCTGTTTGGGGGTAAGGCATAAATGCCGATTTGTAAATCGTTGTGTTGTTCAGTTCGTTTAACTGTATTTTTTGTCTTGGGAACTGTAGGAGTATGTGTACTGCAGATTGTACTACACACACTGTTGTTGTTTCAAAATTTGAAAGTGTGCTCCTGCCAAGCTGTATGGTTGACGGCGTTAGCTGGGTCTGTTTACAGCCTGTGCTCTCGCATGTCAATCTGATGTTATGCACATTATATCCGATGGCTGCCATGGTGTGCACAGCTAGCCACCATGGTAGCACACTATTTTGCATATATATATATATATATATATATATATATATATATATATATATATATACGAACGTGTATGCATAGAAATATAGAAATATACGAAAATTATTTTAAAATGATATAAATACCCTAAACCCTAACCCTAAACCCTAACACAACAAAATGAACTCTCTGTCGCAGGATAGAAAGTGCCCAAGTTCCTGCCGCGACAGAGACTCTTTAGTCGCGGTTCGTGTTACGAGCCGGGATTGGGTGCTCCAGCGCGCTCCGCGGCACCCACGTGGAGGGCCATTGATCATGGCTGGTAATCGGGCCGGGACTAAAGATTCGATCTCTAGTCCCGCCTTAGTAGTCCCGGTTGGCCAACCGGAACTAAAGCCCCTTACGGGCCTGGATAGAAGGGCCTGTCTCCACCAGTGTTCCTCCGTGCTAGAGCAATCAGCAACATCTTTCCATGCCGACCAGGCAGCCTTTCCCAAATGTTTTCGTGCAATGAAGTCGATCCTTGTCCGTCCAGATTGAACGTCCCATCCCGCATCGATGTTAATCTATGTAAAACCCTCTGAAGGTCTCTTCCAATTATATCGCTGACACTCGATAGTAGGGCCAAGCACGGGAGCTAGGATCATAGGAGCTTTTTCTTTACCGACTATTACCACTAGTGGAAAATATGGTTTTCGTCCGAAGCCTCTGAAAACTTTAGTCCCGATTGAATTACGAACCGGGACTAGAGAATTAGTCCTGGTTCGAGCGGTACGGGCTACGGTCACCCTTTAATTCAGGTTCATTTGGAAACTTTAGTCCCTGTTGGAGGCACCAACCGAAACTAAAGGGGTTGCGGCACAAAAACCTTTAGTCCCGGTTGGTGTTACAAACCGGGACTAAAGGTTGACCATTTCCCGGTTTGTAACACCAGCCGGGACTAAAGGTTTTCTGGGTTTTTGGCTCTCCACGCACCCCACCCCTTCCCGTGGATCAACTTTTTTAGCTTTGCAAAATACAAAAGAAATAAATAGAAATTTCAAAAAAAAATCGTTCGAGATGCTCATGTATTATGTCATCTAGTTTTAATGACATGAATTTCGACTTTATTTGCAAAATTGCACCATGTATCGGTAAAACGAGATTTCTGGTTGCATACCAACTCAGAAAAAGTCTGATATATGAAAATGTATCTACGTGAAATTACCTGGTTAGCAATTTTTTTGATTCTCAGATTGCCAAAGGGAGGTATGAAAAATTTCAGGTTTTATGTTTAATTAATTAATTTATTTACTCAGGATTATCATTACTTCATTTTTTATTATAGTAATTATTTGGAATTCAAACAATAAAGAAGTGTGACATCGTTAGGGAGAGGTTAATAGGATTGATATGATACTAGTATCAATAACATGCACGCGAAGCAATTGGAAGCGGGATGGGAAGATACTCGAAAGTTAAGCATACTAGTGCTGGAGTAGTGGAGGATGGGTGACCGAGCGGGAAGTTTAACCACGAGTAAGTAATTTAACTAAAGATTAAGTGTAGTTAGAAACTAAACTTGCGAAATAACTAAAATACTAGAAATTCTAAAAAAAATAGAAAAAAGAGAGAGTGGAAAAGAATTAGAAAAAAGAATTGGATGAAAAACATAGACGAAATAACCTTTAGTCCTGTTTGGTGTTACAAACCCCAACCGGGACTAAAGGTCCCTCGCTTCGGTACGCATCCGCATCCCACGTGGAGGCCATTTAATCCCGGTTCGCAGCACAACCGGGACTAAAGGGGAGCCCGATTGCACGGTCCGGGTTGCAAAATCAGGACTAAATGCCCTTACAAACCGGAACTAAATACTCATGCATATTCTACTAGTGTACTGAATCTTGCGAGGTTGAAAACCCCCAAGACATCCTTTTTTCTGGCCTACAAACTGTTTTCCAACTCACAAAACAGGTTACCCCACTTGCATCTGTCTCCCCTTCAAAAGAAAAATGCATTGAAAGCTTGTCAATTTTCTTACTCACCCTGGTTCCACTTCCAAGCTGGAATCAAATGATCTGCAATCAGCATCAAAGTGGCCAGTACAGCAGCAGGGCGGAAAAACTGCCAGCGAAACAAGGAGCGACGTTCATGTCATAAGTCTCACCGTGTTATTGTGATCTCGGCATCTAACTATTCGCTCTAACCACCCACGGTAATGCACTGTCGTTGCGTTTTATCATCCAGAATAGAATACTCGTTCTCCGATCCTCTCTATCTGTCTAGTACAATGGTCACTAGCTAGTGGATCGAAGTTACACATATCTTTCTTCTAGGAGTATATGATTTGATCACTTCAAAGCTAGACAATAGAAGCTTGCCGGAACCTCTTTGAATTATTGTTTTCGCACTGTCTACATGTACACGGCAACAGGGGAAGCCCATCACTGCGATTTTGCGAGGGACGCAACGGCTCCTGTAATCCAGAGAAATACGAAAACAAAGTCATAATCACGGCATACAATCTGATGATGGATATCAGACGTAGATGTGTTATCGATGATGTTTATTAATGTGAGTATTATGTGATTTCCGTGGGGACACGACGCGTCCTGCATGGTTATCACCTTCAAGATTAATGCTGAGGCACGCACGGCCACACAGGTCTGGCATGCAGCATGCTCAACTCTGTAGCACGACCTCAACCCCTACCTCTTAGCTTAATCACTCGTTTCATTAGGTTTCTTATGTCGTCGAGTTTGTGTCTCCAAAGGTATTTATAGGGTGCTGTCGGATTTTTTTTTCCGTTTCCAGCTAGACGCCCCAAATGGTATTTCCGTCCGGCGCGGCCCAATACGGTGTCCGGTGCCCCGAGCCTATCCTCGGTCCAAAAGGATGCTCCGGGGACACCGGACACAACGAAAAGCGAGGCGAGGAGTGGCGGGACCGACGCGTCGGCGACACGGAAGTCTAAAACCGCGTCGCCTACCTCTGGTCAAGCGATGTTAACGGCGCCGAGCTTTCCCAGGCGACGCAGTGACGCGTCTCGTCGTGCATTGCCGCGTGGCCATCCACGCCGTCGTTTATTCGGCGCCCCCTGCCGCCTCGCCTTTCGCTGTACAATAAAGAGCGCCCCTCCTTCCTTCCCCATTCCAATCTCGCCGCACCCCCTTCCTCTCATCGCACCTCCTTCCTCGGTGGCAATGTCGTCCTCCCGCAAGAACGTCCTCGCGACGAACGGCTTCGGCCGCGGCAGCCTCACGGTGGCAGAGGCGTGGGCGTTGTACCGCGCGCGGTACCCTGTCCCGCCGGACATGCGCCTGCTAAGTAGCGGCGGGTGGAGGATGGCCGTCAGTGGGGTCGGCGTCCCGCCATCGCCGCCGGCGAGAACCGAACGCTGGAGGGACGCGATTAGGACCCAGCGTGCTCGCCTCACTGCCGAGGAGCGAGCCGATCCCACCTGGGCCCCCACCAGTAACGATGACTGGTGGGTGTACTTCTTCCAGGCGCAACACGACGCCGAGATGAAGAGCACCGATGGCCTCGTCGGCCGAAGGAACACTTGGAACAGGGAGGGGCGCATCCGCTTCTGGGGCGTTCCCGGGCGCACCCTCTCGAACATCGTCGACGACATCCACACGTGCCCCAAGGCTAGAGATGCCGCCTTCGCCGCCACCATCTCCTTAGGCCGCAACGCACTGGCAGCCGAGGAGGACGAGAACTCTTCTTCCTCGGGGCCGGCGCATCGACGCCTTCCTCGCACCGCGCCACGCCGTATAGCGTGCCGAAGCGCAAGGTGAAGGAAGAGCCGGAGTACGCGACGCCGCTCATCATTCGGAGGCGTGGCGGCAGCAGCGTCAACATCCGCGAACCAGCGCGGCAGCAGCATAGGCGCGCCGGCGGCACCCTCCTCGTCCCGAAGCCGGAGGTGAAGGAGGAGAAGGACGACGAGGAAGCCGCGATGGCCGCGCAATTGGCGTAGTATGAGCGCCAGCAACGCCTCATCGCCAACATCGGCAACCCCGAGGACTGCCCAAGCTTGCACGCGGCGTGCATGGTGTCGTTGAATGAAAAGGACGTCTGGAGGGGTGACCTCGACGCAACGATCGCCATGTCCATCCGCGATGCTGGGGTGCCGCTCTTCGACCTCACCAACGACGGCGAAGCTGGGCCAAGCGGCGCGGTGAAGGACGAGCCTGTCAACGAGCCCGACGAGCGCGGCAAGCAGGACGTCATCGTCGACGACATGTACAACTTCCACCAATACTACGACCCCTCTGGCCGCCGCGAGTACTACTAGATTAGGGTTTAGGTTTAAATTATATCCGAATCTATGTAATATATATCAAGTTTGAATGAATTCAACTTTTTTCGCTTAAATTTAAAATATCTCAAATTCGGTTTGGGGGACGCAACTGGGGAGCGACGTCCTCCAAACGCGGCATGGAAAAAACACGTTCCCCAAACAATAGATCCGGTGCTGTTAGAAGTCGTTTTGGAAGACACGACTGGAGATACTCTAATACTGGATCGTGTCGCAGGTAGAGTCGGCATTTACAAGCCTGCAATGGTAGAGACTACATGCTTTCTTTTAGCCATCTACATTGTTGAGAGAAACCAGTAGATATAAGTTGTTGTACGATTCATTATCATTTAGTTTTTAATTTTAGGTGTGACTAGTTCCTATCCGATTGAGAATTAACATAGTTTTTAGTTGGATACCATTATCAAATCTAACTCATGACTAGCACGAATCACGAAATAAATCTAATAATCCGAAACATTTTTCTTAGTTGCATTTTCACTTTCAACTTAAAAAATATCAGCTGCAAGCCTGCAACTCCTACTAAAAGAAAAACTCAATTACAATCCAACTTACAATTAACTCATATGCAAGAACCGTAATGCAATCAGACGGTGTAGAAGTTGAATGAGCACTAGCTAAGAACTAGCAACCGTTATCTTTTATTATCACCCCTAGGGTTTACAAAAATTAATTATTTACAATAAGAAGTTTATTGCCAAGTGAATACATATTTTTTCGATAAAGGGAATATATTAATATCAAAACGATACCAATTACACCCAGCCTCTGCAACAACGCACCACCCTAATGGCACTACGGATGCACACAGCCAAAAAAAGGAAAAGAAAACTAAGAAAGAAAAGTCCCGCTACAGTATCTCGGGCCTAACAACAGCAATACATCCACCGCCAAGACAACACCTGAAATACAGAATCTCCAAAAACGACGCCTCCAAGAAGGGAACAGTGCGCTAACACCATCGTCGCCCGATCAACGATCTTAGGTTTTCACCCTGAAGATAGTCCCCGCTCTCAAACCAATGCCTCCAACAAGGTCATTGCCAGGCACAACCAGTTAAGGCCAGACCTTGGGTTTTCACCCTGAAAGGTAGGACTCTGAACTTCACCTGTGTTGTCGCCCCCACTTTCATACCGCTGCTGTGAAGCCCGGAACACCAAGCAAGTCCCTCAACAGCGCGGAGACTTGAACCTCCCTTAGCTAGTCCTCCCCTCCGGCCTTCATGAACTTCTCTTCTTCCGACTTTCATCATGGATCCATAGTCACTTGATGTCAACACAGAAAAAGAGCTTCGCGCCGCTCCCTCCAGAACCAATCGGTCGGAATAAAAGCATGGGTGCGCACGACCGAATACCACCGATCCAGCAAACTCCAGGCAAAAAGCACCGTTACATTCGCCGGCGGAGCCTTCCGGAACTCAACACTCCGGCTAGATCACGAGTCCAGGCCTCCGGTTGGTCTTCCTCTTCACGCAAGAGAGACCCTAGGACCACCGTCTTTATTCAGGTCGGACCCCCACGTCGGCGACCATCCCGGGCTGGCCACTCCAACCCTCCACCGGCGACTCCGTCGCCGGCTTCCAAGCATCTCCATCTCGCCGTCGGAACGCGGTGATAGATCGATAGATCCACCACCACCAACCGCAGGCCGACCCTCTCCGGCGAAGAAGAGGGCCACCTCCACCGTCGTACCCAAGGCTGCAGCCCTGGGCGACCTCGTGTCGCGGGTGAAGCCCGAGATCTCCTCCACTCACCGGCGAGAGGCGGCGGGGGGAAATTGGCGCAGGCCATGAGCCGTGAAATAGTTTCCTCTTATTTTCTATAGCATCGTCCGTTAGCTACTCCTCTTTCTTATTTCTCTCAGCTTCATCTAAGACTACCTCCTCTTTCTTATTCTAGTCCCGAAGGAGGTGTTTCTTTGTGGAATTTATCCTGTACCATAATACTGCATGTGTAATCACACTGAAAGATTCAATCTAATTTTCAACACCCGCTTTCCCTCTCACTCCGAGAAGGTCATTCATGGTGGAAATCTAGATTACTCTGTTACATGTACTTACGTTGATGTCGGTGACCCCGAATCCCTTTCCCAATAAGGCGAGAAACCGTGGGCTAAAATTGTTTTAGGGTTTGATAGTCACCCCAAAAAAGTCTGTCGAAGACGGTTTCTCCAAAAAGACCTCCTATGAAACGTTTAATGCATATGAAGCGTTTAACGCATAACTTTCTCTATGAAACTTGCATACTTCATCTTCATTGCACACGGTTGAGAAGTACAATATACCTAGATTTTTTGAGTTTATTGTTGGCTTAAAACATGCAGAAACAGTGACAAAAAAATCATTTTCACTCACATATGAGTTGACATGTTTCACATTCATTCCATTCTCTATCAAACATTAGTACATGGCATGATTTTAGGTTATATTGTTGAAATGAAAATTTGACGGTACAAGATATTGTTAAAATACCATCTCTCACTTTCTTCGTTATGACACCGTTTATCTCTAAACAGCACGTTTCACCCATCGAAAAGGATGTGAATAAATGTTTTTTCCTATCACCATTTCAAAGTAGTTGAGAAGCTATGTAGATCGAGTCAAAACTATTAGATACAAACAAGTAATGTTTAGGATATTTATACTTTGGCACATCCATCATTCAGCAGAAGACAATGAGGATTCCGATGTTATGAGATATATCATCCATTGATATAATCATGACCATTATATAAAGAAGAAAGATCAAACCAAAACACAGAAACACAAATTTTAACGTGGAAACCTTCTCTAAGAAGGGTAAATAACCACAAGCACTAGACAACAAAACTTCTCTACATGAAGAAAGTTATACAACACTTTCACAGATTCAACTTATTTCCTGCAAAGAGGTATATATAGTGGTGGTGAGTGATGACCTAGGTCGACCCCCCCCCCCCCCCCCTCCCCACCCACGGTAGGCATCCCTGAACTTTACTATGTGTATGAATCACCGGTCGGTGTAGAGGACACATGGCTTGGTACGAATCATGCATTGTACTCCCTATCTCTAACTACACCGCGTTTTAGATTTGTGCAAAGTCAAAATTTGTAAAATCTCCCATTATTCTCGGGATTAGGTTGGGCCATACTCTCGACCCACCACTCGATAGGTGATCTTCTGGCTTCTGGCCCTTCAACGGTTTTATCTTTTTCTCAAAAGAATAGAGAAATTATGAGAGTTGTTTTGAGAATTCATGCATGAGTCCCTATATTTTTTTCATTTTCAGTTGGAAGGGTGATCCTCTCGACTGCCATTTCAAACTTGACTACTTGGGTAGTTGGGTCTTCTCTTCTTTATTAGTACTCCTTCATTTAATGAAAGTTGTCTGAGATTTATTAAAATTTAGATGTATCTAAATGTTATTAATATCTATATACATCTAAATATTGATAAATCTCAGCCAACTTTCATGAGAGGAAGTAGTGCCGATACGCTCTCAGAATAATAATGACCATTTGAATCTTGAATTTTGCTTTCCTATTAAAATAAAATATCTTTCATAATAATAATTCTCCATGCGTGCCATCAGTCTTAGCATGATCGGTTCGCAAGCATTTGCTCTAACCACCTACTATTATACAGCACTGTTGGATTGCTCATCGAGAAGAGTCGGTACACCAGAACACTCTTATCTGTACAGGAACTAATGGTGCAAGTAGCTAGTTACATTGGTAGCAACTCAATCCATGTGTACAGTAGCTAGCTATAACACGAATGCTACACGCTTTCCTTCCATTCAATCAAATCAAAGACTCCAGAAGAGCCCAAACTTTGTTTAACCATTATTTTTGCGGTGCCTTACTTGTCCATGGCAACAACTCGCATATATAATCTCCTTCACATAGAGGGTTGCTTCCGGCGATGGTAGCCCTTTGGTGATGACGACAGGAAGAGCGGGGTAAGGGGATTAGGAGGGCAGTCAATTCAGTTGCACCCTTGAAATAGACTAGCTAATTTTCTGGGTTTACCTTTTCAGATCTGCTAGTTCTTAGTCAAGTTCTACACGGTCCGATTGCACCGTTCGTGCTCATATGAGTTGCAATTTGGATTGCTAAGTTTTATTTTTTAAAGTGGGGTTACATCTGAAAATAATTAAAGTGCACGTGGAGATCCAACTAAGAAAAAATAATCCAAACCGTTAGATTTACTTTATGATTCCTGCTAGTAATCAGTTGCAACATGGGTTGCAACTAAAATTTGATAGTGGCATCTGAATGAGAACTAATTCGACTAACAATTAGTTACACCCTTAATTTTTTTTTGGAAGATGACTAGCTAAATTGAAATGACACAACTAATTCTTGGTTAACCTAGAATTAGCTTAATTCCTGGTTACCTAATTTTATGTGTAATTCACGTGCATATGCAATTATACATACATGTGCACGTTCATGTGTAATTCTCGTATAGATGAATCAAGATGCAAATCTAATGGTTAACCTATAACTAACTTAATTCTCGTTTAACCTAAAATTAGCAAATGGGAAATTGAAATTTAGTTTACATATATGCTGATGGTGAGATCATTCAGCACGGTCTTTAGGGTAGAAGAAAGCTGCCTTGACGTGCACCAAACCTCTCTGCACCTAAACCCTAAGCTAGCCACTTATATAAAGGACACAAAGGCTAAGCTAGCTCACTCACACGACAACACTTCACTCCACCGGCTTAAACAAACGCAAAAGAAATGGAGGTCGTGTCATGGTGGGTTCTAGGCTTCCTCGGCAAGTACCCGGCAGAGATCATGGCGTCGCTTGCTTGCGTCGTCCTGATGCTCTTCAGGTGTCACCGGCGGGACGGGCTGCCGACGAACTGGCCGGTGGTGGGCGCGATGCCGGCGATCACCGTGAACGCCGGGCGCGTCCACGACTGGCTCACGGAGTTCCTGCGCGCGGCGCCCGGGATGTCGCACGTCATCAGGGGGCCCTTGGGTTCGCCGATCGACGTCCTCGTGACGGCCAACCCGGAGGACGTGGCGTACATCTTCACCGCCAACTTCGGCAACTACCCCAAGGGCGAGGAGTTCGCCGTCCTCTTCGACGTGCTCGGCGACGGCATCTTCAACGCCGACGGCGAGTCGTGGGCGTTCCAGCGGCGCAAGGCGCACGCGCTCCTGTCGGACGGGAATTTCCGCGCCACCGTCGCCGTGAGCACCGCGCGCAAGCTCCACAACGGGCTCGTGCCGCTCCTGGACGGGTTCGTTTCCGCTGGCGCCGTTGTGGACATGCAGGACGTGTTCATGCGCCTCACGTTCGACCTCACGGCGATGTTCGTGTTCGGCGTCGACCCCGGCTGCCTTGCTGCCGACTTCCCGCGAGTCCCCTTTGCCGCGGCCATGGATGACGCCGAGGAGGTGCTGTTCTACCGGCACGTGACGCCCATTGCGTGGCTGAGGGTCCAGACCTACCTAAACATCGGCCACCACAAGAAGATGAACCAGGCTCGGCAGGTGCTCGACGCGTCTATCGCCGAGTTCGTCTCGCTCCGGCGAGAGCGCGCGGCCGGTGCCGACGCCACCGGAGGCGAGACCGACGACGGCGCCGACCTGCTCACGTTGTACCTGGCGTGCCAAGCGGAGGTCGGCAAGGAAGGCGCCGAGTTCGACCGGTTCTTACGTGACACGACGCTTAACCTCATGATCGCCGGCCGTGACACGACGAGCTCCGCACTGACATGGTTCTTCTGGCTGATCTCAAACCACCCCGACGTCGAGGAAAAGATCCTCGCCGAGCTCCACGAGCACCCGCCGTCTGGCCAGCACCGCAATACCGCCGAGCTGAAGCGACTGGTCTACCTGCACGCCGCGTTGTCGGAGTCGCTCAGGCTGTACCCACCAGTGCCGTTCGAGCACAAGGCGGCAGTGCGCCCGGACACGCTTCCGAGCGGCGTGGCCGTGGGGACGACGCGGCGGGTGATCGTGTCTTTGTACTCGATGGGCCGCATGGAGTCGGTGTGGGGCAAGGACTGTCTGGAGTTTCGGCCGGAGCGATGGCTGAACAAGGCGGGGCGGCTCCGGCACCAGCCGTCGTACAAGTTCGTGGCGTTCAACGTGGGGCCCCGTACGTGCCTCGGCAGGGAACTGGCGTTCTCGCAGATGAAAGCTGTTGTTGCTGCCGTCGTCCCCAGGTTCCGGATGGAGGTCGCCGGCACCGAGGCGATACCCAAGCTGTCCATCATACTCCACATGAAGGATGGGCTCAAGGTGAGGGTGCGCAACAGACAAGACGATGCTAGCTAGGGCAACGTACGTACGCTTCCAACTCTAACGCGCATACGCATACAATATATATGAAAATCACACATATATATTTACATGTACATTTTGAGTGGTATATATATGGATGCGATATTGTCATATATATGTCGACTACTCTAGATCCTACTATGTGACTGTCTGTCTGAATCTGTGAATATATGGACAAGATGTTTCTGCACCCCCCTGCATATACACCCTTTGTTTAAAATGCTTTTAAAACTTATTTTAAAATATATTAAATAAATACAAGAAAATATCACTTGTATATCTTAACGTGTTACATGCTCGCAAAGTTGTTCTACCAAAACCCAATATATGTTTTGTGCCTTTGTATTTTAAACACATGGTACAAAAAAAATTGATTTTATGTGAAACTTGACATGTGCACATAGAACATGTCTCTCTAGATGCTACATGCGAAAAAATATTTCCAAATTTTTTTAGCTTTTAAAAATATTATATATACATACCGAGTGTGCACCCGGGATCAGTTTTGAGTTTCCGTGAATATATATGTAAAGTAATACTCCCTCCATCTCGACATCCTTTTCCGAATGGAGTGAGGATCTAATACATCAAAATTTAGACAAATCCACGACATTTTTTTCGAGACGGACTGTCCAAATATATCAAAATTTTGGAGAAATTGTGATATCTTTTCGGGGTGCAGGCTAATGTGTCTAGATTTAGATAAATCTACGACATTGTTTTGGACGGGTACTTATAAAATTACAGTATGGCTTATGCTTTTATGGACCCCAAGCCCTACAAAATTGTAAGGGATTTTCCGGTCTTCATTCGGCCAGAGAGGGTAGGACTGAGGTAGCCTGCCAAAGTCCAAATCCAAGACCCATAATGGTAGAGGGGCTTCTGCAAGGGCAGTGCGCACGGCCGGAGAGGGAGGCGATGGACGCATGATGGCTTCCGGTCTTCATTCGGCCAGAGAGGGTAGGATTTTCCGGTCTTCATTCGGCCAGAGAGGGTAGGACTGAGGTAGCCTGCCAAAGTCCAAATCCAAGAACCATAATGGTAGAGGGGCTTCTGCAAGGGCAGTGCGCACGGCCGGAGAGGGAGGCGATGGACGCATGATGGCTTCCGCCTTCCGCACACAAAGGCACTGTGAGACAACTTCCATTTTCAGTTGGGGTGACTCCCGGTTTTCAGGTTCCGTCTCTAATATGGTTTTTTCTCTCTCCCGAAACGACTCTCAGCCAACACCGATGACTGGCCATCGTTCCCTCCATCGGGTACCGGCATCTCTCCGCCATTGTCCAAGCACGCCGTCGCCGAGGAAGGCCCTGCGGCAGGCCGCTATTCTCTCCTCCAGGCGCTGCCGCCTCACCATCTCCACGACCGCTCAGTCGCCTCTCCATTTCCGCGACCGTGCGGCTGCCAAGGATGGCCATACGATAGGTCGTCTTTCTCTCCATCCGTCGCAGACGCCTCTCCGTCGATCTCCTTCCCATGTCTTATTTTCTCCCATGCGCACGGCCTTTTGTGGTCTTCCGAGAGGATGGACGGGTTGGGTTCCCTGGCCGCGGTTAGCGATTTGTTAGCACTACACTTAACCAGAGATGTAGTTCGGACTCAAATTCGACTAGCATAGCTGGGATTAATTCACCACAGATTCAAATTCATGAGAGAGAGAGAGAGCTAATGGCATCAACCATTTAACATTCGCCAGTGGAAACGGTCGTCGACGTCGATGCTTAATAGGCAGCCACTCATCGAGACCACACCGTCCGTGGGTACCTGGTGCTCTCCGTCGATTTTGACAAAATTAACCTAAATCTGGAAAGATCACACAAAATAACTTGGTTTCGAAAAGATTTCACAAAATAACCTTTTGCTCGGCTCCGCACAAGATGGAGCCATGCTCAGTAGCACGGCTCCGTCCCATGTGGAGCCAAGATGAGAAGCATGGCGCCGTTGCAGGTGGAGCCAAACTCAATAGCACGGCTCCGTCCATGGTGGAGCCAAGCTCATAAGCACAACGCCGTCTCAGGCGGAGCCAAGCTCAGTAGCACGACTCCGTTCCAGGTGGAGCCAACCTCAGTAGCATGGCTCCGTTCCAGGTGGAGCCATGATCCTTAGCCGTTTTCTAACAACAATTGAGAGTGGTTCATGCATCTACTAAGGACTAAGTTTATTGAGCTCAATAGCGAGGTTTGCATCATCTCGGACCACCACCAAGGGATACTCAAGACAGTTATTTTCTATTTCGTGCTTGTTTATGTGTGCAAAATTGTCACCGGTGGGCGCTTAAACCCCTACTGCGACAGAAAGTCACCCTACAATATAACCTTGTCAGAAAAGACTTTGAGTCATTGATGCGCGCGAAACTCGTCAGAAGTAAGGCGCTCTGCTGGCAGTACTTATTAGGCGCATGTAAGAAATTTTGTGGTGCCTTCAGATACTCGCCGAGTTATTATACTGTTGGTTGGTTAATAAGCGTCTCCGTTATTAGTTCGTTCTGATTTTCTAGAGAGTCTGGACGTCTTTCGGTTCGAGGTTGTGACTACAACCTGATGCTTGTTGGTACTAGATTGCATCCATGAACCCAAACTATTAAGGAAGCACATTGCAAAGAGAAGTAGACTAATATAGCAAGGATAGAATAATATAGCTAGGGTTGCGAGTGAGGGTTTGGACCCCCACTCGCACCTTCACCCTGTATTTGTAGGGGGTGGCGGGGTGGGTTTGACGGGCCCCGTATTCTGCCGATACGGGCCGGCCCGAATACGGAGCCTGCTAGACGGCCCATTTCGCCCTCACCCCCTATCCTTGCTATATTAGTCTACTTCTTTTTGCAATGTGCTTCCTTAATAGTTTGGGTTCATGGATGCGATCTAGTACCAACGAGCATCAGGTTGTAGTCCCGAACCGAAAGACGTCCAGACTCTCTAGAAAATCAGAACGAACTAACGGAGACGCTTATTAACCAACCAACAGTATAATAACTCGGCGCGTATCCGAAGGCACCACAAAATTTCTTACATGTGCCTAATAAGTACTGCCAGCAGAGCGCCTTACTTCTGACGGGTTTCGCGCGCATCAGTCACTCAAAGTCTTTTCTGACAAGGTTAGATTGTAGGATGACTTTCTGTCGCAGTAGGGGTTTAAGCGCCCACCGGTGACAATTTTGCACACATAAACAAGCACGAAATAGAAAATAACTGTCTTGATTATCCCTTGGTGGTGGTCCTAGATGATGCAAACCTCTCTATTGAGCTCAATAAACTTAGTCCTCAGTAGATGAATGAACCACTCTCAATTGTTGTTAGAAACGGCTAAGGACCATGGCTCCACCTGGGACAGAGCCATGCTACTGAGCTTGGCTCCACCTGGAACGGAGTCGTGCTACTGAGCTTGGCTCCGCCTGAGATGACGTTGTGCTTATGAGCTTGACTCCACCCTGGACGGAGCCGTGCTATTGAGTTTGACTCCACCTGCCACGGCGCTATGCTTCTCATCTTGGCTCCACATGGGACGGAGCCGTGCTACTGAGCATGGCTCCATCTTGTGCGGAGCCGAGCAAAAGGTTATTTTGTGAAATCTTTTCGAAACCAAGTTATTTTGTGTGATCTTTCCAGATTTAGGTTAATTTTGTCAAAATCGACGTGCTCTCCTTCCTTTCCTTTTGCTCGCGCTGGGCCACTGCATGTGGGCCCTCTTCGTCAGGTTCAGTGTTAACACTCCCCCTAGGGCCGGCCCTGCCTAGCACATATCTCCCCAGATAGCAGATGCAAGTGTGCATTACTTAGTGTATTCATAAATGTTGATGTTATTTTGGATATGACACTCCCTCTCTAAAACTGCTATGGTAAGCTTTTATATATATTGCTTCCTTTGGAAACTTCTTAGTGTGCACGAAGTGGAAACTAAATCATCAATGGGTTTAAGAATCCTGCACTTGTTGGATTTGGTTTTTTAGTACTATGTACTTAAGAAGAATGGTTTGCTTGCAAACATAATGTGTAATGTGTTCGGTTTAGATGGAAGGAATATGTAGAATTGTCCGATTCTCTCTGTTTCCTTATTTATTATGTTGAGTTTCGATCTTCTTTATCTTTGTCCAATGTATGGTATACTACTGTGTGTAATGGCAGTCAATGGAGAATGATGCCTTTATATAAACAACCTTGCTCTTGGAAGGATTCGAACAAGGGACCTAGGGTGCGCACGAGCCGAGGTGCTGACAAGCAGAGCGTCTAAAGACTCCCTTTATTTGGGCTTTGGATTCTGAGATTCTGCTGTCAATCCTGATTCCTGAGAATCAGCTGTGATTCTTGATTTCTGGAATTAGAAGCAGTCTGCTTGTTTACCCTGCTGTGAGATCTGAGAATCAGAATCTGTCTGTTTGTTACTTTGCTATTTGGGCAGCTTTACGGACCATAATTAATGTAAAATGTATGTTATGTCTTCATTTGTGGGTGTTCTAGTTATTGCTTCTGTCGGGGTTTCATCGAAATGACAAGTATGTATACAAATATTTAAGAAATTGAAACCATCTTCCAAAATACACGTTAAATTACCAACCATCATCCTAAACGTACATCAACCATCACCCGAAAGTAGTGCGTAAAATTAAACTCCATCTGTACATGCCAATAATCCATCAGCTATTCTCTTCCTGGTTACTTTCATGAAAGCATCATCACCATGCATAATGTTAGATACCCGACCAATAGGTTGAGGTAGTAGATCCCCTGGCATGTAGTACTCATCACGATCACATCTATCAAACTCTTTATCTCAAGTTGCCGTCGCTGATAAAATTATGAAGTGCCATACAAGCAACAATGATCAAATCTTGCTTGTCACAGGGGTAAGATGGCATATGTTCCATATATTTGTGTCAACCATGGTTCAAACTATGTATTAGTTTGTGGAAACCATGTTCCAAACTATGTCTTATTTTGTGTAAACTATGTTTCGAATTATGTATTACTTTGTGAAATATTTCTTTTTTCTATCGAAATAAAAATGCAAAAAAATGTATTTAATGTTAAAAAAAGTTTAGGGATGACGTTTGGGTGACACGGCTGGGGAGTGACATCCACCAAACGTTCGATCCGTTTGAAAGACGGTTTAGAGAAATACTCGAATGCTTAGTATTAACTTCACATACGCACATCTTAAAAAGAGGACGATTGCAGCTAAAAAAATGGAGGCTCGCACGTGGCCTGGGATGCACGTGCACGTGAGTTCATCCTAGCCGATAAAACATGGACTCAACTAATCTCCTTTTTCTTTATTCTGGCCGCGAGTAATTTTTCTGCCTAAATTCTTATGTGCAAAGGTTCGATCCCAAGTCAACGCCAAGTCAACACCGAGAGAATATTTTGTAATTCGAAAATTTAAAATGTTTTGTCTTTCACACGACAATTCTAATTTAGGATCCATCTTCACAAATAAACTGGTCTCTCGAGATCTTTAAAACTAGCACCCATGTTGATACATTTTGAAAACTTTTTTTTGGGCTAAAATTTATCAACCCTCAGAACACCTGATTTATCAGTGGTAACCAACCGAAAATGTTATCATACAAAATAACTTAAAAACTTTTTTGAGCTTACAATTTATCTATGCTTGTTATTTATCAATAGTAAATGTCAGACCTAATCGACACTAAAAGTTGACATCTTTGAGAATATTTTAGGCGCTTTTTTAGCTCACAATTTATCAACCTTACGCCCGCTAAATATCAACGGTAAATACGAAACGTTATCGAACCTGAAAGTTAATATCTTTTATAATATTTGAGTGACTTTTTTAGCTCAAAAGTATCAACCCTCTACCCATTATTTATCGACAGTAAAAGTGAAAAGTTACCACCCCAATAATTAATTTTATTTATAATATTTAGGTGACTGTTTTAGCTCACAATTTATCAACCCATCTACCCATTATTTATCGACAATAAATGTGAAAACCTATCAACCCAAAAAGCTAATTTTATTTAGAATATTTCTGGGACATTTTTAGCTCTCAAATTTATCAACCCATCTACCAGTTATTTATCAACGGTAAATGTGAAAAGTTATCAACCCGAAAAAGATAATTTTATTTAGAATATTTTTGGGACATTTTTAGCTCTCAAATTTATCAACACATCTACTCGTTATTTATCAATAGTAAATGTGAAAAGTTATCAACTCTAAAATATAATTTCATTTAGAATAATTTTGGCATATTTTTAGCTCTTAAATTTATAAACCCATTTACTCGTTATTTATCAACGGTAAATGTGAAAAGTTCTCAAACTGAAAAACTAATTTCATGTAGAATATTTGTGGAACATTTTAGCTCATAATTTATCAACCCCTTTGCACATTATTAATTAACAGTAAATGTGAAAAGTTATCAACCCAATAACCTAATTTCGTTTAGAATATTTTGGGAAAATGTTTAGCTCACAATTTATCAGCCCCTCTGCCCATTATTTATCAACGTACATGTGAAAATTTATCGACCCAAAAGGCTAATTTCATTTAAAATATTTTAGCGATATTTTAGCTTAGAATTTATCAACCCCTCTTCCCGTTATCTAACAACGGTAAATGTGAACAATTATCAACCCAAAAAGCTGATTTCATTTAGAAAATTTATGTATGGACGTTAAATATGAAAAGTTACCCTCTGAAAGTTAATTTTATTTGAAATATTTTATGTAACATAAACATTATGTGGAGTTTATATTGTAAAAATAAAAGTTATTTTAGTTGAAAGTGGTAGTTTATTCGAGTTGCAAGTGATCTTTTCCACCTGTTATATTTCCCCTATAAAAATAGGGACCCAAAAGAGGGAAATTAGAAAAATGTTAGTCTAAATAAACATAAATTCTGATACAAAAGTAAAAAAGCAAAAAAATGGAAAAGGAAATGAAATTGAGGAAAGGATGTTGATAAAAGGGAAATTCAAAAACAAAGATAAAAGGGAGAATTGAGAAAATGAAATAAAAATAAAAAAGAACGTGCAGCCCCACGTTTCTGAGAGAAACTGCCCGAAAGGAAAAGAAGGCAGCAGGCAACGGCCAGCCCACATTGTCGAGAGAAAAATACGAGTGGCCAAATCTTTTTTTTTTAAATACGAGCGGCCAATAGCGCGTGTGGCGAAAAAGGCTGCTTGAGCAGCGTGCGGGATTAAGAAACAATAGCACTTCGCGCGGAAACGAAAACAGGGGCGGTTTACTGCAAGAAAGGGAATCCGGTGTATTCTCTTCTAATTCTTTCTCTGGATTGACTACGCAGGTGGCGTTGCATTTTAATCAAAGGTGTATTCGGTTCCAGAATGAAGAGGAACGGAACGGAACCGTTCCGTATTTATAGCACATTCTTGTGTTAGGTTGGGTAAAGAAACGGAACCAACTCATTCCAGAAATGGAATATTCCTCTCATATGCGAAACAAGCTTGTTCCACCAAATCAGCCGGACGTGAGGAACGACTGACTACGAGAAAAAATAGTGATAGAACATAGGGAACTCGCGAGCAACGAGCGCGATGGTCAAGGACTCGCAGGCACGAGCGGCAGCTGCCGGGCACACGCGGCTGTGGCCAGGCACGAGCATGCGGTGGCCAGGGACCCGGCGGCGTGGCCAGGCACGCGCGGCGGCGAGCAGGCACGAGCGCGCGACTGCGGTCAGGCACACACGGCGTCAGGCAGGCACGAGCGTGCGGTTGCAGCCGGACACACGCGGTGCCGAGCAGGCGCACCCAGCAGCCAAGGATCCGGCGCGGCCAGGCAAGATTTTTCCTGTGAGTTTGAACGATTCTGGCTCTAATTTATTTCAATTAATCAAGATTTATAGAGAGCGTTAAACTTAGGCTCAAATCAATGAAATATTTAGCAGTTGGAACCATTCGGTTCCTCTCATTTTCCGAACCGAACATGGATCGGAACCAAAAAAAAAGGAAACATTCCGTTCCTTGTTTTTTTGGCAAACTGAACGTGGAGTCGGAACCACTCCATGATCTCGGAATAGAACCATTCCATTCCGTCCCCTCTGGTTCTACAACCGAACACACCCAAAGAGCAATGATACGTGGAGGCGCCGCACACACACGCTCTTTATGCGGCGGCGTGCTGGTCCACACAACTAAATGATCGAACCTTATCTTTAGATAAGTCAGGCTCGCCTCCTGCATCGCGTTCCATCTGTGAGACCTCGCCGGCGATCTGCACCTCTCCGGTCCTCCGCACCCCTTTCGCCCTATCCACCTCGACATGTACGACTGGCGGTACATCACCGCCACCTTCTACTGGAGGACCACCATTACGCCTCATGAGCACACTTCACCGCCATCTGCGAGAGGTTCGCGACTACAGCCTCCCCGTGCTCCCCCGTCGGTGCTTCGATGGGGTCGCCGCTTGCTCTCCCCGTGCTCTTGTGCCAGCGCTTTGATGGGGCCGCCGGTCGTCCTCCCCCTAGTCCTGCGCCACCATTTTAATTGTGGGCTCCTTGCAGGTGTTGCTCGCTTGCAGCGCGGTTACGCAGCGCGAGGCCACTCTCCGGGAGGGCCGCCAACTACTGTGTCATCTTTCTCCGTATGGGGACGAGCTACGGCTTCAAGGCGATGTTCTTCTCACCCCGCTGTTACGCGCTGAGGACAAGCTTTTTTTTAGAGAAGGGTTGCGTTTATTATTAACCAAACGACAAGTCCAAGTCTAGTACATCCTTAATACAATCCGGGAAAAGTAAAAAACCAAGTTCTGCTACACTGAACACTGCAACCCTCTTTAGCTAGCTTATGGGCAACTGTATTAGCCGTACGCCTTGCCCACTAGCTTGATCACATGTCCATCAATCTCCCTAAAAGCTTTCTTCAGTTTTTCAATCAGCAATCCATGGGATGATCTGTCAAGCTCAGTACTATTCAGCTTCGCCACCACCGCCGCACTGTCGAGCTCCAGAATCACTTGCTTCAGCTTGAGGCGTTTGATCAATAGCAGCCCTTGTTCGCACGCCCGCAGCTCAGCATCCTCAGGATCTGACAGCGAAGGGAAAAAATGGCACGATACAGCCAAGAACCGTCCATCATGGCCCCGAACGACCACTCCTCCGCCCCCCTTGTCCACTGATTTCACCATAGCTCCATTTGTGTTGATCTTTATCCAGCCAACCATTGGTGGGAGGAAACATTCCTTTGGCTTTGGTGCAGCATGATGAACTTGTCCATGGACACCCTACCACTCCTCAACTAACGAGACAGCACGCCGGGCTACAGACTCCGGGTTATCGATGGCCTTCTTCTCACGTGCATCATTCCTCGCAAGCCATATCTGATAGAGCTCCATCAACATAATATCCATCTCCGACTCTTTGACCAAAGCCAGCCACTCCAGCATCCAGCTAGATAGTAATTTCTGGTTCCGCACCGACCTGTTTCGCAACTTGCAGCCACACCTGTTAAGCATGTGGACAAAGCCAAAACATGTGCAAGGTTGTCTCCTCCCGCCCGCAAGCTACACAACATATCCCCGCCTTGATTCTACGTCTCTGTAGCTCTGCACCGACCGCCAATCCATTGTGAATTAGTCGCCAAACATGAACCTTGACTTTTCCAAGTATGTTGGCACCCTACAACGTGAGCCAACCTTTGTGTTCATCAGCTGAAGATGATGACTCACTCCTTCCCGCATTGAGCTTCCGCTGTTTCATTTGAAAGTGGTAAGCGGACCGGACAGAAAAGACGCCATTCTTCGTAAAATTCCAGGCTGGGCAATCATCCGTGGAGGGCCCTCCAATGGCGATCTTCTGAATATCCTGCGCGTCAAAGCCAAAACAAAACTCCTGCAGCTTCACCTCATTCCAGGCCAAGCCGTCTTCAGTTAGCAAATCTGTCACCGTTTTGACTCCCTCCGCGGGCGCCTCTGGCATGCGAACCAGTGGCCGTTGCAAGCCAGCTCTGGGAATCCAGTTACTGTTCCAAACATCAATACTGCGACCATTTCCAACTCGCCAAATAAGACCATTCTTCAGTAAGTCGCTTGCATGTAAGATACTACGCCAGGAAAAGGATCCCCCCTGGACAACCAGCATGTCGAATATCCGAATGTTTGAAATATCGAGCTTTGAGCACCCTCGCGCAAAGCGAGTTTGGCATAGTTAGGAGCCTCCAAAACTCCTTCACCAGCATCGCCTGGTTAAAGACCTCGAAATTTCTGAAGCCCATGCCTCCCGCTCTCTTAGGCTGACACATTTTGTCCCACGAGATCCAGTTAACTCGTCGAGATCCATCCGCATGACCCCACCAGATGCCAGAAGTAATTGAGCTCAGCTTCTTGCATTGTCGTTTATTGAACTTGAAGCAACTCATTGGGTAGGTTGGAGTGGCCTGTAAAACTGATTTCACCGGTATTTCCTTGGCTTTCTTTGACAACCCATGGCCCTTCCAACCACACACCATAGCCCCCGACCTCTCTGTAATATATTGGAAGCACCTATCTTTCGACTTTCCCACCACCGTTGGTAGGCCTAGGTACCTTTCGCTCAGGGCTTCGGTACCTTTCGCCCCCGATAGCTTGTTTCAGCTCCTTGATGTCTACGCACGCTTCTACTCTTGTAGATAGTGTTGGGCCTCCAAGTGCAGAGGTTTGTAGAACAACAATAAGTTTCCCTTAAATGGATCACCCAAGGTTTATCGAACTCACGGAGGTAGAGGTCAAAGATATCCCTCTCAAGCAACCCTGCAATTACGATACAAGAAGTCTCTTGTGTCCCCAACACACCCAATACACTTGTCGGGTGTATAGGTGAACTAGTTTGGCGCGAGATAGTAAAATGCAAGTGATATGGATGAATATGAGTGGTAATAACAATTTGAAATAAATATGGCAACAAGTAAACATGTAGTAAAACAGTAAATAAACGGTGATTCGATGTTTGGAAACAAGGCCTAGGGATCATACTTTCACTTGTGGACACTATCAACAATGTTATCATAAAGGAATATAAATATAAGCACTTCACTATGCTACTCTGAACTACTCTCTGATTGGATAACGAACACTAATTCACTTCATAGGGCTGCAAAAGTAAACCTTAAAGACGTATTCCCAAATACTAATGAACACCCCATGCTATCACTTTGAGCAATCATATGAGGTACTAACACACCACAATTTCATAGAGACATCCAACTCAAATCATAATTCAGTTAACAAGTATTCTGTGAAATATAGCCTAAGAGACCCACATGGTGCACACACTGTCACCTTTACACACGTGCGACAAGGAGTCTCCGGAGATCACATTGGTAAAATCCACTTGAATAGCATAACAATATTTAGATTCCAAAGCTCATGATCACATAAAGATCACACCATGGGAGAGAGATAAACCACATTGCTACCGGTAGACCCTCAGCCTCGGGGGAGAACTACTCACTCCTCAACATGGGAGTCAACAAAGGCGATGAAGATGGCGGTGGAGTCGCTGGAGATAGCTTCGGGGCAATTCCCCGTCCCGGCAGGGTGCCGGAACAGAGACTTTTGTCCCCCGGATCTTGTCTGCGACGGTGGCGGAGCTACGAGACTTTTCATGGATGGAGGTTGATTAATTTAGGGTTTTTGCGTCAGGAGCTTTATATAGGCAGAAGGGCGAGATCGGTGTAGGCCGGTGGCCCCAGAGGCCCAGACCACCCCTAGGCGCAGGCCAGGGCCAGGCCGCGCCTAGGAATGGTCTGGCCACCCTGTGGCCCCCCTTCTTCTCTCCTCCGGACTTCGTCTTCGTTACGGAAAAATAAGATCTTCGGCTTTTGTTTCGTCGAATTCCGAGAATATTTTCTATACAACTTTTCTGAAATACAAAACAGTAAAAAATAGGGAACTGGCACTGTGACATCTTGTCAATAGGTTAGTGCCGGAAAATGTATAAAAGTGCAATGAAGTGTAAGCAAAACATATATAAATTGGTATAAAACAAGCATGGAGCATGAAAAATTATAGATACGTTTAATACATATCAAGCATTCCCAAGCTTAACTCCTGCTCGTCCTGGAGTAGGTAAGTGATAACAAAATAATTTTTGAGGTGGCATAAAGCCAACGTAATCTTGATCAAGCATTGTAAAGCATTGTGAGCTGGGATTAAAGTTCTCTAAACATAGACATGATAGATATAATTCTAACAATAGAAATTAGCAACTATGTTATAACATGAGAAGTAACTCAAACAAATGATCATGGATAATATTGCATTGAAAGCAACTGTTTGTTTATGAGCATAGAGTAAACATAACAAAGTGGTACTCAACATGTCCTTTATGGAATAGCAAAACATAAATTCTAGGACACCTTCAAAGTTCAGAGGGTGACTAGATACAAGTAATTTAAGAACAAGCAATAGCATAATCATGAATCAATCAATAATAATTTTGGGACTGTGCACATTGCACTAAGAATGATAACTATGATCTCTTAATTGGTGCATAAAGAAGAAGATGAAGACTCAACATAAAAGTAAAAGAAAGGCTCTTTACATAGTAAGCAAGATAAACAAGTTTTATTGCGGTGACCCAGCATACCACTGCATGTTGTAGTATACAAGTCGTTGATATGATCTTCATGAAGGGACTTCTTCACAAATATCACATCCCTCATAGTGGTACAACAGAAACATTGCGGGTCATAACACTCGAGATTATATTACAATCACAGTCTTAACAAGTTGGTATTCTCACAGGTCCGATGAGAACACCCTAAGATACTACTGAAGTTTTATTACAAACCAACATAAATCATAAACTGATCTCAGCAACTTATTTAGGTAAGCTAATACGCTGCTCGGCTCTATGATAACTAAGGTAAGACGCTACTCCTCCGCCTCATTGTTGTCGGGCCCGTAGACTATCCCATAGTCCACGCCTTCCACTCCTCCGGACAGATCAGGTTCCTCGTAGACCAGCTCGTGATCTCCTTCCGGTGCTTCATCGGTGGCCTCCACTTCATTGTCATAGTCTAGCAAGGGTGTCGAAAGAAAGTGAGTACAGAGGTAATCAACAAGCTCAAAAGAGGAAATGTGTTTGATGCACTAGCTACGATCATTGATCAGAAAATCTCTGGTCAATTGTTTCGGAAACATTTCTTCAAAAGGTTGATTTTATTCTGAAAACTATGCCTGCCAGTCTTCACAGGTTGAACAGAACTTCACGGCGTTCCTTTCCTGCCGCGTTCGTAGTTCCCTACCCGAAACAGGGAGTGACTGCCACAAATTTGATACACTCTGCAGAGGTGCGTTACTTTTCCCATAAGAGAACTTATCCTTGATACCAACTGAGACGCTTTTCTCGTCCACACTTCCTTGGTGTGGCGCCAGGTGTAAGATCCAAGCCAATCAATGCCTTCTCCGCGACCCTGCATACCCACCCTTTTGTCCATCCGTACACCCCCGGTAGACATCTCCCGATCATACGGCTTTACCCCCGGTGTACTATGGACAATCCCTCATAGACGATAGAGCCTCTCATCCACATGGATGGGGATTTTAAAGGATTTCCCAACCTACTGCAGTGTTATCCCCAATACCCAGCCATGCCCTATCAAGTCCGTTGATATGCAAGAGGGAAAAGATACAGCTGACTTCCCCAGAGCCATTATAGATCTTATGGTTAACGCGAATTGTACGGCGCTAGAGTCACTAGATGGCATTGGTGATTAGTCCTAGATTAATAGAACCCTTGCAATGGAACCTCCACCATATCAACACATACCATGGTTCCATTGCCCACCACATAATCAGATTCATAATTGTAAAAGTAACATTTGCTTTTCAATGCAGGAATGGTAAGTATAGTACTTTTGCAGGTAAATTCATATAAAATAATCAAGATGACATGAGCAAGGGTGAACTTGCCCAGTAACTGCGAGATAATGCAGTTCGATGTATTGGATGGAACCTGGACCTCGGTTTTGTAAAGAAGCATCATTGTCCGGTAAAGACAATGTTATAAGATCCAAATGATGCATGCATGGTTGCATTATTTCATGTTGAATCCATTACCCCAACATGATTATTAAGATTTAGGGTTGAGTTAAGTATTTGTGCCTTTGGCGGTAATTTATAAATTCTTTAAGTACTTTAACCTTGTTTTCTTTTCTAACAAGAAAAAAATTGAAAAGTAGTTGATATTTTCTTTTGGAAAATATTGGTTTCAAATAAAGAATTTGAAAAATAGGATTTTCTACATTTTGGAAATATTAATGAATTTTGAATTATTAAGATATTTCCCTTTTTGGAAAATCTTAATCTTCAAAAGAAATGACTTGGAATAATAGAATTCCTTTTGAAAATATTTGAATCACAATTATTTGAATTGATTAAGAATTTTCCTTGATTTTTAAATCCAAGGAAAATTGCAATTTAAAATTTAAAGTTCATATTTAAATTAAAAATTTGAAATTTTGTAGTAAATTCCATTTCTTATTTTATTCTTGTTAAGAATAATTTCTTATTCATTAAACCTATTTTTCTTGGATTTTTAGAGGTATTTTTAATTTATTATTATTTGGTAGATTTCATAAGTTATTTATAAAATGAAAAAGACAAACATACCCCCTGGCCCACTTGGGCCGGCCCACCAACGTGGCCCATTTGGACAGCCTACTAAGCCTGCCCAAAAATGGTTCGGTGGAACCGAACCACACTTCGGCCCACCTCACTCTCTCTCTCTCTCACCTCTCTCTGCGAAACCCTAACCCCATGGCGATTCGGTGGCAACATCGCCGCCACCATGGCCACTGCCTTGCTCCGGCCAACTCCGGCCGAGCTAGGGCTCGCCGTAGTGCTCAGACGACTCAGTGCGCGATGGCGCGTCTGCTCATCTGCGTAGATTCGTCGATTTTGTCCTCGATAGCTCGAGCGCGTGCGTGACGCTCGCAATCGCCGACGGATCCGTGGCGATCTCCATCGATATGCGATTCCTCGCCAACCCTGGGTGTTCGCCGCCCTCTCTGGTGGTGTGCGTGTGGCCTGGCACGGCTTGGCCGCGGTCTGGAGCCTCCGTGGTTGGCCGTGCCACCGTGCCGCCATTGCTGCCACCTCTTCTTCACCAGGTACTCCTCCTTTTCCTCTTCATCTACCTCTACACCCTCTACTCCTTCTTGATTTGTGCCTACGGCCTTGCTGCGTATGCTGATGTTGTGCTACTGTGCTGCCTTGCTTGCTATGCTGCTCTGCATGCTATCCTTTCTTTGCTCTACAGCTAAGCCTCCTGATGCTATTCTCATGCCCACTGGCTCACTGTGCTGTTCTCATCCTATGTGTTCATGTCTATATGTTGTGCAATTGCTTACTGGCCCTTGATCATATTCCTACTAGACTTGTTCATATGCTTGATGGCTTATTCATATGCTTACTAAACTTGCTATTGGCCTAGGTTAGAACTACTGACACTTGTGGTGTTAGTGATGCTCACTCATGCCCTGTGTAGGCTTCATTTGATCCAATTCTTGGATTACTGCTTGTCTATGATGCTCTGCTATGCCTTGTGCTTGATCTATTTGATCTGTTTGATCAATTATATGCTAGTGGATAATTATTGGTCAATTCCTTTGCTAAATGGATGAATTACTGGCTATTGTTGTCACTCATACTTGCTCGTGATGCTTATGTATCTGTGTGTGTGCTGCTGTTGTTGTCCATAGCTCACTGGACTTGATCCAGTGGCTAGGATGCAATGGTGCATGTTGTTGTTGCCTCTCGATGATGCTATTGCATGATTCATGCATAGATTTGTTATGTATTCATTCCTGGATGGATTAGCTTATGCAGTGTTGATTAATTTCCTTGCTATGCATGATTTGATATTTCCATGATCAATTTGGAAATAATCCAAGTCTGAATCCATTTCTGGATGATGATGATGACTTACAATTTTGGTTAAATGGATGGTTTTGTGTTTGATGTGACCTCGGTAGCATTGCTACTGCTTGGTTGCTCACACAGTTGGCTAGATCTTGTTGGCTACTCATCTCTGCTTACATAATAGGGAATCATAATTGATATGAAAGCCATTATGCTTTCCTGTGAAGAAATCTATGGTTTAGTGACTAGGGTTTCACTAGGTTGTTCTTGGTAGCTGCTATTACTTGTAAACCCTCTACTGGTGCTATCTGTGCATGTGTGCTTGCTTGTGTGCACATCTGTACTTCTGGATGGGTTTTAGGCTCTAGTTGCTCCCTTTACTAGTGATCCTTGGTCAACACCAAGTGATGATCACCCATGAGCATCTGCTCATCCCATGACTTGTGTCATGCAGAAATGATGGATTGGATCCACTGGATCCTCTCCAGGTATTTAGTATACCTTGCTCCAGCTCCTAGATGGTTAAGCTCAACTGCTGTTGAGCAGTTGCTTGATGATCTTGTTACTTGTCCTTCTCCTCCTAGCTCCTGATGATCTTGGTTAAGTTCCCATCTTTCTACTGGTTTGGTTGGTTGGATTTTTGGATGGATAAATGGTTTCAGTATTGGTTGTTGTTGTTCTTGAGAAAGAACAGAGATGAACTCTCACTGCTTCTATCTGGTTGCTTGGTGAATGGTGATCTGGTCGACTGGTGTCTTGTTTCTAGGGTTTCTACCCTTTTATACCTACTATGCTTCTCCTCTTACTGTGACACACAAGCCTGGCTTGGCTTGGTGACTAAGCTGTTCTTGTTGTGTTGTTGCTTGCAAAGCAGCTCCATGAGCTGTGTGGTCACTTCGGTGAAACTTGAGCCCTGTGTGTGGCTTAGGTTTGGTCTGCCTATGGTTATCCTGGTTCTATCTAGATTTTGGACATGCACACCTTGACACTTGGTTTCACCCCTGGATAGTTACTAACTTGGTTTTAATCCCCTGTATAGCTCTTTCTCTCTATTTTGCAGGTTTCAAAGATGGAAATGGTCCAAGACAACTTCTTCCAAGACATTTAGTTTAGGATTTTAGCCTAGGATTCAAATTCATGTAATCTTCTTTTTATTTTGTTTTTTTATTCATCCAATTATTGTATAATGGATAATGTAAAGACATTGTATGTGTGTGTATATCAATAAAGCTCAAATTTTCCTTATGAGCTCAATTGCATTTGTATCATTTACTTATAAATGATTTATATATTTGTATTGCAAATTGAAATTCAAAGTGATTTGAATTATGAAATGTATTTTAATTATGAAGTGTATTTGAATTATGAATTCATAATTCATATTCTATATTGTTTACTTTTTTTTACTTCTTTAGTTTTAAATTCAATATGACTTGGCAATTCAAAATCATCTCCCAAATACAAGTTACAAAAGAGATCATGTCGAAATTCTTAACTCACATTGCCTAACCCTAATTGCAATTGAGAGAGAACCTCGATCCCTCTTAGGTTTAGTTGCAATAAAGCGCGAAAATTTCCCTCGTTTTGCGATGAAATACACATCCCAGTTCTAAATCTACCCTTCGATGATCCTATGTTCTGGGTTATTACATTTATAAACCTCCCAAAAAGTATGATACTCATTAGCTTTGAGCTCTCATTGCCCGTATCATAAGCATCTTGAATGGTTAAATTTAATGTGATGGCAAATATGAGCTATATGCTTGACAAATCACAAGTTGAAAATTTCATGCCCCTTGAATACGAGTACCTAAACCTCATGCTACTCAACTTAGGTCCCAAATAAGTTCTTGTCGTTGCAAGTATACATGTATCATCGAGAACCGCCAACGGGGTACCTCTTACCCGATGCTATGGAAGTACTCTTGTAGGACCAATCCCATGCCAAAATAACAAGACAAACAGACAATGAGCATCTCAGCAATTTTTTATTTAATATGGATAGCTTTTTATTGGAAATGCTTCATAGAATTCTCACTATGGTTCGCTGTAAATTTCCACCATGAATGATGCATGGCTTAGATTAAAGGCCCAGACGTTTCTCTAACTCATATACAAACTCCATAGACTTACAAGATTCCATTTTATTTCGCACCGCTAGGCATCCATAAGCAAAAGAACATGACATCAACTAAATAGTAAGTGCAATGCTGAAAGCATTCCCCGTGAAAGCATGGTTATGATAACTCCCAACTTGAAATTTGCAAACATATAAACTTCATAAGATAGTCACAATGATCAAGTTTACTAAATACAAGAAATTAAATGTGCCATCAAGTTTGTGAGTGCTTTACTAACTAATTTTCTCATGCCAAAATTTAATTTGGAAGATAAGTAAAAGAATGATGAATTACTTGGAATAGCAATAATGCTACTAGGTAGATATGGTGGACATAATTGGCAAACTTTGGTTTTTGGTGGTTGGATGCACGAGTAGAGTTCATACTCAGTACAAGCGGAGGCTAGCAAAAGCCTGGGAGCGACCAACTAAGAGAGCAATAATGGCCATAATCATGCATAGCGATAAAACATTATCAATTAAAGCATCAAGTGATATTACAAGTCAAAAACTAAATGATCATAGAGGCTTTAGTCGACTGGTTATAGTCATAACATGGTATAAGCATGCGCCAAGTCAACCCAATAAAGCATCAAAGGAGAATGCCACAATATTATGCTTTTATGATGGAAACAATACATGATTCTTTCAATGACACATTATCCACTCTCAGCTATTTGTTACAAGTCATGCTACAACAATAAATACTAACCATATTACAAGAATAACATCCAACATGACATGCCAAAGTCTAGGCCACAATCTAGGCAGGCTTCCTTTTGCATCACTATAAGCATGAAATATTTTACTCGTATCCAACACCAATCAACTTATTTGAAATAGCTCTCAGAGATGAAATATAATATGGACCAAAGAGCTAATAATACATAAATAAAGAATACTAACAAGCTCTGAACATGATTCAAGTGAAAGAACAAGAGCTAAACGCAGTACTAGAAAACTTGAACACTCGCAGAACAATAAGAGCGAAAACTAGAGCGTTCTATTCAATTAAAATGGAGTGTGTGTCTCTCCCACACAAGAATGCTATAATACAACCATATGCTAAGAAAACAAAACTAAACTAAAAATAAAAATAAAGACGCTCCAAGAATAACCAACGAAAAAATAGCGTGCTATTTCGATGTTATAGCGGCGCTATAGCGTATTTGGAAAGTGAACGTTACGCTATGCACATTCGGCTCGCTATGGCGCTAATCACGCTATTAGCGTCGCTATGCACGCTATTTTTCATAGCGTTATAGCGGCGCTATTTTATAGCGTTGTAGCGGTGCTATTTTTACAGGGAAATCGAGCAGCCAACTAGCTATTTTGGATCTTTTGGGCCACGAGCTTCCTAAATCCCCATTCTAACCGTCGTCATTCAACCCGTTAGAAACCACAGAAGGACATCGATAATTCCCACTCCTCACGGGATGCGTACATGTTGAAGAATAAGAAGAATCAACATCACAACAAGTAAGAGCTAATGCAATCTGACTAAGATGAAGAAGTTGCTTCTAATTTTTCATTATGATGAGCTTCAATATGCGTTTCTTCTTCACCAATGCATTATCCATATAGTTCATATCATTTTGATTAATTACTAATTAATACTTTTGATATGTAGTTGGCCCTTTAATTGTTTGCTTGTTGGTAGGTTAATTAGTTATCTACTTGTCCACTTGTCTACTTGTTGGATTGACAAATCTTTATCTTTCAGTGCGATCAGGACTTTTTCAATTTAATTTATTGATCGTTGTGATGTTGATAACTTTTGAGCTACTGAAATCCTTAGTATACAACTATACATACTACATTTGTTATTTTTTAGAAACGCTATTTTGCAGAATAGCGCGCTATTAGCATGTTATAATCTTCATAGCGTATTTTGGAAGGCCACGCTATTTTGTTTAGCGTGCTATTTTTTTCCTTGATAACACATAGCATATGAAACAATAATAATATAGAGTATAGAAAGATGACCTCGTGCTTTGTTGAGGAAGAGGGGATGCGTTGGGCATCCCTAAACTTTGACGCTTCTACCTCTTGGATATTTTCTTAGGGTGCAGGAGCATCCCCAAGCTTGAGCTTTTGTCCATTCTTCATCCCATCACATCATTCTTCTCTCCCTACACTTGAAAACTTCCTTCATACAAAACTTCACATAATTTTTTATTAGCAGCATTAGTACAATCAAAATAACAAATCCACTTGGGTTCAGTTATAACATATATCAAAAATATATTAAAGAATTAGCTACTGTAGAAAATCTTCAAAAAGCTCTTTGATCAAAAGAACTCAAAAAGAAAGAGACTTAAGAGGGAAATGCAAATAGTGCAGAAATCTGTCAAAACAAAACAGCAGGTAAATATCAATTTTTTAGGAAATCCTCTGTTGCTCATGTCGAAAAGTGATCAACTAACGAAAGTTAGATGATAACCCGGGACATATTCATAAACAATGGCAGCTCAAAATTCCGCTGTGGCTATTTATACGAATTTTTATGGTAACAGCACGAAATCTGTTTTCAGGACATCAACTTCCCCAAATCTTACTTTCTCTCTATTAGAGGCTATTCTTGATAAGGGGTGGCCCGATCTTCTCAGTAAGCAACGGTGGTGATGATGATCACGGGATGATAGCAGCGGAGGAACACGACGATGTAGTGGATGCTAACTTGTATGACGCAACGAGATCTCTCGATTGGTCCCTGTCACCAATGCAACAGCTCTCAACCATGCAAGATATTCGCAACTCCACACACTTGCGCATGTAGCCGCTGACCACGAAGCGGTAAGTTGCAACCTTCTAATTCCCAACGGAACATCACATCACACAAGACTTTCAGATCTACACAATATCAAGTAATATGGTGTAGGATTCAATAGTTCTGCTAGAGCAAACAACTAAGAACTAGGGTTTATCTTAAACGTGGTCTGAAGCAGCTAGGGGGGCGTCCTGGGCACTTATATAGGCGTCCGGGACGACTTCTGGTCGAAAAGATACAAGAATAACCGACCCAGAATAGATCTGGTCGAGACAGACTCGGACTAGGCCGGTCTGGAACCCGGTTGACCGAGCCTGGGACCGGGCTGGCCGATCTAAACCGGGCCAGGGACCGGGTGGCAACCGGAAGTGTCGCAGATGCCCTTCCGGTTGGCCCCAGTACGACGCCCGGTTGGCGCCGGGGTGGATCCAGCCTGCCGCCCGGTTGAACCGGGCCAGGGACCGGGCGCGCCGGTCTGGCGGCCGGTCTGACCGGGTGCTGGGCCGACCTGGACGTCTTCTTCTCCTCTCGCGCATGCCTCCCGCTCCTCCCTCGCGCGTCCATGAGATTTCTTCATGTCCAGCTCCATGTCCAGCTCCACGTTCATCTTGACGTCCTTCTTCACGTCCAGCTGCTCCTCTCCTCCTCATGCGATGCTCGTCTCCTCTTGATACCTGATGATACATAAGTAACATGACTTAGGCAGTATAAAGTTCTCATCAATCAAAGTATCGTTTAGAAACAAGTTCACCTGTTGTTTAAGTAGCTTCGCATGAGTCCTTGTAATTGGTCCAATCCGAACTTCATTGGACTTGAGCTTCACAGCAGGTTCAACTTCAGTTGGTAATGACAGAGGTAGTGGTGTAGTAGGGATGTCCTCATCAATTCTTGGCACAAAAACGAAACAAAAATTATGAGGAGAGGTTATTACAGAGCTAATAACTTCCAAGACTCAACATACAAGAAAAATTACAGAAATAAAACAATGGGTTGTCTCCCATAAGCGCTTTTGTTTAACGCCTTTTAGTTAGGCTCAGTAATTTCAGGAGATACTCAAATAAGAAATATGAATTGAAGTAAAAGAGAGCATCAAGGAGCAAATATGAAACACATTATGTCTAACCCACTTCCTATACATAGGAATCTTGTAAGAAAATAAATCAAAGAATCACATAGTAACAAGCTTAGGAAAGCAAAACAAGTGCAACTTCAAAACTTTCAGCATATAGAGGTGTTTTAGTAACATGAAAACTTCTACAACCATATTTTCCTCTCTCGTAGTAATTTTCAGTAGCATCATGAATAAACTCAACAATATAACTATCACATAAAACATTCTTATCATGAGCCACATGCAGAAAATTATTACTCCCCACATAAGCATAGTCATTCTTATTAATTGTAGTGGGAGCAAATTCAACAAAATAGCTATCATTATTATTATCATCACCTAATCATCAAATATAGTAGGCATATTGTAATCATAATTACTTTTCTCTTCAATAGTAGGTGGACTGAAAATAACATAGTCATCATTATAATCATCATATATTGGAGGAATAGTATCATCAAAGTAAATTTCCTCCTTCGTGCTTGGAGGACTAAAAATATCATGCTCATCAAAACAAGCTTCCCCAAGCTTAGAATTTTTCATAACATTAGCAATAATGGTGTTCAAAGAATTCATACTAATAACATTGCTACTATCATGCAAGTAAAGTTTCATATGTTTTTTAATTTTCTCTTCAAACACTCATATCCAAACTCAAGATAAATACTATAAAGCTCTCTAATTTTGTTGTTGTTTTCCATTAAGCCTAACTAGTGAAAATAAAAACAAGAAATAAAAAGATATAATTGCAGAATCTAAAGGAAATAACTTCGAGCACTCACCAGCAACTAAAAAACTTAGTAGCCAGAGGATGTGAGTACCTTTTAACTTACCTCTCCGGCAACGACGTCAGAAAAGAGCTTGATATCTACATACGCTTCTACTCTTGTAGACAATGTTGGGCCTCCAAGTGCAGAGGTTTGTAGAACAGCATCAAATTTTCCTTAAGTGGATCACCGAAATTTTATCGAACTCGGGGAGGTAGGTCAAAGATATCCCTCTCAAGCAACCCTGCAATTACGATACAAGAAGTCTCTTGTGTCCCCAACACACCCGATACACTTGTCGGGTATATAGGTGCACTAGTTCGGCGAAGAGATAGTAAAATACAAGTGATATGGATGAAGATGAGTGGTAATAACAATCTGAAATAAATATGGCAGAAAGTAAACATGTAGTAAAACAGTAAATAAACGGTGATTCGATGTTTGGAAATAAGGCCTAGAGATCATACTTTCACTAGTGGACACTCTCAACAATGTTATCGTAAAGGAATATAAATATAAGCACTTCATCACTATGCTACTCTGAACTACTCTCTGGTTGGATAATGAACACTAATTCACTGCGTAGGGCTGCAAAAGCAAACCATAAATATGTATTCCCAAGTACTAATGAACACTCCACGCTGTCACTCTGGGCATTCATAGGAGGTACTAACACACCAAAATTTCATAGAGACATCCAACTCAAATCATAATTCAGTGAACAAGTATTCTATGAAATATAGCCCAAGAGACCCACATGGTACACACACTGTCACATTTACACACGTGCGACAAGGAGTCTCCAGAGATCACATAAGTAAAATCCACTTGAATAACATAACGACATCTAGATTACAAAACTCATGATCACAAAAAGATCACACCATGGAAGAGAGAGATAAACCACATAGCTACCGTTAGACCCTCGGCCTCGGGGGAGAACTACTCACTCCTCATCATGGGAGTCAGCAACGGCGATGAAGATGGCGGTGGAGTCGATGAAGATGGCTCCGGGCAATTCCCCGTCCCGGCAGGGTGCCGGAACAGAGACTTGTCCCCCGGATCTTGTCTGCGACGGCAGCGGGGCTACGGGAATTTTCATGGATGGAGGCTGATCGATTTAAGGTTTTTGCATCGGGAGCTTTATATAGGCGGAAGGGCGAGGTCGGTGGAGGCCTGGTGGCCCCAGACCACCCCTAGGCGGGGGACAGTGCCAGGCCGCGCCTAGGCATGGTCTGGCCACCCTGTGGCCCCCCTTCGTCTCTCTTCCGGAATTCGTCTTCGTTACGGAAAAATAAGATTTTCATTTTTTGTTTCGTCCAATTCCGAGAATATTTTTTGTACAACTTTTCTGAAATACAAAATAGCAGAAAACAGGGAACTGACACTGTGGCATCTTGTCAATAGGTTAGTGCCGGAAAATGTATAAAAGTGCAACGAAGTATAAGCAAAACATATATAAATTAGTGTAAAACAAGCATGAAGCATCAAAAATTATAGATACATATCACTCCTCCTTTCTCTCATCAGAGTAGCCATCACCAAAGAAAATGGAGGATTTCAGGAGATTAACTTTCTGCCCCAAGGCTATTTCGTAGTCATGCTATACCCTCTTCAGAGTGTTCATGTTTTCAACCGATGCTTCAAGAAAAACAATGCTGTCATCTGCAAACAAGAGATGGGTGATATGAGACCCATCCGATCCAAATTGAACGCCCTTCAGCATATTTTTATGTTGCACTTTCTTGAGCAGAGTTGAAAACCCTTCCACACAAAAGAGAAAGAGGTACGGGGATAGCGGATCCCCCTGTCGCAAGCCCCTTGATGGGTTAAAACCCCAAAGATAAGCCACCATTCAATCTGATAGAGAATCGCACAGATTTGACACACCTCATCACCATGTTAACCCAGCCTTGGGAGAAGCCCATTTTCAGCATCATTTGTTCAAGGAGAATTCACTCCACCCTGTCATAGGCTTTTTGTGATAATTTGGTAATTGTATTAAGTGTTGGGATTAATCTTGTTGCTGCTAATAAGATAATCTGGTAATTGTGAGTAACTAATATTGTAGTTGTAGCTGAGATAACCTGGTGATTATGATTATTAATTAATTTGTTGTTAGAGCTGCTAGGATAACCTAATTGCTGTGACTAAACAATAGGGTAGCTGCAACCTGGTGACTATTTATATATTGGAAAATCTCAGTTCTGGAATAATCTAGTTTCTATCGCTTAATAATATTAATAATATGTTAGTTCTGACTATTTAATATGGCAGTTGTTATTAGGTTAACCTGGTGACTTTTGTTGAGAAATCTTGTGCGGAAAATCAAGAGGATGGCACTTGGAATAGTCTGTTAATACACTAGGTTAATCTTGTAATCGTTTTAGGTTAATTTGGTAGCTGGAAAAACAACCGCAAGTAAGCAATATTGAACTCGGTGATGTCACCTAGATAATCATGGGGAATAATCGACATCTAAGTAGTGCATAGTCCATAGGTTAATTTTTAATTTGATAGTTAAGTAGTCTATTATCTGCTAAGTATGTGACAATAGTATAGCAATTACTGATAAAAAATATTGTCGAAATATATTAATATATGTGATTTAGTTTTAAAGATGTCGTTGCGAGAAATCCAACAATAAAAATGGATTATCACTTTAATTAAATGTTTGGAGGATTAAAGTTTTTAAAAAATTGAATGCAAAGAAATCATCACTTTTATGCATGCTGGCAAGCTAGTACGTGATTAGTTTGTCCACCCTAGTGCTACATCGCTGCGCATGGGGAAAAGTAACGACTTGCAGTGCGTGTACATCCACAGCCAGCCGCCGCACAGTTGACTACACAGCTGCGTCGCATTTTAATCAAGGACTGTACTACACAGCGACGCCGCATATTTGCGTTTCCGTGCGGCGGCTGACAGCTTCATGTTCGTGGTGTCAGAAAAAAGGTGCGCTAGCTCCTTTAACCTCACGTGTGAACACAATGATTTTTCACTGACTCCTTTTGGTTCACGGTGACTTCTCCGCAGAAAACACAATGATTACCTCAAGCTAGAACCGCTTCGTTGTACTAGTTGTACCAGCACCTAAAAATTTAAACATTGTTGTGGCTATAGATAAAAAAACATATCAGATTATTGAGAAACAACTACTCCCTCCGATTCATATTAATTGACTTCAATATGGATGTATCTAGACACATTTTAGTTCTAGATACATCCATATTAGAGTCAATTAATATGAATCGGAGGGAGTACTATTTTTTTCGAAGCAACCACACGAGGTTCTCCGGAGAATGAATACTAGATTTTTCGAAAGAACGGAGTATAAGATTCTCTAACATAAGTTATTTAACAGTAGACTACCAGGTTAATTGCAAAGAACTACTAGATTATATACTCTACAAATGTCTACCAGATTATTTTCAAACGACTATCAAATTATTTACAATTGACTACCAGTACCAGGTTAGTTACAAACAACTACGGAGTACTTGATTCTATACAGACGGCTACCAAATTAGTTGCAAATGACTACCAGGTTAATTACTCTCAGTCACCAGGTTTTGACTGTTAGTACTATATAATTCGCATGCTAATTAGGCACTGTACTAGATGCCAAAGAAAACTGCCAGGTTCATTAAGGCTAATTGTAATTTTAATTGAGCCTAACTGCCGAGTTCTAGACTTCAAAATCTGCGAGAAAACCATCATCCACAAACAAATTGATGCGCATGCATCTGATATCACTCCAGATTTACATGCAAAAGTTAAGGAGTAGCTCAGCCAAAAGAAATCAAGAACAGGACAGGTAAAGGACTACTGGGGCTGTGACTCTATGTGCTTGGTAGCGGCCGTCCGCCTCCACCGCAGCTCTGTATTTGGCGGCGACGACGGTTTCAAGCGCTGCTTCGTGCTTGGCAGCGGCGGCGGCGACGACCTCCAGCGCTGCTTCGAGCTTCGCGCCGGCGGCGGCCGTGTGGCGACGGCGGCCTCCCGCGCAGCTTTGTGCTCCGTGCTCGTCGCCGGCCGTTCGGCGGCCTCCTCCTCCACTTTTCCCTCTTGGGGCTAGTTTGTTTCGCTTTTTCATGGAGAGATGATGTGTGGTCCTCGACAGGACTCAAGATAAGGTTAGGTGGCAACGAGGATTAGATGTGATCGGTCATAAAGAGGAGCGATGCGGCGCTGATTGTTAGATTTTCCCTTTAATCAAACCGTATCCGGTGGTTAAAGGGATTGACTACACAGTGGCGTAGCATTTTAATCAAACCGTACCTATTGACTTGTTAAAGGGATTGACTAGGGGCGTCGCATTTTAATCAAACCGTACCTTGAAAAGATGGTGCCGTTTGTGTATATTTTGATATATCAAGACAGTCGGTCTTGAAAAAAATATCATTGATATGTCAAACTTTTTTGTACGTATTAGACACTCACTCCATCTTTAAAAGTATTATTTTACATATATATTCACACACACGGTCAGGCAGTAGGATCATGCATGTATAACTATATGTAAATGTATATACTCCCTCCGATTCATATTAATTGACTCTAATATGGATGTATCTAGAACTAAAATGTGTCTAGATACATCCATATTGAAGTCAATTAATATGAATCGGAGGGAGTACTATATTGTATGCGTATGCGCATTAAAGTTGCAAGCATAGGATACGTTGCCCTAGCTAGCTACCACCTATGCTGGCATTGTCTTGTCTGTTGTGCACCCTTACCTTGAGCCCATCCTTCATGTGGAGTATGATGGACAGCTTGGGTATGGCCTCGGTGCCGGCAACCTCCATCCGGAACCTGGGGACGACGGCAGCAACAACAGCTTTCATCTGCGAGAACGCCAGGTCCCTGCCGATGCACGTTCGGGGGCCCACGTTGAACGCCACGAACTTGTACGACGGCTGGTGCTGGAGCCGCCCTGCCTCGTTCAGCCATCGCTCTGGTCGGAACTCCATGCAGTCCTTGCCCCACACGGACTCCATGCGGCCCATCGAGTACAAAGAAACGATCACCCGCCGCGTCGTCCCCACGGCCGCGCCGCTCGGCAACGTGTCCGGGTGCACTGCCGCCTTGTGCTCGAATGGCACTGGTGGGTACAGACGGAGTGACTCTGACAGCGCCGCGTGGAGGTAGACCAGTCGCTTCAGCTCGGCGGCGGTGCGGTGTTGGCCAGACGGCGGGTTTTTGTGGAGCTCGGAGAGGATCTTTGCCTCGACGTCCGGGTGTTTGGTGAGCAGCCAGAAGAACCATGTCAGTGCGGAACTCGTCGTGTCACGGCCGGCGATCATGAGGTTAAGCGTCGTGTCACGTAAGAACCGGTCGAACTCGGCGCCTTCCTTGCCGACCTCCGCTTGGCACGCCAGGTACAACGTGAGCAGGTCGGCGCCGTCGTCGGCACCGGCCGCGCGCTCTCGCCGGAGCGAGATGAACTCGGCGATAGACGCGTCGAGCACCTGCCGAGCCTGGTTCATCTTCTTGTGGTGGCCGATGTTTAGGTAGGTCTGGATCCTCAGCCACCCAACGGGCGTCATGTGCCGGTAGAACAGCACCTCCTCGGCGTCATCCATGGCCGCGGCGAAGGGGACTCGCGGGAAGTTGGCGGCTAGGCATCCGGGGTCGACGCCGAACACGAACATCGCCGTGAGGTCGAACGTGAGGCGCATGAACACGTCCTGCATGTCCACGACGACACCAGAGGAAACGAAACCGTGGAGGAGCGGCACGAGCCCGTCGTCGAGCTTACGCGCGGTGCTCCCGGCGACGGCGTCGCGGAACCTCCCGTCGGACAGCAGCGCGTGCGCCTTCCGCCGCTGGAATGCCCAAGACTCGCCGTCGGCGTTGAAGATGCCGTCGCCGAGCACGTCGAAGAGGGCGGCGAACTCCTCGCCCTTGGGGTAGTTGCCGAAGTTGGCGGTAAAGATGTGCGCCACGTCTGCCGGGTTGGCCGTGACGAGCACGTCCACCGGCGTGCCCAAAGGCCCCTTGATGACGTGCGACATCCCGGGCGCCGCGCGCAGGAACTCCGTGAGCCAGTCGTGCACGCGCCCGGCGTTCACGCTGATGGCCGGGATCGCGCCCAACACCGGCCAGTTGGTCGGCAGCCCGTCCCGCCGGTAACACCTGAAGAGCAACAGGACGACGCAAGCCAGCGACGCCATGATCTCTACCGGGTACTTGCCGAGGAAGCCTAGAACCCACCATGACACGACCTCCATTTCCTTTGCGTTGTTTAATTAATCCCGTGGAGTGAAGTGTTCTCGCCGTCTCGGGTGAGTTGGCTAGCCTCAGGGTCATTTATATAAGCGGCTAGCTTAGGGTTTAGGTGCACGTGAAGGCAGGTTTCTTCTACCCTAAAGACTGATGAATGAGCTCACCATGAGCATATATGTAAATGGAAATTAGAGCATCTCAAACCCCCAAATAAGCGCCGGCACCTCCGTTTGGGGGGACGCCGGCACTGCACCTCTATATGGGGAGCTGTTCCCACATCGCGCCCCCAAAACAACGGCCCCGATAGATGTTTTGAATTAAAATCATAAATAAATGCATAGAAAATTGAATAAGAAATATTTTATTCCACAAAGTAATACATAATTGGGAACGTGGTTTACATGAAGATATAGTTTGGAACATGGTTTTCCACAAACTAATGCATAGTTTGAACCATGGTTGACACAAATATAAAACATTGTTAAAAAACTAAACATAACTAGGCCGGTCATCGCAGGTTTCGTGTGTTCGCTGCCAAGAAAAAACACTCGAGGGCACACCCAATCACCCAAACTGGAAAAACCAGCTGGCTAGGGTGCCCCTGTTGGTTCTTTCGATGAAGAACAGCTGAAAACACGCGAGCCGATATTCGCTGCAAAGAAACAACACTCGTCAGTCATCCTCCTTGGCGCTGTCGACGTTGTAGTTCTGGCGGCAACGCGTGTCGTCGAACACCTTGACGCTCATGTCCCTATCGCCGAAGTAGGAGAACACGAGCACGAAGCCGGCTTGGAGGTTGTGGTGGCGCGCGAACTTCTCCCAGCCGATGTGGAGATACATCTTGCCGCGCGTGTCGTAGATCACGTCCACGATCCACCGGTAGTAGCCGCACGAATCCTCCCGCGGATGCAGCGTGCTCGGGCGGTCGTCGCCGGCGACGAAGTCGGCGAAGGTGTCCGGCAGCCTCTGGATGCCGCGTGGGTCGCCCTTGAGGACGAGGACGAACTCGAACAGCACGGGCCCCTCCTCGTCCATCTCCGACGATGAAGACGACAGCGTCGCAGGTGACGGAGTGTGTGCACCTCTACCGCGGCCACGGCGCCGACCTCGGCCTCGACCAGACATGGCGTCTTCTTTTCAGATGGTGGCGGCTAGGGTTGGGGAGAGAGGCGCTAGGGTTTGTGTGTGAGAGGCACGATGAGAGGCGGCCCTTTTATAGGCCGAAGAGAGGCGGGGGAGCGGGGGAGCGGTGGCGCTCATTAAAGGTGGCACGAAGAGCAAGGCGCGCCCGACGAGACGGTTCGCTGCGCGTCTATGGAAACTTCACCGCCGCTGCGCCCCAATTAACTCCCGTCGCGAGGTAGGCGACAGTTAGATTAAAATTGAATGAGCCGCTGACGCGTCAGTGTAATATCCCGGTTTTATATTATATTTTTCTGACATAAAAAATAACTAATAGTTTACGAATTTTGACCTTCTTTACATCTTATATATACTGTATGGAAAATTTGAGTGATCAAGTTCGTGTCTTTGAGCTGATAAGCAAAAAGACTATTGAACTGTTCAAGGCGTATACTCCTCAGGATCGTGAATAATTAAGAAAACCTAGGCTATTAGATTTATTCTCTCTAAACGTGTTCAGTCCAGACCTATTCCGATTGAAAAAAAAAGACAAATAAATAGTTAGCCCAACCCAGCCGGCTACCTATCCTCACCTGACGGTCCTGCCCTAGTCCACCCAGGGCGCCGCCGCCCACGCCACCTTTGCATCATAGATCGTCGGTCGCCGCCCCTCCGTCCGAGTAGGAATCCCAACCTGGAGCCTCGCGGGAGTCCCAGCAGCACATCCCGAAGACCACCCACGTCGGAGCTGCTGTCGCAACATCGATTGGTTTGCATCCTCCTGCAGTCTTTCTCCCCCAGCTAGCGATTGTGAAATTCCAGTGCGTTCGTGGGTGTTGGCTTCAATATTGGTGATACCTGGTATAACCTGATCTAGCGGACAAGTCCCGCTGAGTCCTGATGGTTTTGTGTTTAAAAATCTCAGTACAAATTTATACTAGCAAGTTCCGCCTATTTGTGTCTAATGGAATCTTTTAGTCTCCAACCATGGTTTCCGATAGATGTCTCAAAGAATTTGTCTAAGCTAAAATTATTCACAATCGTTTGTTGTACTTGAAGTAAGCTGTAGCTTGCTCCGTACTAAAATTAATATACCATCTTAGTATGCGTGCTCAATAACACAAGTGCTTCAGGTACAGACCTGCTATAATTTGGAGTGTAGCCGTAGACAAAATAACTAGAGTAAACATGTAAAAGGGGCCAACTCGTAGAAGAACCAGAATTGCGTGTGATATAGAATTATTGTTGTCACCTTATTATCGGAGGGTGGTTTTTGAAGGAGATATGCCCTAGAGGCAATAATAAAGTGGTTATTATTTATATCTCTATGTTTATGATAAATGTTTATATGTCATTCTATAATTGTATTAACCGAAACATTAGTACATGTGTGATATGTAGACAAACAAAGAGTCCCTAGTATGCCTCTTAACTAGCTTGTTGATTAATGGATGATTAGTTTCATAATCATAAACATTGGATGTTATTAATAACAAGGTTATATCATTGTATGAATGATGTAATGGACACACCCAATTAAGCGTAGCATAAGATCTCGTCATTAAGTTATTTGCTATAAGCTTTCGATACATAGTTACCTAGTCCTTATGACCATGAGATCATGTAAATCACTTATACCGGAAAGGTACTTTGATTACACCAAACGCCACTGCGTAAATGGGTGGTTATAAAGGTGGGATTAAGTATCCGGAAAGTATGAGTTGAGGCATATGGATCAACAGTGGGATTTGTCCATCCCGATGACGGATAGATATACTCTGGGCCCTCTCGGTGGAATGTCGTCTAATGTCTTGCAAGCATATGAATAAGTTCATAAGAGACCACATACCACGGTACGAGTAAAGAGTACTTGTCAGGAGACGAGGTTGAATAAGGTATAGAGTGATACCGAAGATCAAACCTCGGACAAGTAAAATATCGCGTGACAAAGGGAATTGGTATCGTATGTGAATGGTTCATTCGATCACTAAAGTCATCGTTGAATATGTGGGAGCCATTATGGATCTCCAGATCCCGCTATTGGTTATTGGTCGGAGTGAGTACTCAACCATGTCCGCAGAGTTCGCGAACCGTAGGGTGACACACTTAAAGTTGGATGTTGAAATGGTAGAACTTGAATATGGAATGGAGTTCGAATATTTGTTCGGAGTCCCGGATGAGATCCCGGACATCACGAGGAGTTCCGGAATGGTCCGGAGAATAAGATTCATATATAGGATGTCATTTTATGTGAATTAAAATGATCCGGAAGGTTCTATGGAAGGTTCTAGAAGGTTCTAGAAAAGTCCGGAAGAAACCACCAAGGAAGGTGGAGTCCCTCCGGGACTCCACCTCCATGTCCGGCCAACCCTAGAGGGGGAGGAGTCCCAAGTGGACTCCCCCTATGGGGGCCAGCCACCCCCCCACATGGAAGGGGGGAATCCCACCCCAAGTGGGATTCCCACCTTGGGTAGGTTTCCCTATCACATGGAAGGTTTTGGGTTCGGGTCTTATTCGGAGACTTGTAGTCCAACACTTGGGGCTTCCACCTATATAATGAGGGGCCAAGGGGAGGGGGCCGGCCACCCAAGAACCACAAGGTGGCCGCACCCCTATAGTGGCCGGCGCCCCCTCTCCCCAAACCCTAGCGGCCTCTCTCCTCCACCACTTCCCGCACGCTTAAGCGAAGCTCCGCCGGATTTCTCCACCACCACCGACACCACGCCGTCATGCTGTCGGATTCAAGAGGAGCTACTACTTCCGCTGCCCGCTGGAACGGGAGGTGGACGTCGTCTTCATCAACAACCGAACGTGTGACCGAGTACGGAGGTGCTGCCCGTTCGTGGCGCCGGTGATCAAGATCTTCTACGCGCTTTTGCAAGCGGCAAGTGAACGTCTACCGCAGCAACAAGAGCCTCATCTTGTAGGCTTTGGAATCTCTTCAAGGGTGAGACTCGATAATCCCCTCGTTGCTACCGTCTTCTAGATTGCATCTTGGCTTGGATTGCGTGTTCGCGGTAGGAAATTTTTTGTTTTCTATGCAACGTTATCCTACGATGGTATCGAGCCGTGTCTATGCATAGATGGTTGCACGAGTAGAACACAATGGTTTTGTGGGCGTTGATGCTCTTGTTATCTTTAGTTTGAGTACTTTGCATCTTTGTGGCATAGTGGGATGAAGCGGCTCGGACTAACTTTACATGACCGCGTTCATGAGACTTGTTCCTCGTTCGACATGCAACTTGTATTGCATAAGAGGCTTTGCGGGTGTCTGTCTCTCCTACTATAGTGAAGATTCAATTTACTCTTCTATTGAAAACATTAGTATCAACGTTGTGGTTCATGTTCGTAGGTAGATTAGATCTCTCTCGAAAACCCTAAACCACGTAAAATATGCAAACCAAATTAGAGACGTCTAACTTGTTTTTGCAGGGTTTGGTGATGTGATATGGCCATAATGTGATGATGAATATGTATGAGATGATCATTATTGTATTGTGGCAACCGGCAGGAGCCTTATGGTTGTCTTTAAATTTCATGTTGAGTAGTATTTCAAAGTAGTTGTAATAGTTGCTACATGGAGGACAATCATGAAGACGGCGCCATTGACCTTGACGCTACGCCGACGATGATGGAGATCATGCCCGAAGATGATGGAGATCATGTCCGTGCTTTGGAGATGAAGATCAGAGGCGCAAAGACAAAAGGGCCATATCATATCACATATGAACTGCATGTGATGTTAATCCTTTTATGCATCTTATTTTGCTTAGATCGCGACGGTAGCATTATAAGATGATCCCTCACTAAAATCTCAAGATAATGAAGTGTTCATTGATACGTCTCCGACGTATCGATAATTTCTTGTGTTCCATGCCACATTATTGATGATATCTACATGTTTTATGCACACTTTATGTCATATTCGTGCATTTTCTGGAACTAACCTATTAACAAGATGCCGAAGTGCCAGTTGCTGTTTTCTGCTGTTTTTGGTTTCAGAAATCCTAGTAAGGAAATATTCTCGGAATTGGACGAAATCAACGCCCAGGGTCCTATTTTGCCACGAAGCTTCCAGAAGACCGAAGAGGAGACGAAGTGGGGCCACGAGGTGGCCAGACTATAGGGCGGCGCGGCCCAGGTCTTGGCCGCGCCGACCTATAGTGTGGGCCCCTCGTGTGGCCCCCTGACCTGCCCTTCCGCCTACTTAAAGCCTCCGTCGCGAAACCCCCAGTACCGAGAGCCACGATATGGAAAACCTTCCAGAGACGCCGCCGCCGCCAATCCCATCTCGGGGGATTCAGGAGATCGCCTCCGGCACCCTGCCGGAGAGGGGAATCATCTCTCGGAGGACTCTACGCCGCCATGGTCGCCTCCGGAGTGATGTGTGAGTAGTCTACCCCTGGACTATGGGTCCATAGCAGTAGCTAGATGGTTGTCTTCTCCCCATTGTGCTTAATTGTCGGGTCTTGTGAGCTGCCGAACATGATCAAGATCATCTATCTGTAATTCTATATGTTGTGTTTGTTGGGATCCGATGAATAGAGAATACTTGTTATGTTGATTATCAATTTATATCTATGTGTTGTTTATGATCTTGCATGCTCTCCGTTACTAGTAGATGCTCTGGCCAAGTAGATGCTTGTAACTCCAAGAGGGAGTATTTATGCTCGATAGTGGGTTCATGTCTCCGTGAATCTGGGGAAGTGACAGAAATCTCTAAGATTATGGATGTCTTTGTTGCCACTAGGGATAAAACATTGGTGCTATGTTCGAGGATGTAGTTACTGATTACATTACGCGCAATACTTAATGCAATTGTCTGTTGTTAGCAACTTAATACTGGAGGGGGTTCGGATGATAACCTGAAGGTGGACTTTTTAGGCATAGATGCATGCTGGATAGCGGTCTATGTACTTTGTCGTAATGCCCAATTAAATCTCACTATACTCATCATAATATGTATGTGCATGGTCATGCCCTCTTTATTTGTCAATTGCCCAACTGTAATTTGTTCACCCAACATGCTGTTTATCTTATGGGAGAGACACCTCTAGTGAACTGTGGACCCCGGTCCAATTCTCTATACTGAAATACAATCTACTGCAATACCTGTTTTACTGTTTTCTGCAAACAATCATCTTCCACACAATACGGTTAATCCTTTGTTACAGCAAGTCGGTGAGATTGACAACCTCACTGTTTCGTTGGGGCAAAGTACTTTGGTTGTGTTGTGCAGGTTCCACGTTGGCGTCGGAATCTCTGGTGTTGCGCCGTACTACATCCCGCCGCCATCAACCTTCAACGTGCTTCTTGACTCCTACTGGTTCGATTAAACCTTGGTTTCTTACTGAGGGAAACTTGCCGCTGTGCGCATCACACCTTCCTCTTGGGGTTCCCAACGGACGTGTCAACCACACGCATCAAGCAAATTTCTAGCGCCGTTGCCGGGGAGATCAAGACACGCTGCAAGGGGAGTCTCCACTTCCCAATCTCTTTACTTTGTTTTTGTCTTGCTTAGTTTTATTTACTACTTTGTTTGCTGCATTATATCAAAACACAAAAAAATTAGTTGCTAGTTTTACTTTACTTACTATCTTGTTTGCTATATCAAAAACACAAAAAATTTAGTTACTTGCATTTACTTTATCTAGTTTGCTTTATTTACTACTGCTAAAATGGCCACCCCTGAAAATACTAAGTTGTGTGACTTCACAACCACAAATAATAATGATTTCTTATGCACACCTATTGCTCCACCTGCTACTACAGCAAAATTCTTTGAAATTAAACCTGCTTTACTGAATCTTGTTATGCGAGAGCAATTTTCTGGTGTTAGTTCTGATGATGCTGCTGCCCATCTTAATAATTTTGTTGAACTATGTGAAATGCAAAAATATAAAGATGTAGATGGTGACATTATAAAATTAAAATTGTTCCCTTTCTCATTAAGAGGAAGAGCTAAGGATTGGTTGCTATCTCTGCCTAAGAATAGTATTGATTCCTGGACTAAATGCAAGGATGCTTTTATTGGTAGATATTATCCCCCTGCTAAAATTATATCTTTGAGGAGTAGCATAATGAATTTTAAACAATTAGATACTGAACATGTTGCACAAGCATGGGAAAGAATGAAATCTCTGGTTAAAAATTGCCCAACCCATGGACTGACTACTTGGATGATCATCCAAACCTTTTATGCAGGACTGAATTTTTCTTCGCGGAACCTATTGGATTCAGCTGCTGGAGGTACCTTTATGTCCATCACTCTTGGTGAAGCAACAAAGCTTCTTGATAATATGATGATCAACTACTCTGAATGGCACACGGAAAGAGCTCCACAAGGTAAGAAGGTAAATTCTGTCGAAGAAACCTCTTCCTTGGGTGATAAGATTGATGCTATTATGTCTTTGCTTGTGAATGATAGGACAAATGTCGATCCTAATAATGTTCCGTTAGCTTCATTGGTTGCCCAAGAAGAACATGTTGATGTAAACTTCATTAAAAATAATAATTTTAACAACAATTCTTACCGGAACAATTCTAGTAATAACTATAGGCCATATCCTTATAATAATGGTAACGGTTATGCTAATTCTTATGGGAATTCTTACAATAATAATAGGAACACACCCCCTGGACTTGAAGCCATGCTTAAAGAATTTATTAGTACACAAACTGCTTTTCACAAATCTGTTGAAGAAAAGCTTGGGGAAATTGATATACTTGCTTCTAAAGTCGATAGTCTTGCTGCTGATGTTGATCTTTTGAAATCGAAAGTTATGCCTAATAGGGATACTGAAAATAAAATTGTTACTACAGCAAATGCCATCCAAGTTAGAATTAATGAGAATATAAGATTGATGGCTGAATTGCGTGCTAGGTGGGATAGAGAAGAAAATGAAAAACTAGCTAAAGAGAAAAATGTAGCTAAAGTTTGGACTATTACCACCACAAGTAATGTTGATTCTTCACATGTTGCTGCACCTCCTACTATTAATGGTAAAATAATTGGTGTTGTCAATGTTTCTACTCCGAGTGCAAAGCGTACAAAACTGCCCGAAACTGCTAAAACTGCTGAAACTGTCTGTGATAAAACTGCTGAAATTTTTTCCAACATTGGGGATGATGATCCCATTGATTTAGATTATAATGGTTTGAATTTTGATGATTGCCACATCTCTGAAGTTATAAAGTTCTTGCAAAAACTTGCTAAAAGTCCTAATGCTAGTGCTATAAATTTGGCTTTCACGCAACATATTACAAATACTCTCATAAAAGCTAGAGAAGAGAAACTAGAGCGCGAAGCCTCTATTCCTAGAAAGCTAGAGGATGGTTGGGAGCCCATCATTAAGATGAAGGTTAAAGATTTTGATTGTAATGCCTTATGTGATCTTGGTGCAAGTATTTCCGTTATGCCTAAGAAAATTTATAATATGCTTCACTTGCCACCGCTGAAAAATTGTTATTTGGATGTTAATCTTGCTGATCATTCTACAAAGAAACCTTTGGGGAAAGTTGATAATGTTCGCATTACCGTTAACAATAACCTTGTCCCCGTTGATTTTGTTGTCTTGGATATTGAATGCAATGCATCTTGTCCCATCATATTGGGAAGACCTTTTCTTCGAACTGTTGGTGCTATCATTGATATGAAGGAAGGTAATATAAAATATCAATTTCCTCTCAAGAAAGGTATGGAACACTTCCCTAGAAAGAGAATGAAGTTACCTTTTGATTCTATTATTAGAACAAATTATGATGTTGACACTTCGTCTCTTGATAATACTTGATACACACTTTCTGCGCCTAGCTGAAAGGCGTTAAAGAAAAGCGCTTATGGGAGACAACCCATGTGTTTTTACTACAGTACTTTGTTTTTATTTTGAGTCTTGGAAGTTGTTTACTACTGTAGCAACCTCTCCTTATCTTAGTTTAATATTTTGTTGTGCCAAGTAAAGTCGTTGATAGTAAAGTTCATACTAGATTTGGATTACTGCGCAGAAACAGATTTCTTTGCTGTCACGAATCTGGGCTGTTTTCTCTGTAGGTAACTCAGAAAATTATGCCAATTTACGTGAGTGATCCTCAGATATGTACGCAACTTTCATTCAATTTGAGCATTTTCATTTGAGCAAGTCTGGTACCTCGATAAAATTCGTCAATACGAGCTGTTCTGTTTTGACAGATTCTGCATTTTATTTCGCATTGCCTCTTTTGCTATGTTGGATGAATTTCTTTGATCCATTAATGTCCAGTAGCTTTATGCAATGTCCAGAAGTGTTAAGAATGATTGTGTCACCTCTGAACATGTTAATTTTTATTGTCCACTAACCCTCTAATGAGTTGTTCTAAGTTTGGTGTGGAGGAAGTTTTCAAGGATCAAGAGAGGAGTATGATGCAATATGATCAAGGAGAGTGAAAGCTCTAAGCTTGGGGATGCCCCGGTGGTTCATCCCTGCATATTCTAAGAAGACTCAAGCGTCTAAGCTTGGGGATGCCTTGGGCATCCCCTTCTTCATCGACAACATTATCAGGTTCCTCCCCTGAAACTATATTTTTATTCCATCACATCTTATGTGCTTTTCTTGGAGCGTCGGTTTGTTTTTGTTTTTGTTTTGTTTGAATAAAATGGATCCTAGCATTCACTATATGGGAGAGAGACACGCTCCACTGTAGCATATGGACAAGTATGTCCTTAGGCTTTACTCATAATATTCGTGGCGAAGTTTCTTCTTCGTTAAATTGTTATATGGTTGGAATTGGAAAATGATACATGTAGTAAATTGCTATAATGTCTTGGATAATGTGATACTTGGCAATTGTTGTGCTCATGTTTAAGCTCTTGCATCATATACTTTGCACCCATTAATGAAGAAACACCTAGAGCTTGCTAATTTGGTTTGCATATTTGGTTTCTCTAAAGTCTAGATAATTTCTAGTATTGAGTTTTGAACAACAAGGAAGACGGTGTAGATTCTTATAATGTTTACAATATGTCTTTTATGTGAGTTTTGCTGCGCCGTTCATTCTTGTGTTTGTTTCAAATAGCCTTGCTAGCCTAAACCTTGTATCGAGAGGGAATACTTCTCATGCATCCAAAATCCTTGAGCCAACCACTATGCCATTTGTGTCCACCATACCTACCTACTACATGGTATTTCTCCGCCATTCCAAAGTAAATTGCTTGAGTGCTACCTTTAAATTTCCACTCTTCACCTTTACAATATATAGCTCATGGGACAAATAGCTTAAAAACTATTGTGGTATTGAATATGTACTTATGCACTTTATCTCTTATTAAGTTGCTTGTTGTGCGATAACCATGTTTCTGGGGACGCCATCAACTATTCTTTGTTGAATATCATGTGAGTTGCTATGCATGTTCGTCTTGTCTGAAGTAAGGGAGATCTACCACCTTATGGTTAAGCATGCATATTGTTAGAGAAGAACATTGGGCCGCTAACTAAAGCCATGATTCATGGTGGAAGTTTCAGTTTTGGACATATATCCTCAATCTCATATGAGAATAATAATTGTTGCAACATGCTTATGCATTAAAGAGGAGTCCATTATCTGTTGTCTATGTTGTCCCGGTATGGATGTCTAAGTTGAGAATAATCAATAGCGAGAAATCCAATGCGAGCTTTCTCCTTAGACCTTTGTACAGGCGGCATGGAGGTACCCCATTGTGACACTTGGTTAAAACATGTGTATTACGATGATCCGGTAGTCCAAGCTAATTAGGACAAGGTGCGGGCACTATTAGTATACTATGCATGAGGCTTGCAACTTGTAAGATATAATTTACATGATACATATGCTTTATTACTACCGTTGACAAAATTGTTTCATGTTTTCAAAATCAAAGCTCTAGCACAAATATAGCAATCGATGCTTTTCCTCTATGGAGGACCATTCTTTTACTTTTATGTTGAGTCAGTTCACCTATTTCTCTCCACCTCAAGAAGCAAACACTTGTGTGAACTGTGCATTGATTCCTACATACTTGCATATTGCACTTATTATATTACTCTATGTTGACAATATCCATGAGATATACATGTTACAAGTTGGAAGCAACCGCTGAAACTTAATCTTCCTTTGTGTTGCTTCAATGCTTTTACTATGAATTATTGCTTTATGAGTTAACTCTTATGCAAGACTTATTGATGCTTGTCTTGAAGTACTATTCATGAAAAGTCTTTGCTATATGATTCACTTGTTTACTCATGTCATATACATTGTTTTGATCGCTGCATTCACTACATATGCTTTACAAATAGTATGATCAAGGTTATGATGGCATGTCACTCCAGAAATTATCTTTGTTATCGTTTTACCTGCTCGGGACGAGCAGAACTAAGCTTGGGGATGCTGATACGTCTCCGACGTATCGATAATTTCTTGTGTTCCATGCCACATTATTGATGGTATCTACATGTTTTATGCACACTTTATGTCATATTCGTGCATTTTCTGGAACTAACCTATTAACAAGATGCCGAAGTGCCGATTCTTTGTTTCTGCTGTTTTTGGTTTCAGAAATCCTAGTAAGGAAATATTCTCGGAATTGGACGAAATCAACGCCCAGGGTCCTATTTTGCCACGAAGCTTCCAAGACCGAAGAGGAGACGAAGTGGGGCCACGAGGTGGCCAGACTATAGGCGGCGCGGCCCAGGTCTTGGCCGCGCCGACCTATAGTGTGGGCCCTCGTGTGGCCCCCGACCTGCCCTTCCGCCTACTTAAAGCCTCCGTCGCGAAACCCCAAGACCGAGAGCCACGATACGGAAAACCTTCCAGAGACGCCGCCGCCGCCAATCCCATCTCGGGGGATTCAGGAGATCGCCTCCGGCACCCTGCCGGAGAGGGGAATCATCTCTCGGAGGACTCTACGCCGCCATGGTCGCCTCCGGAGTGATGTGTGAGTAGTCTACCCCTGGACTATGGGTCCATAGCAGTAGCTAGATGGTTGTCTTCTCCCCATTGTGCTTAATTGTCGGGTCTTGTGAGCTGCCGAACATGATCAAGATCATCTATCTGTAATTCTATATGTTGTGTTTGTTGGGATCCGATGAATAGAGAATACTTGTTATGTTGATTATCAATTTATATCTATGTGTTGTTTATGATCTTGCATGCTCTCCGTTACTAGTAGATGCTCTGGCCAAGTAGATGCTTGTAACTCCAAGAGGGAGTATTTATGCTCGATAGTGGGTTCATGTCTCCGTGAATCTGGGGAAGTGACAGAAATCTCTAAGATTATGGATGTGCTGTTGCCACTAGGGATAAAACATTGGTGCTATGTTCGAGGATGTAGTTACTGATTACATTACGCGCAATACTTAATGCAATTGTCTGTTGTTAGCAACTTAATACTGGAGGGGGTTCGGATGATAACCTGAAGGTGGACTTTTTAGGCATAGATGCATGCTGGATAGCGGTCTATGTACTTTGTCGTAATGCCCAATTAAATCTCACTATACTCATCATAATATGTATGTGCATGGTCATGCCCTCTTTATTTGTCAATTGCCCAACTGTAATTTGTTCACCCAACATGCTGTTTATCTTATGGGAGAGACACCTCTAGTGAACTGTGGACCCCGGTCCAATTCTCTATATTGAAATACAATCTACTGCAATACCTGTTTTACTGTTTTCTGCAAACAATCATCTTCCACACAATACGGTTAATCCTTTGTTACAGCAAGCCGGTGAGATTGACAACCTCACTGTTTCGTTGGGGCAAAGTACTTTGGTTGTGTTGTGCAGGTTCCACGTTGGCGCCGGAATCTCTGGTGTTGCGCCGCACTACATCCCGCCGCCATCAACCTTCAACGTGCTTCTTGACTCCTACTGGTTCGATTAAACCTTGGTTTCTTACTGAGGGAAACTTGCCGCTGTGCGCATCACACCTTCCTCTTGGGGTTCCCAACGGACGTGTCAACCACACGCATCATTCATCCTTAGTAGCACCGTTGCCAAGACTTGTCGTTTCGAAGCATCTCGTGATGATCGGATGTGATAGAATCAACAAGTGCATACAACGGGTGCAAGACAGTTTTGCACATGCGGATACTAAGGTGGCCTTGACGAGCCTAGCATGTACAGACATGGTCTCGGAACACGTGATACCGAAAGGTAGAGCATGAATCATATGGTTGATATGATGAACACTTTGAGTGTTCGCCATTGAAATCACACCTTGTCTCGTGATGATCGGACTTAGATGCGGTGGATTTGGTTCGTGTGATCACTAAGACAATGCGAGGGATATTGTTTTGAGTGGGAGTTCACCTAGATTTTTAATTATGTTGAATTAAAATTTGAACTCAATTTGTCATAAACTTAGTCTAAACTTTTGCAAATATATGTTGTAGAGATGGCGTCCCCAATCAATTTTAACCAGTTCCTAGAGAAAGAAAAACTTAAGAGCAACGGTAGCAACTTCACCGACTGGTTCCGTCATGTGAGGATCTTCCTCTCTGGCGGAAATCTGCAATATGTGCTTGATGCACCGCTAGGTGACCCTCCTGCAGAAACTGAAACCGATGAAGTAAAAGCTGTTTACGAGACTCGGAAAACTCGGTACTCTCAAGTTCAGTGTGCCATCCTGTGCAGTCTGGAATCCGATCTTCAAAAATGTTTTGAGCACCACGATCCTCATGAGTTGATGAAAGAGCTAAAAGCTATTTTTGAGACTCATGCGGCCGTGGAGTGCTATGAAGCATCGAAACATTTCTTCAGCTGTATGATGGAAGAAGGCAGCTCCGTTAGTGAGCACATGCTCGCCATGACCGGGCATGCGAAGAAACTCAGTGACTTGGGAATAGTGATTCCTAACAGACTGGGGATTAATCGTGTCCTTCAATCACTGCCACCAAGTTACAAGAACTTTGTGATGAACTAAAATATGCAGAACATGAACAAGGAGTTACCTGAACTCTTTGGCATGCTAAAAGCTGCTGAGATTGAGATCAAGAAAGAGCACCAAGTGTTGATGGTCAACAGGACCACCAGTTTCAAGAAACAGGGCAAGTCTAAGGGAAAATTCAAGAAGGGTGGCAAGAAAGCTGCCACGCCTCCTATGAAACCTAAGAACGGCCCTAAGCCTGATGCTGAGTGCTATTACTGCAAGGAGAAGGGACACTGGAAGCGTAATTGCTCCAAGTATCTGGCTGATCTGAAGAGCGGCCTTGTCAAGAAGAAGAAAGAAGGTATATCTGATATACATGTTATAGATGTTTATCTCACTGGTTCTCGTTCTAGTACCTGGGTATTTGATACTGGTTCGGTTGCTCATATTTGTAACTCGAAACAGGAACTAAAGAATAAACGAAGACTACTGAAAGATGAAGTGACGATGCGCGTTGGAAACGGATCCAAAGTCGATGTGATCGCTGTCGGCACACTTCCTCTACATCTACCTTCGGGATTAGTTTTAAGCCTAAATAATTGTTATTTTGTACCCGTTGAGCATGAACAATATATCTGGATCTTGTTTAATGCAAGACGGTTATTCATTCAAGTCTGAGAATAATGGTTGTTCTATTTTTATGAATAATATCTTTTATGGTCGAGCACCAGAAAAGAATGGCTTATTTCTGTTAGATCTCGATAGTAGTGATACGCATATACATAACATTGATGCTAAGCGAATTAAATTGAATGATAATTCTACTTATATGTGGCACTGTCGTCTTGGTCATATTGGAGTGAAACACATGAAGAAACTCCATACCGATGGATTACTTGAATCACTTGACTTTGAGTCACTTGATAGATGCGAAGCATGTCTAATGGGTAAAATGACTAAGACTCCATTTTCTGGTATGATGGAGCGAGCTACTGACTTATTGGAAATCATACATACCGATGTGTGCGGACCAATGAGCGTAGCATCGCGCGGTGGTTATCGTTATGTTCTAACCTTCACAGATGATCTAAGTAGATATGGGTATATCTATTTCATGAAACATAAATCCGAAACTTTCGAGAAGTTTAAGGAATTCCAAAGTGAAGTAGAAAATCAACGTAACAAGAAGATTAAATTTCTACGATCTGATCGTGGAGGTGAATATCTGAGTTATGAGTTTGGCATGCATTTAAAGAAATGTGGAATACTTTCACAATTGACACCGCCGGGAACACCTCAACGAAACGGTGTGTCCGAACGTCGTAATCGAACTCTCTTAGATATGGTTCGTTCTATGATGTCTCTTACTGATTTGCCGTTATCATTTTGGAGTTATGCATTAGAGACAGCCGCATTCACTTTAAATAGAGCACCATCAAAATCCGTAGAAACGACACCGTATGAATTATGGTTTAATAAGAAACCTAAGCTGTCGTTCCTGAAAGTTTGGGGTTGCGAAGGCTATGTAAAGAAGTTACAACCGGACAAGCTAGAACCCAAAGCGGAGAAATGCGTCTTCATAGGATACCCTAAGGAAACTATAGGGTACACTTTCTATCACAAATCCGAAGGCAAAATCTTTGTTGCTAAGAACGGAACCTTTCTTGAGAAAGAATTTCTCACTAAAGAAGTGACTGGAAGAAAAGTAGAACTCGATGAGATTGATGAATCTATACTCGTTGATCAGAATAGCGCAGTACCGGAAGTTGTACGTGTACCGCCTACACCGGCAACAGAGGAAGCTAATGATAATGATCATGAAACTTCGAACGAGGAAACTACTGAACCTCGCAGATCGACAAGGGAACGTGCCACTCCTGATTGGTATGATCCTTGTCTAAATATCATGATTGTAGATAACAATGATGAGGACCCTGCGACGTATGAAGAAGCGACGATGAGCCCAGATTCCAACAAATGGCAAGAAGCCATGAAATCCGAAATGGGATCCATGTATGATAACAAAGTATGGACTTTGGTAGACTTACCTGATAGCCGAAAGGCTGTCGAGAATAAATGGATCTTCAAGAGAAAAACAGATGCTGATGGTAATATTACTGTCTACAAAGCTCGACTTGTCGCAAAGGGTTTCCGACAAATTCAAGGAGTTGACTACGATGAGACTTTCTCACCTGTAGCAAAGCTAAAATCTGTGAGTATTTTGTTAGCAATAGCTGCATTTTTCGATTATGAGATTTGGCAGATGGATGTCAAAACGGCGTTCCTTAATGGAGACATTGAGGAAGAGTTGTATATGGTACAACCCAAAGGTTTTGTCGATCCTAAAAATGCTGACAAAGTATGCAAACTTCAGCGTTCAATCTATGGACTGAAGCAAGCATCAAGAAGTTGGAATCGATGCTTTGATAAGGTGATCAAAGACTTCGGGTTTATACAGTGTCATGGAGAGGCCTGTATTTACAAGAAAGTGAGTGGGAGCTCTGTAGCATTCCTGATGTTATATGTAGATGACATATTATTGATCGGGAATGATATAGAACTATTAAGCAGTGTAAAAGGTTATTTGAATAATAGTTTTTCAATGAAAGACATTGGTGAAGCATCGTATATATTAGGCATCAAGATTTATAGAGATAGATCAAGACGCCTAATAGGGCTATCACAGAGTACATATCTGGACAAGATTCTAAAGAAGTTTAGAATGGATGAAAGTAAGAAAGGGTTCTTACCTATGTTACCAGGCAAGGTCTTGAGTAATACTCAAGGACCGGCTACGGCAGAAGAAAGAGAAAGGATGAGTAATATCCCCTATGACTCGGCAGTAGGATCTATCATGTATGCCATGCTATGTACTAGACCGGATATAGCACATGCTGTTAGTTTGACTAGCAGATATCAAAGTGATCCAGGAATGGAACACTGGACAGCGGTCAAGAATATCCTGAAGTACTTGAAAAGAACTAAGGATATGTTTCTTTGTTATGGAGGTGACCAAGAGCTCGTTGTAAGTGGTTACACCGATGCAAGTTGGAACACTGATCCTGATGACTCTAAGTCACAATCTGGGTACGTGTTTATATTGAATGGTGCTGCAGCAAGCTGGGCAAGCTCGAAGCAGTGCACAGTGGCGAAGTCTTCAACAGAATCAGAGTACATAGCGGCTTCAGAGGCTTCATCAGAAGCGGTATGGATGAAGAGGTTCATTGTAGAGATCGGTGTGGTTCCTAGTGCATTGGACCCATTAATCATTTACTGTGATAACATGGGTGCCATCGCCAATGCACAAGAGCCAAGGTCACACAAGAGGCTGAAGCATATCAAGCTGCGTTACCACTCGATTCGCGAGTACATCGAAGATGGAGAAGTAAAGATTTGCAAAGTACACACTGATCTGAATGTAGCAGATCCGTTGACTAAAGCTCTTCCTAGGGCAAAGCATGACCAACACCAGAATGCCATGGGTGTTAGGTATATTACAATGTAATTTAGATTATTGACTCTAGTGCAAGTGGGAGACTGAAGGAGATATGCCCTAGAGGCAATAATAAAGTGGTTATTATTTATACCTCTATGTTTATGATAAATGTTTATATGTCATGCTATAATTGTATTAACCGAAACATTAGTACATGTGTGATATGTAGACAAACAAAGAGTCCCTAGTATGCCTCTTAACTAGCTTGTTGATTAATGGATGATTAGTTTCATAATCATGAACATTGGATGTTATTAATAACAAGGTTATATCATTGTATGAATGATGTAATGGACACACCCAATTAAGCGTAGCATAAGATCTCGTCATTAAGTTATTTGCTATAAGCTTTCGATACATAGTTACCTAGTCCTTATGACCATGAGATCATGTAAATCACTTATACCGGAAAGGTACTTTGATTACACCAAACGCCACTGCGTAAATGGGTGGTTATAAAGGTGGGATTAAGTATCCGGAAAGTATGAGTTGAGGCATATGGATCAACAGTGGGATTTGTCCATCCCGATGACGGATAGATATACTCTGGGCCCTCTCGGTGGAATGTCGTCTAATGTCTTGCAAGCATATGAATAAGTTCATAAGAGACCACATACTACGGTACGAGTAAAGAGTACTTGTCAGGAGACGAGGTTGAACAAGGTATAGAGTGATACCGAAGATCAAACCTCGGACAAGTAAAATATCGCGTGACAAAGGGAATTGGTATCGTATGTGAATGGTTCATTCGATCACTAAAGTCATCGTTGAATATGTGGGAGCCATTATGGATCTCCAGATCCCGCTATTGGTTATTGGTCGGAGTGAGTACTCAACCATGTCCGCAGAGTTCGCGAACCGTAGGGTGACACACTTAAAGTTGGATGTTGAAATGGTAGAACTTGAATATGGAATGGAGTTCGAATATTTGTTCGGAGTCCCGGATGAGATCCCGGACATCACGAGGAGTTCCGGAATGGTCCGGAGAATAAGATTCATATATAGGATGTCATTTTATGTGAATTAAAATGATCCGGAAGGTTCTAGAAGGTTCTAGAAAAGTCCGGAAGAAACCACCAAGGAATGTGGAGTCCCGGAGGGACTCCACCTCCATAGCCGGCCAACCCTAGAGGGGGAGGAGTCCCAAGTGGACTCCCCCTATGGGGGCCAGCCACCCCCCCCCCCCCCACATGGAAGGGGGGAATCCCACCCCAAGTGGGATTCCCACCTTGGGTAGGTTTCCCTATCACATGGAAGGTTTTGGGTTCGGGTCTTATTCGGAGACTTGTAGTCCAAAACTTGGGGCTTCCACCTATATAATGAGGGGCCAAGGGGAGGGGGCCAGCCACCCAAGAACCACAAGGTGGCCGCACCCCTATAGTGGCCGGCGCCCCCTCTCCCCAAACCCTAGCGGCCTCTCTCCTCCACCACTTCCCGCACGCTTAAGCGAAGCTCCGCCGGATTTCTCCACCACCACCGACACCACGCCGTCATGCTGTCGGATTCAAGAGGAGCTACTACTTCCGCTGCCCGCTGGAACGGGAGGTGGACGTCGTCTTCATCAACAACCGAACGTGTGACCGAGTACGGAGGTGCTGCCCGTTCGTGGCGCCGGTGATCAAGATCTTCTACGCGCTTTTGCAAGCGGCAAGTGAACGTCTACCGCAGCAACAAGAGCCTCATCTTGTAGGCTTTGGAATCTCTTCAAGGGTGAGACTCGATAATCCCCTCGTTGCTACCGTCTTCTAGATTGCATCTTGGCTTGGATTGCGTGTTCGCGGTAGGAAATTTTTTGTTTTCTATGCAACGTTATCCTACAGTTTTACCCACAGGTGTGAGGATTTCCGGTGCCGATATTAATTCTTCCGTTGAACGCCGAGGCTAAGGCAAGTGCATGACGAACCCCTGTTTCTATATGATTGTCCATTGTGTGTTTGTTCGATTATTTGTTCTCACTTAATTTGAGATTTACGTGTTCAATTCGGTTCAAATTGTTCGGTTTCCTTGATTTGATTCACCCTTTCATATTCAGTCTGCACTTCTTATTTTCATAGCTAACTCGGTGAGAAACTGTTCACAAGCGGCTAGTTCTGAATTCAGTTCGGTGAGAACCGTTAGCTTGTGGGCTAGTCCGAGGGCTAATTGTTTTCATGTTAATCCGGTGAGAGACTGTTCCGAGCGGCTAGTTCCGAATTCAGTTCGGTGAGAACCGTTAGCTCGTGGGCTAGTCCGGCGACATATTCAGGTGTTTGGTTTCAGTCTTCAAGATAATAAAGATGTTCCACTGTTCATTATTCATGATTGATCTTATGGCTTGAAGTGTACTTGCTGAGTATTTCTGTACTCACTCTCGTGTTTCGTTTGGTTTTCAGGTGCCAAGTAAGCGACATATGCATGGGAGACGGGTGTAGCACCACATCACATGATCACATATCATTAGACGTTCTTAGTGAACAATCATACAACTATCGTAGTTCCTGTAGCATGTTATTCACGTATCTATTTGTGTCTTTCGAAAGTACTTGGTGTGTCCCTTTAGTTGCTCGGATGCTTTTCCCTAAAGCTACTAGATGAATTGTGAGCTATATCAATTTTATTGGTCAGATTTCTAAATTGCTTGTCAGTGATGTCTTATAAACAAAGGAGGTGTAGTCCGATTTTAGATATTTTTCATATAATTTGTGTCATTGATGAGTGTGGTAGCATCGCCAGATATGGTAGAAATCTGGGATGTTACAGTTGGTATCAGAGCCTAGGTTTTAGATCTCTGGAATAGGTTGTAAAACAAATATGTTATGGCCTTAACTTAAATTTACTCCACGTTTCCAAAATTAACAATTTAAAACTTGACTGATAATTAAATAATTAAATTTGACACACTTGTGCACGATAGGATGGGGTTTATGGGAAATGCATTGCATTGACGGTTCAACGTTTTGTTTATTTGTTTATCTTATCCTTTTGAGTATGGAATGCATATGATTTGCTGTGTTTGATTATGGATAATTTGTAGTATAGTTATGCCGCCGAGACGTAGAGGTCGAGCTCGTGGCCGAGCTCATGCAAGCCGGGGCCGCGTTGGCCGCAATGGCCGTGCGGAGGGATCAGATGTTGAGCAGAGTAATCATGAAGATGCAGAAGTGAGTCAATCTGCTAATAGTGATGGACATGGTGCGTCAAACATGACGCTTACCCAATGGCTAGATATGAAGCTGGACAAGTTTGATGGATCAGGGACACTCATGGACGCTGCAAGTTGGCTTCGCAGCATGGAGAAATACATGGATGCATCTGTGATGACACAAGAGGACAGAGTTGTCTATGTGGCTTTCCAACTGAAGGGTCTCGCAGATATTTGGTGGGAAGGAGTTCGGGCAGCGTGGACACTAGCTCATGGACCGCCTACATGGGATGTTTTTGTTAAGCAATTCACTAGCAAATACTACCCGGATTCATTCAAGGAGAAGATGGATGTTGCCCTAAGAAATATCAAGCAGGGCGACAAGACAGTGGATGATTACGAGATGGAGTTTAGTAAGATTGTTCATTTTGTGGATCACATAAATCAGAATGAGGGTGAGAAAGCTAGAAGATTCTTTGAGGGGCTTAATTCAGAATATCGACATGTCATGGGAGCTAATCAACCAAAGGAGTATTTCAGTGTGGTGGAACAGGCTAGGGGAATGGAGCTACAGATTCAACTCACACAGGCAGAGGTGGCTCGTACAAGTGGTACTAGTGGCTCGAGTAGTAAGCACAAGAGAAATCATCATGATGGGAGTGAGCTTACTGAGCGTCTTGCTCTCAAAAAGTCCAAGTCAGGTGCACATTCTCAACAGCCCGCCAACCCCAATCAATCAGGAGCCCATCCTTTTTCAGCGCCACATTCCAACATCACATCGTTCATTCGACCCGTCCCAGGACAGGGCTTGATTTGCTTCAAGTGCGGTCAAGGTCACCGTGCTTCTGATTGTGATTTCTCGGGTTCTTGTGACCACTGTGGCAAGACCGGTCACATGAAACGTGTTTGCAAGAAAAATCCTAACTCCATTATCATGTGGCAATTGACCAGTCCTTCCGCGGGGACAACAGTATCCATTTCTTCCAATGATGAGCCTCTAGGTGTCAGATCCTCAGATGGGTCAGTACAGATGATGACGGTCCCCCAAGTTGCACCTCCCACTCATCCATATCAGCATCCTTACTTTGGCTACTACGGCCATCCACCTCCAATTACAGCTCCATATGTTCCGCCCCAGCTACCTGCTCCTCCCCAACCGCATCAATTAGTTGGAGATACTTCAACCTCGACACCTGGCGGAGCTTATAACAAACAAACAACCTCTCAAGGTCACCGTGATGGGGCTTTAGGTAAATATTGTCTTTGCGCCCTGTCTATCCCAAAGTTTTTTCTTACTTTCATTCAACTCAGTTATCTCATAGTTAGAAGCCAACCTATCTAGTGTTTCCATCAAGTTTTTAATACTCTTTTTGTGATACGACCATTAAAAGTGATGACCTTGTGCTACGTTGCATGAAGACTTCTAGTTCTCATGCCTGAACTTTGTAATATTTGACACAACAATAGATTAGATTTTTGTGTGCTAGCTGTGACACTTTTTGCTAAATAAGTGAGGATGCCCGAGAGCTACGATGCAAGGTTTACCTATCCACGTACATATTTAATAGTTTGAGTGTGGGATGGATTGGCCCCCATACCAACTACTCTTACTATTAATTCTTGTTATGTTGGAGCGGCGAATCTCTGTGTACCTTCACCTTTAGCAGTTGCGGAAAGAGACGAGTCTGTAGGCCTAGCCTTATATCAAAACATCACACTTGCTAAGAAATATTAAAAAAATGAAGAATTCGAGGGCGAATTCTGTTGAAGGTGGGGAGAATGTAATATCCCGGTTTTATAATATATTTTCTGACATAAAAATAACTAATAGTTTACGAATTTTGACCTTCTTTACATCTTATATATACTGTATGGAAAATTTGAGTGATCAAGTTCGTGTCTTTGAGCTGATAAGCAAAAAGACTATTGAACTGTTCAAGCGTATACTCCTCAGGATCGTGAATAATTAAGAAAACCTAGGCTATTGGATTTATTCTCTCTAAACGTGTTCAGTCCAGACCTATTCCGATTGAAAAAAAAAAGACAAATAAATAGTTAGCCCAACCCAGCCGGCTACCTACCTCACCTGACGGTCCTGCCCTAGTCCACCCAGGGCGCCGCCGCCCACGCCACCTTTGCATCACAGATCGTCGGTCGCCGCCCCTCCGTCCGAGTAGGAATCCCAACCTGGAGCCTCGCCGGAGTCCCAGCAGCACATCCCGAAGACCACCCACGTCGGAGCTGCTGTCGCAACATCGATTGGTTTGCATCCTCCTGCAGTCTTTCTCCCCCAGCTAGCGATTGTGAAATTCCAGTGCGTTCGTGGGTGTTGGCTTCAATATTGGTGATACCTGGTATAACCTGATCTAGCGGACAAGTCCCGCTGAGTCCTGATGGTTTTGTGTTTAAAAATCTCAGTACAAATTTATACTAGCAAGTTCCGCCTATTTGTGTCTAATGGAATCTTTTAGTCTCCAACCATGGTTTCCGATAGATGTCTCAAAGAATTTGTCTAAGCTAAAATTATTCACAATCGTTTGTTGTACTTGAAGTAAGCTGTAGCTTGCTCCGTACTAAAATTAATATACCATCTTAGTATGCGTGCTCAATAACACAAGTGCTTCAGGTACAGACCTGCTATAATTTGGAGTGTAGCCGTAGACAAAATAACTAGAGTAAACATGTAAAAGGGGCCAACTCGTAGAAGAACCAGAATTGCGTGTGATATAGAATTATTGTTGTCACCTTATTATCGTATAGAGTTTCTGAGGGTGGTTTTACCCACAGGTGTGAGGATTTCCGGTGCCGATATTAATTCTTCCGTTGAACGCCGAGGCTAAGGCAAGTGCATGACGAACCCCTGTTTCTATATGATTGTCCATTGTGTGTTTGTTCGATTATTTGTTCTCACTTAATTTGAGATTTACGTGTTCAATTCGGTTCAAATTGTTCGGTTTCCTTGATTTGATTCACCCTTTCGTATTCAGTCTGCACTTCTTATTTTCATAGCTAACTTGGTGAGAAACTGTTCACAAGCGGCTAGTTCCGAATTCAGTTCGGTGAGAACCGTTAGCTTGTGGGCTAGTCCGAGGGCTAATTGTTTTCATGTTAATCCGGTGAGAGACTGTTCCGAGCGGCTAGTTCCGAATTCAGTTCGGTGAGAACCGTTAGCTCGTGGGCTAGTCCGGCGAGTGTTTGGTTTCAGTCTTCAAGATAATAAAGATGTTCCACTGTTCATTATTCATGATTGATCTTATGGCTTGAAGTGTACTTGCTGAGTATTTCTGTACTCACTCTTGTGTTTCATTTGGTTTTCAGGTGCCAAGTAAGGGACATATGCATGGGAGACGGGTGTAGCACCACATCACATGATCACATATCATTAGATGTTCTTAGTGAACAATCATACAACTATCCTAGTTCCTGTAGCATGTTATTCACGTATCTATTTGTGTCTTTCGAAAGTACTTGGTGTGCCCCTTTAGTTGCTCGGATGCTTTTCCCTAAAGCTACTAGATGAATTGTGAGCTATATCAATTTTATTGGTCAGATTTCTAAATTGCTTGTGAGTGATGTCTTATAAACAAAGGAGGTGTAGTCCGATTTTATATATTTTTCATATAATTTGTGTCATTGATGAGTGTGGTAGCATCGCCAGATATGGTAGAAATCTGGGATGTTACAGTCAGCCCCGCCAATCCCCGCTGGCATCAACTTTTGGGATGTGTGGCCGATAGGTGGCTCTCACGCCCAAAACATTCAGCCTCGCGAGGCGCCGGCGCGCCCTTGGCAAAGGGGCCAGCACGGGGTTGCCGGCGATTCTATTGGGCTCCAAAATTGTCCGGCGCCGTATGGGACGCGCCGGTGCGAGCCCATTTTCGTTCCTGGCCCCTAAAATGCTATCGAGGACGGTATCGGAGGTGCCGGTGGAGATGCTCTTACAATTTAGTTAGCCATCTTTAACACTTCTCAGTCGACTGAGAAATTATTTAGTTTTCGGTTATCAAACCTCAGTTGGAACTCAAAATGTAACTCATAACTAGAACGAATCACAAAGTAAATCTACGGGTTCAGATTGTTTTTTCTTGGTTGCAATATCACTTGCAAATGAATTGACTGCCCTCCTAATCCCCTTACCCCGCTCTCCCTGTCGTCATCACCAATGTAAATAGCTACTTGACCATTAGTTTATGCACAGATAAAGAGGTTTGGACTGCCAACTCTTCTGGATGAGTAATCCAACTGTCGTGTATAACTATAGGTAGTTAGAGTAAATGCTTGCTGACCGGTTATTCAAAGACCGATGACATGAAGAATTATTATTATGAAAAATATTTTATTTTAATAGGAAAGCAAAATTCAAGATTCAAATTGTCATTATTCAGAGAGCCACTATAGTTATAAATAAGAGAAGAACCAACTACCCAAGTAGTCAAGTTTGAAATGGTAGTTCAGAGGATCACCCTTCCGACTGGAAATGAAAAATATATATAGGAATCTGTGCATGAATTCTCAAATGTAATATATGGCCATTTCTCTATTTTTTGGAGGGAAAAAAAGCAAAATAGTTGAAGCGCCGGAAGCCAGCAGATTACCTATCAAGTGGTGGGTTGAGACTTGATAGTAGGGTCGAACTCTATGCGGCCCAACGTAATCCAGAGAGTAATACGATATTTTACAAAGTTTTACTCTGCACAAGTATGTTTTTGCCATATAACTGTTTGATTTAATGATGCTCATGGTCGCCCTACCACTCAAGCACGTCTTGTACCCGCATTTCCTCTAGAATGCCGGAACCGTTGTAGTCCGCTTCTTTTTCTTCTAATGCAATGACACGCAAAGCTTTTGCGTGTTCGCAAAAAAAAAAATGTAGACGTGGTCAAAGTTTGAAACAACTTAACTTTTCAAAAAAAAACTTGGAGGTACACTCTTTGTTTAGAGACAAACCGTTTCATAACGATGAAAGTGAGATATTGTAATTTTGATAAGATCTTCTATATTTAAATTTTCATTTCAACGATGTAACCTACAAATTGTGTCATGTATTAATACATTCTTTGAGGCGGTTCATTTTAATAACCGGCTAAGATATATATGCTAGACGGTCTACTTTATTCTCCGTCTCCGTTGTCCCGCTTCTTTCAAGTGGGCATAGTTTATCAGGGTCTCTAAGAGTTTTAGAGTCATGTCATCCTGGACGACCGTCTAATGGTTTGCAACAGTGTCGGCTTTGAATAACTTGAGATAAAACCAACTCACCTGGCCGTCTCTACGTAGCAAATTTGTATTAGTGCATCCTCGAAATGTGCTTTCGCCCCTCTTTATAAATAAAACAACATTTTAGCCAAACCAATACAAAGTATCACAAAAGTTACAACCGACAAAAGGTGAAACCCTGCCTCCTTGTCGGAGACAACATCGTCTCACACCCACCAAGTTGTTGCTCTCAACCATCTACAATAAAGAGAAATTAGGCAAGTTTTGTAGAAGAAACGATGCGTTAAACGTTTCATGGACGGTCTTTGTGGAGAAACTATCTTCTAGTGACTATTAAAAATTATCGAGACACACTTAAACAGATGAAACAGATAACAAACATCTAGCTATTTGATGCCTAACCTAGATTTTCACCATGACTGTCCTTTTCAAAGTGAGGGGGGGGGGGGGGGAGGGAAACTAGACTATATCTTCCATTGTGGTTGCACATGCAATACTTTAGTATCGGATAAATTGCATGAAAACACTTTTAGGGGAGAGAATAATAAAAAGACAATTCTAGAGGCTTTGTAAAAAAAACTGACGATATATAACACAAACTCAAATATAAGGAGAGTAAAGCTCTAAAATGTTACAATGAGGGCCCACCTATCATCCCCAGGGTTTATCAAGGTTAGGCCGAAATCATCGTATGTGGTATATCACACACAGCTGCTATACTTCATGCGCCGGTTGAGAACCTCCAGCTGCTTACTATTTGGGCCATAAGTGATCCTTTACAGTGCACACGGATAAGCCCTTCAGTGTACGATCGGAGGCCTTAAAAGAGCCTAAATGTACTGCTTATTGACGCACTTGGCTTAGACGCTATTCGGTGGGGGTTTGCAGCTTTGAGCGTGGTTGACAAGTTTGTAGGCTTGATATGGTGCGGTTCGTCATTCTTGGTGCGTGGGACGAGGTGTTCTCGCTGCTGGACCGCAGATTAGCAGTTGCCTTGTTAGCCGTAGTTGGTGGAGGGTCCCTGACTCGTCCCTCGCGTCGCCTTCCCTCGGGCGACTCGGGGGAAATCCTAGCCGCCGGCCACTAGGTCCTCCCCTTCCCCCCTCGCATCGCCGTTGCCGGAGGGGCCGCCGACAAAGCCATGGTGCGCCCCAAGGAAGCTGGCGGCGGGCGTTTTTTTCCTTCCTCGCGGGCGAGCAGGCGGGAGGTGAACTGGGCGGAGATGCTCCGGCTCCGGGCGGCTGCCTAGAGGCATGGGCGGTGGGCGCAGCTGGGGGTCGATGGAGGAGGGGGCTGGCGGTTGGCGGCGCCCGAGGAGCGACATCGCTGCAGCGAGAGCTCGATCTGGGACCCATCGGGGCCTGGCGGGCCGAGGCTGTCGCGTGGGTTCGCGCCTAGCAGGGGCTCTACGGGCGCGTGCTGCTGCTGCTGATGGTTCCCTGGGGCGGCGCATCTAGCCAGGGCATGTCTCTCCGTGATCTTGGCTGTGGAGGGTCGGATGCTGGGCTGCAGGGCGCTGCTCAGGCGAGGGTTTTTCTTCGCCTAGCATCTCCGGCATTGCATCGGCCGACCTAGAATGGTCGGTGTCGTTGGAGTCCGATCTGAATAAAGGCCGTGGTCTTCGGATTCTTCTCGCACCAAGTTGAAGATTTATCGGATGGATTGTCGTGTTACGGAAGGCCCTGCCGGTGAAATTCGTTGTGCGAATAATGCCTGAAGATTGCTAGATTGGGTGGTTTTTGTTGTGTGCACCATGTTTTTTATCTGACCGTTTGGTTTCAGAGGGAACGCTTCGAAGCTCTGCTGGCTATTAATATACACTACTAGGAAAACCCTCACCTCTGGCACACGTTTTTTTATATTCTGTGCGCCACAGAAGTCACGCCACTAAATTTTTTCGGTGGCGCATATCTACACGCGGCACAAAATTTCCAAACTTCTATGGCGCACCCAGCGGTGGCGCGCCACATATTTGTTTTTTGATTTTTTTTAAAAAAAGTAGCGGCCAGATCTAGATCTGGGGCCGCCAGAATTTCGCCGGATTTTTTTTATTTCCGGAGGCCGCCCGGGTGGGTGGGTGGGGTGGGTGGATGAGGAGGGGGAGGAGGCGGAGGAGGATGAGGCCAGCCGGAGGGGGTCACTAGAGGGGAGGAGGAGGATGAGGAGGCCAACCGAAGGGGGTCGTCGGAGGTGGGGGAGGAAGGGGTCGGAGGAGGAGGAGGAAGAGGTGGTGGTCGCCGGAGGAAGAGGAGGAGGTGGTCGCCGGAGGAGGAGGAGGAGGAGGAGGAGGAGGAGGGGGTGGAGGAGGAGGTCGCCGGAGGAGGAGAAGATAGTGGTCGGCAGAGGAGGAGGAGGAGGAGGAGGAGGAGGAGGTCGGGTGGTGGAGGTGGTCGCCGGGTGAAGGGAGAAGAAGGGGAAGTGGAAGTGGAGGAGAAGTGCAGGAGATGATGAGGGAGGAGGAGAAAAGATAAAGGGAGAAGGGCGCCGCTGGATTTCAAATTTCGGCCTAACAATTCTGTGGCGCATGTGCATATGGTGCGTCACAGAAAAAAATCGAAATTTTTAATTTTCCAGGAAAAATCTTGACTTTACCGTAACCTTTTACTCTTCTGAATTTGCCGATTCTGTAAATTTGAGAACCACCATTGGTTGTGCAATTCGGGTGTAGAACTTTCTCCCGGTCATTTTGATATATTATGCGTATTTTTCCGACTTCATATGCAACCAGAAAAGCCATTTGAAGATTTCTTGATCTTTTTTTTTGCAAAATACATCGAAATTCTTCATGTTTTCCAATTTTCCCGACAAGTATACCACTTAATATAAGTACAATTCAAATGAATTCCTTTTTGAAGTTTTTATAATTTTCTGTGATTTTTTGAACATTAAAAAGGCGTTCCATGGTTGAAAAAACTTCTCTGGGGCATGTAGCTCCATGCGCCATAGAAATGCTTCTTTTTGTGGCGCTTTTGGCCACATGCACCACAGAAAGCTGACATTTATGTGGCGCATCCAGCTCCATATGCCACAGAAATATTCATAATTAGTCAACACACTAATTGGCAGTGGTCCACCAGATTTCTGTGGCGCATAGAGAGGTGATGCGCCACAGAAATGCCAAATTATGTGGCGCATAGAAAGTTGGTGCACCACAGAAAGTTCAAATTTAGTGGCGCACGTGCGTAGGTGCGCTATAAAAAATAGTAGCGCATGGTTAATTGGTTCGCCACAGAATACATTCCTACTTATAAAGGTTTTTTCTTGTAGTGTCTCATGGAGCTCGTTTTCTTTTCATGGTGCTAGCGAGAAGGTCATGAAAGCCGAGATCGGTAGAATAGCAATGATGGTCGGATCTTGCTGGTGATGTGGAATTGGCTAGGTGCTTCGTGACTTGAAACAACGACTTGTATGTGGGGGCGACTGGATAGGAGAAGTTCGAGTCTTATCTTTCAGGGTAAAAATCCAAGGTCTGAACTTTAATTGATATACCTGGCAATGTTTTTGTTGAAGGCATTGTTTTGAGAGTGCGGACTTTCTTCAGGGTGGAAACCTAAAATCTATAATCGGACGACGACAACAGTTGTGCACGGTTTCCTTCTTGAAGGCGTCCCTTATGGATAAGCTGATCTTCTGGTGTAGTCTTGGTGCTATCAGTGTTGCTGTTTCAAGAAATGTATCACGAACTTTATGAAAAAACTGTTGAATAATTAGACACAATTTTCAGGATTAATTGTGTGGCTTTAAGGTGCGATTTTCTCATAAATTGTATCAATTTTTTTTGTGGCCGTAGCTCCTCACGCTCTCACAAGTGCGTGACCCGACAAGATAAAGGACTATGGACTCGGACATGCACCTTTGTGCAATCCGTTAGGGCATGTACAATCAGTGGCGGAGGACAAACACAAGTTTTGGTATGGCAAACTGATGAACAATAGCTAAAAAAATGTGCTAATCTTTGACTTATAAACTATAATTCATGGCTCAATCAGGGACCTGGCCAAATTAAGCTATGGCAAACGCCACAGCTTGCCAGAATGGCTCCTCCGCCACTGTGTACAATGATAGAGAAGACACACCTTCTCTTAGCCCTCCATCGTAGAGAAGATAATAACTATAACATGTACAATGCATTGTCTCTTAGTGTTATCTCTTGTAATTAACGAGAATCAATTAAATTTGGTAGAAAATTAGGTTGCTAAGAGAAAACATATGGTACAATGGAGCAAATGGTATTCTCTTATTCTCTAAGGGATCACCCCTGAGCTAAGAGAAAACAACCTTCTCTTTCTCTGTTCTATCTCCTCCGACTCAGCAAATATTCTACATAAAGACTTTAAGAAAAGACCGACGGTACCGCATTGTATATGCTCTTACAAACTGAATGGCACAAGAAACCCAATGCCAAACATGTGCTTGCTTAGTTGCTTAGCTAACCGTATATGTCAAACCATGCTACTGATGCGAGCATGCCATCTGTGGTATATTAATCGTGAAGGCGATGTCCATGCATAACCCGTCCATGTTTTATCGTATAGCAGGAAAGCGTATAAAATACGTATGCGCGCGCACTGTCCGAAAGCGATCGTTCAGCAAGGCTTCGGAGGTTGACCGCCACCTAGAGTATTCCATCTATGGTATTAATGGAGAAGGCGATATCCATGCATTGACCCGTCGTGTTCTTACCTAAATCACATAATACTTGCGCATTAATAAGCTTGATCATAGAGTATCTAAGAGTCTCTCTAGCCGCGTCCCCTAAAGTATCTTTAAAACAACGTCGGATCGAGCGTTTGGGAGATATGTTTCTTTCGTGCCACGTTTGGGGACGTCGTTCCCAAGCCGCGTCTCAAGACGCGCCCCCAAAATTTAAAATAATATTATATTTGTATTTTATTAGATAGAAAAAAATTATAGGTACGGTGAAAAAATAATGTTGTACTAATTTTCAAAGCGGTGCAACATAAACAAATTACATATAAAAACTTCAAAAAAACATAAACTAATTACATATAAAAATTTCGAAAAATAAACTAAAATTTTAAACTACTTCTTCTTTGATAGCCCCGCCTCGTTCTCCTCACGGTGGCGCTTCCTGCTCGTCACCTCTTCCGAAGAGCCGGTGTCGTTCGACGTGTCGGAGGAACTTGTGTCGCCGTGTCGGAGGAACTTGTGTCACCCTCGTCATCATCGGTGCTCGCCGGCTGTGCCTTCGCTTTCGCCTCCTCCTTCGCCCGGGCCCTTGCCTCCTTCTTTGCCGTCGCCGCCTCCTCGACCTCTTCCTCCTCCTCCTCGTTGGCCTCCCAATCCTCCTCGATGTTCGTCGGCGGGGAACCAGAGCTGCTAGGCGTTGCAACTCTGTCCCACCAATGGCGCCATCGCGGCGGCTTCCCCTCACTGTCGGTGTCCGATGGCAAAGAGAGGTTGCTCATTGTGAAAAAGGAGAGGAGAGATGAATGGCGGCCGGTTGTAGTTTGGAAAGCGCATACGTAGGGGTCTTATTGAGTGCGGATGAATGACGGCGCAGATATCGAAGAGAGCGGCGGTTGCTCTTCCGCGGAATTCGTGCTCCATTCCGGCGGTTCGCACGTCGATCAACGTGGTTGCAACTGCGACAGTTCCCCTTCCCGGCAACTGCACCATCGCTAGGTAGGCGGCAGTTGAGCGTCCGTTTGTGAGACGCTAACGTGTCGGTCCCGTCACTCCTTGCCTCGCTTCTCGCTGTATCCGGCGTGTCCAGAGCGTTCCATGTGGATCTTGACGGGCTCGGGATGCCGGACACCGTATTGGGCCGCGCCGAATGGAAAGGGTCTTTGAACGCGCGGCTGGGAATGAAATTTTATCCGGTGCCCTCTAAATCTTTTTGGGAGCCGTTTTGAGAGACACAGCTAGAGATGCTCTAACGGCTAGAGATGATGTAAGTATATTCATCAGATTGTATGCCGCGATCGTGACTTTGTTTCCCTATTTCTGTGGTTTGTAGGCGCGTTGCGTCCCCCGCAAAATAGCAGTGATGGGCTTGCCTGTTGCCGTGTATACATGTAGACTACAGTGGGAAAATAATAATTTAAAGAAGTTCCGGCAAGCTTCTGGTGTCTAGCTTTGAGGTGATCAAATCATTTATACTATAGAAGAAATATATATGTAACATCGATCCAATAGCTAGTGATCGATGCATTTGGGTTTTAAGTTGCCCACAACAGTGCCCTACTTAATTAATTGACCATTAGTAGGAGTACACAGATAGAGAGGATAAATGGGAGAACGACTTTTCTGGTTGATAAAATGACCGTGCGTGGTTAGAGCGAATAGTTAGATGCAGACACGGGACACTCCAACGACCGGACCTCTGGGAGAACTGCGCCTAATCGACCTTGTCGCCCATGCGACACAAGGTTGATGTCCTCAACGCTTCCAAGCTTTCAGGGCCGCCGCCCCGACATCCAACAACTCCACCACGCCCAGCGTAGACCACCAACACCACCTTCCAAGACCACCATCCCGACATACCACCGCTCGCACTCGAGCCACGACGCTGCACAAAACAGGCACCCGCAGCTCAAGCAGCACAGAGCAAACCGCTCGCAGACCACGGCCTCCACACCAACATCTGCGCCCACCACCCCGACGTAAAAGTCAAACCGCCTCCTCTGAGACGCGTCGACCGAGCCGACAACCTCAACGCACTAGACACAAGATTACCACCCAAGCCATGTAAGAAACAACTCCGCCCCATGAAGCTTCTACCCGCCATGGATCTTGAGGCCGCCGCCTCGACGCACAACCACCATCCCGAGTGTGAGTTTATGAAAGGAAAAAAGGTTTATGGAAAGAAAATTTGCTGGAGGCAAGTGGAGGAGAGAAAATGTTTTCGAAAACTTTTAGCGCCTAAGTACTCACCTAAAAGACAACCACATTACCCCAAAGTGGGCACGAGGCATAGCGTAGTAGTTTGTCTCGCCATAGTTTCGGTCATGCAAGTGTAAGGGGTAGTCCGAACATGGACACCTACCGACCGTGGCCTTCCTGACGAACTAGGGACGTCTTTTCGTTGCGTATCGATGGCAGGGGTACAACCTATGAGCTCCCATCACTACTAGGAATTAGCTTACAGCCGCACTTCTTACCGCCGATGAGTACGATTTAAAGATGCCAGCGGTAAGGCCTTCCAGGGTCGCCTCACCTTACTGCCGGCGAGCTTACACCGAAGGCGCCGGGGATACCTACATTATCGCTAGCGAATCGAGCACGTAGACGTCGGCGATGTGTTGGGCCACGAGGCCACCGTTGGGCCTCGCTTTACCGCTGGCGAATGCGGCCCGTGGGCGCCGGTGGTAAACGTCCTTACCGCTGGCGAATTCAGCACGTAGGCGCCAGGGGTAATGGGAGGCAGGGTGGGCCACCCGGGCAGATTTACCACCGGTGCCCACTGATAGCTTTCGCCGGGGGTAAAGTGGGCTGAATTTTTCCTCCCATGCGTCACCCCCCCCCCCTGTCGTCGTGGCGAACGAGCAGATGCCATAGGATGGCTTAGATTGGGGCCGAATGGACGCTAGAGGATTCGGGGGAGGGTTTGCGACTAGGTGGGACGAACTTCCGGATGCTTTCCTCAAGAACACAACCAAAGGCCGGTATGCAAGAAGAGAGACAAGAGGAAGAACTCTTTACTAGATCGCTAGCTTCATTGATCTCAACATGGTTACAGGTGCTTGAAATACAAGTTCTATCGTCTAATCTCTCTGTGGACACTCGCCTGTATGAGGCAGTACCCCCTCTCCTTATATAGGGGAGAGGGTGGCTTACAGAACAAGGAACCCTAATGGCATCTTTGACTGGACAAACTACTTTACAAAGCTACTTTAATCATAGATGACGCCGGGGTCCTCTTTAATCAGGAACGCTGACGTCCTCCGGCTTCTTTCAGCGTCATCTCTCTCATTGGCGCCAGGGCTCTGATTAAAGCCACTTTGCTTAGCTCATCCTTGTCTTCCTGCTCTGAAGAGAATCTTTGACCAGTCCTGCCGACAGGCGCTTCTTTCCGGTAACTTCTTTACCGGGTTCCGGCATACCCCCTTGGGGATGCCGGTTTAGCTTCACTTAGCCCAAACTCTTACCTTTGTTTCCGGCACGAATATTAAACCGGTATCTCGATGGCTCAAACCATCCGGTTTGGCATGCCTTTGGCATACCGGGGGTTATCCCCCCCAACATTAGTCCCCGAAGCTGGTATAGTCTGGCGGATTCTATCCTACAGACCATGCCAGGTTTTCATCTCTTTAGGATACCGGTTTAATTTCTCCGGCCTGAGCTTGGATCCGGCATCTTTGACCTTTTATGTCTTTTCTCTCTTTGCAAGATATCTTCCGGCATCTCTTTTCTCCGGCATCATTCGCATTTACTCTTTCCTCGGCGAAGTCGAGAATATTTTGGGCCCCGCGCCTGTCAGTGACATGCGCACTGTTAACTGTCGCGCCAGTGTCAGTTGTCACTTCGCTTCGACTCCCGCGCGGTCATTAAATGCACCACTGCGGATCCCACTAGCCACTTGGGATCCTGTGTGCTCTCCCGTGTGGCCTCCCATTTTCTCGCGTGTACCTCTTCGCCATGTGGCGGCCCGTGGTGCGAACCGTCGCGGGCCGCGAGGCGAACCGCCGCGGCCCAGCGGTTTTCGGCCCACCTCCTCTCTCCTTTATAAGGACAACTGCCTCTTCTTCCTCCTCTTCTCGCATTCCCCAACCTTCGCGCACAGTGCTTCTCACCTCCGCGCCTTCGTCGCTCTCCGTCCGCCGTCGCTTGCTCAGGCTTCGTCGCCCGGCGAACTTACGTCGTGCTTCCGCCGGACCTCGTCGTGCGGGAATCTTCTGCAGCACCTTCTTCGAGCGCGCTGCATTCTTGCTTCTTCGTGACCTTCTTCGCCTCGCCGTCGTCGGTGCTTGTCGGCGACCGTAGGTCCGCTTCTTCGCCGGCGAACGTCTTCCTCAGCGACCGCGCCGCTCAAGGTTAGTACCAATCTCACTTTGCTTGCCATCTGCTTGCTTTCTAGATCTTGGGTCTACGGTGTTCTTATTTCCTCTTTTTCTTTGGTTTTCTTCTTACTCGTAGATCTTCGCGCGGGGTTCAAGTGTGGGATTTCTGTTTTTTCGCCTACCCATCCAATGTCTGACGAGGATTCTTCCTCCGCATCTTCTTCTTCCCTTTCTGTTAAGCGTCGTAGACAATCTCCCGGCGAATCCACGGCTTCAGATCCGATGGATACCGATTCCGGCAATCAGCAGGAATCCGGTAGCCACCAAGAGTCCGGTGGTCATCTAGAATCCGGTAGCTTTAGCCAAGCATCCGGTAGCCACCTAGAAGCGAGTAGCTCCGGCCAAGCATCTGGTAGCTCTAGCCAATCATCCGGCGCGGAGCCTTCCCCAATCACTCATGGAGCCTGGATGGGCTCCAACGTTACTGAGTTTGAGATCGATTGGTTATACCGGTCCCGCAGGATTCCGGAAGGAGTAACCTGCCGGATTCCCGGTGACGAAATCGAACCGGACCCCGAGCCCGGTGAACATGTTGTTTTTCTTGCTCATTTTGAGCGTGGCTTTGGCCTTCCTGCCTCTCCTTTTTTCCGGGAGTTCTTAGATTTCTATAAACTCCAACCTCACCACCTTCCTGGCAATGCCATCTTCTACCTTTCCTGCTATGCCACCTTCATGGAGGCCTACATTGGCATTCGTCCCACTCGTGAGACGTTTGCCCGCTTCTTTTGTCTGCGGATTAATTCCGTTCAGGGCAAGGAAATCCCTAAGCCCAAGCCGCCCGTGGAGTGCGGATCTTGCATCGTTGGCTCCCGTCAAGGGAGCACCTTCCTTAAGTTCGCCGGCCTCGAGTCCTGCCGCGCCTGGCAAGGAACCTTTTTCTATGTGAAGAACAACGGCCGCGCCAATCTTATTGATCTTCCTCCGTTCCAAGCGGGGCCTCCTAGTAGAACCAATTGGAGCTACAACCCGAAGACGGATCATGCCGAAACCAACCGGGTGGTACGCTTCTTGGCCTCTTTGAAGAAGGAGACCAACGTCTGCTCGGATGATATCATCCGCACCTTTATTTCGCGCCGGGTACTTCCTCTGAAGCGCCGTGTGCATAGGATGAGCGAGATGTACGGCCCTGGCGACCCTACCAAGATCACAGGCCGTCCTCTTAGCAAGAAGGATGTTGTTCGCAAGGCTAAGCAGATTTGCCAAACTGCTATGCCATTTGACTGGGAATGGGGCCTCCTTCCCCTCAGCACTACTAACCCTCCGACTCAAGAAGTAAGAGATTATGCAATTGGGGTTGTTTTTGCCGGTAACTTTCTGCTCTTGTTAACCCTCTTTTTTCATGTTTCAGGCCAAGGACCGCTTCCCCCTCATCCAAGCAGAGCGACGCGGGATCTGCGTGAAGCGCGCCCTTGATTCCTTCGACCCAGATCCCTACATTTTCTGGAAAGATCTGAAGATGGGCAAGACTCCGGCTGCGCGCCTTGGCCGGTCTCCGCCGGAGCCAACCGGGTCCTCCGATGACCTGACCATGCTCGAGGTATTTTCTTGTCCGGTTTCTTATACTTTTCCGTTATTGCCTTCTTGCGAATTTCTTCTTAGCTATGTTTAATTTACAGATCCACGAGCGCGCGCCGCCCCTGCGTGCTGAGGCCGGCCAGGAGTTTGTGGACAAACTCATGGCCCAAGGCCAAAAGAACAAGCTGCCGGCATCTGATGCCGGTCCCAGCCAGGCCCCTCCCTCCAAGCGCTTCCGGACTGAGCCCTTGGGGGAGAAGGAAATGGGCGTGCGTCGCTACGGGCGCAAGCTGATGCCGACTGCCTCCGGGTAAGTTTCTTACTTTTTTGCCTCTTTTCGCCAAGTTCTTTTTCCGGTTGCTTTTTTCCAACTATCCTTTTTTTCTTTCTTTCAGCCCAGCGCTCAAGCTTGGCTCAAGGCCATCGGGCTCTGAAGGTTCCGCAAGGACCTCAACCCCTCCTCCTCGCTCAAGCCCGGCACCATCTGGTGCCGGCAACACCTCTGCCTCCCTTTCGGGGGGCACAACAAGTTCGGGGCGTGCGGCCCCTTCATCATCAGATCACCGCACGGAGGAGGATTTTTCCTCCCTCCCAGAGAAGCAGGATACCGGCGCCAGCAACACCGGCGCCGAGGAAGAAGCTGCCGGGTGGGCGGAGCCTTCGGCTCCTCCCGTCCTCGAAAAGAAGACAACTTCCGCGCCGGAAAGTTCCAACCCGGGTGACGCGCCCAGCGCTCCCCCTTCTCCACGAACCATCCTCATGCCACCGCCAGATGCTCCTCGCACCAAGCCCTCCAGGGCTGCTCCAACCGCGCCGCCGCCCAAGACCTCCAAGCTCATCAAGGGGAAGGCGACGGCCTCCAGCACCCCTTCCGGCGGCCAGCAGCCCCTGGTGCTGCACGTTTCCAAGGCCGCCAGGGATACCGCCACGAAGGCCACCGGCCTGCTTGGCCGTATCACTGAGTTCCAGCGCAAAGGCCGGGACCTGGGGCATCTTCTGCCCTACGCCCAAAAGTGGAACGCCGCGGACATGACTCCGGCGACCCGCGGTTTGGGCAAGGACAGGCTGCCGGCGCCCGACCCTGTTGGGGACCGGTCTTCCGAGGAGCACTTCATGCGGCTACGCAGCGCCGTGAAGGAGCTCGATAGCGCGTGGTACGATGCCACGAACAATTTGATGGTATGTTTTACTGACTCTTTTCAACTTTTAGCGGTTTCCTTGCTTCCGGATTTTTTCTATCTTTTCTTTAGTTCATGCCGGTTTCTCTCTTGTCTATCTTCCCAGTCCCCGAGTTTTGTGGTGAGAGCGCAGCTTTTAGCACAAAATTTTAACTTAAAAACTTAGCGTGAAACCGGCACTGCCAGTCCCCGAGTTTCGGGTTAAGAACTCTGTTCTTAGCGCAAAACTTAACTTAGAAACGCGCGAAACCGGCACTGCCAGTCCCCGAGTTTCGGGTTAAGAACTCTGTTCTTAGCGCAAAACTTAACTTAGAAACGCGCGAAACCGGCACTGCCAGTCCCCGAGTTTCGGGTTAAGAACTTTGTTCTTAGCGCAAAACTTAACTTAGAAACGCGCGAAACCGGCACTGCCAGTCCCCGAGTTTCGGGTTAAGAACTCTGTTCTTAGCGCAAAACTTAACTTACTTCTTTTTCTTGAACAGCTCACGGCTGACGCTCGGAAGGCCCTCTTTGAGGAGCTCCTATGGGAACACCGGGACCTCGCTGAGGCACACGACAAGTGCCAAGGTAATTTTGTACCACCGGCATCTTTTCACCGGAAACCTTTTTTCCTTCTAACACTTATAACTTTTGCTTAACAGTGATCCCGGAAGCTTCCATTGAGGCTCTCAAGGAGCAGCTCGCTGCCGCCCAACGTACAATCCTTTCCCTTCTCTTGTTAACTTGGTTTTCTTTTTATCTTTACCAGCACAATCTTGTTAACATCTTCTTTTCCGGGTTGCAGGGGAGAAGGACCAGCTCATCCGGCGGCATCAGGAAGAGCTAAGCGCCCAGAAAGCCAGCTACCAGGAGCTCAAGTCCCAGGTCATCCAGCTGGGGCTTGACCATGCCAAGGCCCTCAAAGCCGCTGAAGCTGATGCAGCGGCCAAGATGGATGAGGCGCTGGAAGATGCCGGCAACGCCAACTCGGTGTTGCTAGCTGAGCTGGAGGAGCTGGCCAAGGCCCAGAAGGTTGCCGAGGGGAAAGCTGCGCGGCTGGAGGAGGAGCAGAATGAGTGCAACAGACTGGTGTTGCAAACCGACACGCTTGCCTATCGTAAGTCCTTTGCCTTTGCGCTTTCTTACCACTGCCCGCAAGCCTTTTTTCTTCCGACCGCATTTTCTTCCAGTTGCATCTTTCCTTTCGGTTGCATTTTCTTCCGGATTCCTTTCCTTAGCCTCTTTCTTTCTTTGCACAGGCCTCTTTCCGGACTCTCAAAAGTATGCTGTCAAGAAGGTTGACGAGCGCCGCACCGCCCAGGGCCAAGCGAATCTTGCCGTGCCATGGACGCCCTATGACCATCTGGTCGCGCTGAACGCGCGGGTGTCTCACATGCGCGCGATAGATCGCAACTTATCTGACATTCCTGATGTAGCTACCCAGCTCTTCAGGACTCTGTGGCCTGGCGAGGAGGTGCTGGATACTTTCTCCCTCATCAGCGATCGTCTCAAGGGCGCCGGCAAGAGGATCCGCGAGTGGCAGTGCTCTGCTGCCCGCGCTGGAGCAGATTCTGCCCTCCGCGTCGCTTGCTCCTGGTACCCGGAGCTGAACCTGGATGCCCTTACCGGAGTGCGCGAAGGCGCGGAAACCGATCTGGACCCGATTCTCACCGCTAAGCGGCAGGATTGTGCGTACCACATCGCGGAGTACGCCGACATGCGCAGCTTCATCCCTCCCCCTCCTGACGTCAAAGATTATCTCGACGAGGAGGAGGATGAAGCCGAGGAGGAGCCTCTGGACGACGCTGGTGCTGGCGACGCCCCTCCCGAAGCCCCCGCTGCCTGATTACCTGCCTTAAGATTTACCTTTGTCTTGCTATCTGGTCCTGCGTGTCTCGAGACAATGTTAAATTCTGCCCCGGTATGCCGGGGCTTATGATGTAAAACTTAAAGTCCGCTTTTGGTTGCTGCACAACATTTTATGCCGGTAAGTTATACCGGTAGTTAATTATCTTGAGTTTGTCTTAGCATATTTGCTTTTGGTTTTGCTTTTATCCTGCACTGCAAAGATTTCCAAATTGTTTCCGCATCCAATTCGATGCACACTTGGTTCTTTTGCCTTGGCTCTGCCTGCCTTCTCTGGGCGTTCTTTGGCGTATGAGCACAAGGTTCTTTCACCAAACAGGCATTTTCTTGAACTTAGAAATAACTTCGAAATTTTGCAAAAAATCGGTTTAACCGGGGTTAGTTAAATTTTCCGGATTGTTCTTTCCTGCTCTCCCTCTTCGCAGTTCATGTGCTTATCTCCTACCGGTTTATCTTGCTTGCCATGAAGCCGGGTTGCGGACAGCAGCAGAGTCGAAGACTCCGGTAGGATTTAGCACACTACTAAACCGGAAAGAAAAAACGTTCAATAAGCAACCGGTAAACTGAAAAAATAAACAAGTTACATGCAACTTAAGTTGGGGTAGTCCCCGAGATTCATTCCAGGTCCCGGCATCTTTTATTCATAGCATGTAAGGTACAAAAAGGAACTTCTTACACCACAACTTCAAGAGTAGAAAGGACGCAACAGAGCTACGTTCCATGGACGCTTGCTTTCCTCTCCGGACCTGTCCGCCTTTCCTTTTTTCCACTCTTGTGCATCGATTAAGTAGTATGCATCATTGTGAAGCACCTTGCTTACAATGAAGGGACCTTCCCATGGTGGTAAGAGCTTATGCCGGCCTTCAGTGCGCTGCACTAGGCGTAGCACCAGATCTCCTTCCCGGAAAACTCTCGGGTTAACCTTCCGGCTATGATAGCGTCTGAGGTTTTGCTGGTAAATGGCTGTTCTTGCCAAAGCCAGCTCTCTTGCTTCTTCTAGCAAGTCCACATCATTTTCTCTGGCCTCTTTGACCTCTTGCTCGGTATAGAGCTGTACCCTTGGTGAATCATGAATGATGTCAGTTGGTATGACCGCTTCTGCTCCATAAACCATGAAGAACGGAGTGTATCCGGTAGACCGGTTTGGAGTTGTTCTTATACTCCACAGTACTGATGGTAGCTCATCGAGCCAACATCCCGGTGATTTTTCCACAGCATCAATGAGTCTTGGTTTGATACCGGAAAGTACCAGAGCGTTCATTCTTTCCACTTGGCCGTTGCCTTGTGGGTGTGCCACTGAGCACAAATCCAACCGGATGTTGTTGTCCTCACAGAACCTTTTGAACTCACCTTGAGCAAAGTTGGTTCCATTGTCAGTGATGATGTTGTGCGGGTATCCATACCGCAAAATGACATCTTTCAAGAACTTCACCGCTGTGCGCCCATCACATTTTGCGATAGGTTTCACTTCTAGCCATTTGGTGAATTTATCCACCATAACCAAGATGTGAGTCATGCTGCTTCTTGCAGTTTTGAATGGGCCAACCATATCGAGGCACCAAACGGCAAACGGCCACGTTAATGGTATTGTCTTTAAACCAGACGCTGGGGTATGATTTTGCTTGGCGTACCTCTGGCACCCGTTGCATTTTCTTACCAAATCCTCAGCGTTTTCCAAAGCAGTGGGCCAATAAAACCCATGCCGGAATACTTTTGCTACCAGTGCTCTTGATGAAGCATGATGCCCACACTCTCCTTGGTGAATTTCCTCAAGCATTTCTTTCCCTTCTTCCGGTTCCACACATCTTTGAAGGACACCGGTAACGCTTCTTTTGTACACCTCACCATTGATGAATGTATATGCTTTGGACCTTCTTTGTATTCTCCTTGATTCATTTTTGTCATTCGGCAAGGTGCCGTTGATCAGGAATTCTTTAATAGGTTTAACCCACGACGGTGTCTCTCGAACCAAAAACACCGGTGCATCTATCTCCATGCTATCTACCAGCATCATTTCTTCCGGTATGGGTACAGCAGTTCCCGAGCTTGCCGGAGCAGTCCCCGAGTTTACTGGTGCAGTCCCCGGGTTTCCTTCATCAATATCCATGGGTACTACATGCGATTCCGGCACAAAAATTGATTCCGATTCCGGGCTTGGTTTGATCGATGGCGCTCTTAAGTGAGCCAAAGCTATTCCGGGAGGAATTTCTTGCCTGGATGAGCCCAGCTTGGACAAAGCATCCGCGGCTTCATTTTCCGCGCGCGGCACATGGTGAAACTCACACCCTTCGAAGAATCCGGCAATCTTTTGCACATGAAACCGGTACGAGGCCATGTTGGCATCTTTTGCATCCCAATCTCCGGAACACTGCTGTACCACAAGATCTGAATCTCCGTAGCAAATGATCCGGTGCGCGCCGATTTCTTTTGCGACCTTTAATCCATGGATCAGGGCCTCATATTCAGCGACATTATTCGATGCCCTGAAATGCACTTGCAAAACATACCGGAGGTGATCCCCTTTTGGCGAGGTAAGCACCACACCAGCACCTAGACCCTCTTTGAGTTTGGATCCATCAAAGTGCATTTTCCAGTATTCTATCCTCTGATCTGGCGGTTTGTATTGCATTTCCGCCCAATCAACGAAGAAATCAGCCAAAGCCTGTGATTTTATGGCATCCCTTCTTTCGTATGCTGGTACATATGGTGATATCTGGATTGCCCATTTTGCAATCCTTCCGCTAGCGTCCTTGTTGCACATGATATCGGAGATTGGTGCCTCACTCACCACCTTCATAGGATGTTCTTCAAAGTAGTGCTTGAGTTTTGTGGCGGCCATGTACACGCCATAAGTCATCTTTTGGAAATGAGGGTAGTTTTGTTTTGAGAGGGAGAGCACCTCGCTCAGGTAGTATACCGGCCTCTGGACGGTTTTTCCTTCCTCTTCTCTTTCAACCACAACCACTACGCTCACAACCCGGTTTGTTGCTGCTATGTATAATAGCATAGGTTCTCTTTCTAGAGGTGAAGCCAGTATGGGTGCTGTGGCCAGCATTGTTTTCAGTTCTTTAAACGCTGCGTCTGCCTGAGGGGTCCAGACGAACGTGTCAGATTTTTTCATCAGAGCATAGAGTGGCAGAGCTTTTTCTCCCAACCTGCTCACGAACCGGCTTAGCAATGCCAAGCTTCCGGTAAACTTTTGCACATCTTTTAGCTCTCGAGGGACAGTCATTCTTTCTATTGCCCGAATTTTTACCAGATTGACTTCAATGCCCCGGCTTGACACAAGGAAACCGAGCAACTTGCCGGCAGGGACACTGAAAGTACATTTCGCCGGATTAAGCTTCATCCGGAACCGTCTTAGGTTATCGAATGTTTGCCGGATGTCATCGATTAAGGTGTTCTTTACCTTAGTTTTTATCACAATGTCGTCTACATAGACTTGCACATTCTTCCCAATTTGATCGAACAAGCATTTTTGCATACAGCGCTGGTACGTTGCACCAGCGTTGCGCAAACCAAAAGGCATAGTGACATAGCAATAAGCCCCGTGCGGGGTAATGAACGCAGTTTTTATTTGATCTTCCTTTTTCAAGGGAATTTGGTGGAAACCGGAATACGCATCCAGGAAGGACAACAACTCACACCCAGCAGTTGAATCAATCACCTGATCGATCCGTGGTAAAGGAAAAGGGTCTCTTGGGCAAGCCTTGTTTAGGTTGGTGTAGTCGATGCACATGCGCCACACCTTCGGAGCTTTTGCCTCCAGGTTCTCATCTTTTTTCTTTTCGACCATTACCGGATTGGCCAGCCACTCTGTGTGCGTGACCTTCACAATGAATCCGGCAACAAGCAGTTTGGTTACCTCCTCTCCAATAATCTTCCTCCTATCTTCAGCGAACCGGCGCAAGGGTTGCCGCACCGGCTTGGCGTCTTTCCGGACATTCAAGGAGTGCTCAGCCAGCTCCCTCGGAACACCTACCAAGTCATCAGTTGACCAGGCAAAGATATTCCGATTCTCATGGAGGAAGCTGACGAGCGCGCTTTCCTATGCTTGATCGAGTCCGGCACCGATGCGGACGGTGTGCTCTGGGTAAGCCGGATCCAGCACAATGTCCTTTGTTTCATTTGTCGGCTTGAATGCCGGTGAGCCCAAGTTTCCACTCATTGCCGCTAAGCTCAACTGTGAGGACTGAGCTAGCGCAACCGCTGTTTGCATCCTTTTCTTTTCCTCCGCGATCTCCAGCGATTCCGCTAGGTTTGACCCAGCAGATGCAGTTTCCAGTGAGACTTTGTAGTTCCCCACCACAGTCAATGGTCCACGAGGTGCCGGCATCTTCATTTTGAGGTAAGCTGTGTGAGTGGTAGCCATGAAAGCTGCGAACGCCGGTCTTCCTAGCAGCGCATGGTAAGGACTGTCTAGGTCCACCACCTCAAACTCAACATTTTCAACCCGGCAATTATCACGTCCTCCAAATGCCACGTCCACCCGAACCTTTCCTACCGGAGCACAAGACAAGCCCGGAACGATCCCGTGGAACGTTGTACGCGTGGGCTGAAGCATGTTTTCTGTTATGCCCAGCGTATGCATGGTGTGCTTGTACATGATGTTTATACTGCTGTCGTTGTCTATCAGCACCTTGCTGAATTTTACTCGAGTTTGCGGCCCTTTCATGATTGGGTCCACAACAAGAGCGTATCCACCCGGATTCGGCATGATCTTAGGGTGATCCTTAAATGACCAGGTAATTTCCTGATCTGACCACAACATGTACTTGGGGACTGCCGGCATCACGGCATTGACCTCCATGGAGCGGCGGTGCACACTTTGCCTGTCTGTTGGCTCAGTGACAAAGACAACACAGCACATATGCGGGCCCTCATAAACATTCCGGCCTAAAGGTGCCGGTGGAGGCGGCTGATCATCGCTTTGCTCCACCCGGTTAACTTGCTGGTACTGCTGCCTATTTGGCTGCTGCTGTACCGGTAGAGCATTTGCTCCGGTGAGTGGCGGCGGTGGTGGTAATTGTTGTTGACGCAGCATATCTTGCGATGGTGGCAACACTGTTGAGCACCCTTGTGCCTGTGCGTCCTTTACCGCTCCCTTTTGCATCAAGTACTTGGTCCAAGAGCAATCTTTCGTCAAGTGGTTTGACGGGTGATCTGAGTTTGGCGTGTGCCACCAGCAAGGTTGATCCATGGCGGCTTCCATGGTGTATTTTACGGGTTCCTGCCAGTTCTTTTTCTGGCCCCAGGGTTTCTTTTCGACCCACTGCTTTTTTGGACCCGCCCATGGCTGTGATCCGGTTTTTTGCCTTTGGCTGCCGCCGGCATCATAATTTTCTTGCACGGCAGCAACGTGCTGCGGAGCGTACCTCCGATCCGGGAATTCTTCCCTTCTTTTGTGGTTCCGATTGTCCCGGTATTGTTCTTGTCGCTGCTCCGGCTCAGCTTGTTCTGCTGGTTGCAACGGGTCTCCCAATGCATAGCTGTCCGCCACACGTATCATCTCTGCCAAGGTTGTTGGCATGCTTCTTTGCAGCTTTTGCCACAGCGGTGATCCTCTCCGGCATCCTTGACTGAACCAAGCAATTGCTTGTGCTTCAATCACTCCTTCACACGTGTTTCTTGTTGAGTTCCACCGGGTGAGATAATCTCTGTCTGTCTCACCGGCACGTTGCTGGCATAAAGCGAGCTGCTGGGGCCGGTTTGCCCTCTTGTAAGTGCTACTGAAGTTGTTCACGAAGGCTTCCTCAAAGTCCAGCCATCCGTTTATGCTTCCTGCCGGCAAGTTGTTAAGCCAAATCCGTGCAGGGCCTATCAGGTAGGACGGTATGATTCTCACTGCCCAACGCCGGTTTACTCCACCACCAGCTACATAAACAGCTGTGACATAGTCCGCCAGCCAATCTTCCGGCTTGGTCGTACCATCATATGTTTTTGTGTCTCGAGGCAACTGGAAATTGCGTACCGGTGGTTCCTCTCCCATGATCCGAGGGCCAAAACATTTCGGGCCAGGAGGACCCTCAGATTCAATCATTTCGGAAAGATGTACTCTGTCCAGCCTGTGCCTCGCATCCTGGTCTGGCAAACATCTTTCCCCCAGGCGATCTCCCAAGGGGTTCCGGTAGACTCTTGTTCGCTCTACCTCGGAATCTCCCTCTCCGTATCTTTCCGGTTCCGCGGCTCTTGCCTGCCGGTACCTTGGTGGTGGCATCTCTTCATACGCTGCCCTTGCAGGTCGATAATTTTGCCCGGTCTCGTGTCTACCGGCATGATTGTTTCCGGCATAGCCTCCTCGGGCGTAGCCTCGCTCTGCCCCTTGGCTTTTTCTACCGGCATTATGTTGCCCGGCTTGTTGTTTTCCGGCAAGAACCGGATCGTACACAGTCATCTGCTGTGCGTTCATCTCTTTTTCTCTTCTTCTGTCGGATGGGGGGACGATGCCTGCCCATGGGACTTGCTTCCGGCATTCTTTGTTGAACGCGCGGATTTTGAGGCCGCGGCCTTGTTCAGCTTAGCCAGCTGCTCAGCATTCTGCTGCTCAATAGTTTCCAGCAGCTCTCTAACACGCTCTCGTTGTTTTGCCAAAGCATCTCCGGAAAGCGACTCGCATAACTCCACTGCAGCTTTTATAGTTTTATCCGGGCTACTGTACTTAGGTTTTTCCATGATGCTAACAGATGCAGAGGTACTTTTGTCGGCATGAATTTCTTTGCGCAAATCCTGATCTAGGTTGCGAGCTTTTAGCCGGTTCTCCGGTATCCTAGCAGCATGCGCGCTAACAGAAGCAAAGCCATGGGCAGCGTTATACTCACGTAGGGTTAGGTTTAGCTCGCGCTGCGCCCGGATGATGTCCTTGCCGCTCTCGAGCACCTTTTGGTGCTGCGCCTCCAGCTCCGCCTGAGCCGCTGCCGGGTCGATGTTCTGCGCGATGGGGGTGGCGAGGACGTTCATCGCCGCTTGGAGCGGTGTCTCCGGTGGTGCGGATGAAGCTCCCGCTGCGCCTGCGTCGCGCTCCAGCGGTGGCTTGGCCGCACGGGTCGAAGCCGCACGACCAGCACCTTCACCCACAGCTTCTTTTCCTGCACCGACCACGCCGGTCATCATTACCTCGACGCTGCCGGCGACGCGGCCAGCACAGAGCCATCTTGGCGGGTCCGGTGCCACCAGCACCGGCGAGAGGCGCTGGCGCACAGGGACGGTGCCGAAGTAGACGCGGTGGCTGCCAAACTCGATGACGCGGCCGTTCTTGGGGAAGACGCCGTCGTTGGCGAAGCAGCCCGCGTTGTCGTTGATGAAGTCCATGGCGTAGATGCGCTGCACGAGCGCGGACACCGTACGCTCGCCGGAGATCTCGAGGACGCCCGCCCGAATGTGAACTCCTTCAAGCGCCACTTCATGCCCCACGGTGGGCGCCAACTGTCGTCGTGGCGAACGAGCAGATGCCATAGGATGGCTTAGATTGGGGCCGAATGGACGCTAGAGGATTCGGGGGAGGGTTTGCGACTAGGTGGGACGAACTTCCGGATGCTTTCCTCAAGAACACAACCAAATGCCGGTATGCAAGAAGAGAGACAAGAGGAAGAACTCTTTACTAGATCGCTAGCTTCATTGATCTCAACATGGTTACAGGTGCTTGAAATACAAGTTCTATCGTCTAATCTCTCTGTGGACACTCGCCTGTATGAGGCAGTACCCCCTCTCCTTATATAGGGGAGAGGGTGGCTTACAGAACAAGGAACCCTAATGGCATCTTTGACTGGACAAACTACTTTACAAAGCTACTTTAATCATAGATGACGCCGGGGTCCTCTTTAATCAGGAACGCTGACGTCCTCCGGCTTCTTTCAGCGTCATCTCTCTCTTTGGCGCCAGAGCTCTGATTAAAGCCACTTTGCTTAGCTCATCCTTGTCTTCCTGCTCTGAAGAGAATCTTTGACCAGTCCTGCCGACAGGCGCTTCTTTCCGGTAACTTCTTTACTGGTTCCTGATATACCCCTTGGGGATGCCGGTTTAGCTTCACTTAGCCCAAACTCTTACCTTTGTTTCCGGCACGAATATTAAACCGGTATCTCGATGGCTCAAACCATCCGGTTTGGCATGCCTTTGGTATACCGGGGGTTATCCCCCCAACACCCCCCGCGCGCGGATAAAATACATCTAAAAAATAAACAAAAATGAAGAAAACTTCAAATTTCAAAATCCTTTGACATGCATGTACCTGATGCAACCAACTTATAGGGAAAAGTTGAAAATTTGAAATTTAGTATTTTTTGCAAAAAACGGTTGTTGCAAATTAAAAAGGCTTTAACTTTTACGTATGATCGTGGGAAAAAGTTACATCCGAGTTTTTAGATTTCTAAAATTCCGAATAGAAATATGAAAGCAGGAAAATTTTAGATTTCAAAAAAAATAAGAAATTGTTTTTTATTTTATAATTTCTTTTGTTGTTAGTTTTTAATTATTTTGAATGTTTCACATAATTTTGGAAATTTTGAATTTTTTAAGTTTATTGAATTTTTTATTATTTTTTAATTAATAATTGAATGCATAAAGATTATTTGAAATTCAATTTTTCTTAATATTACTTAATCATTGTTTCTTACTTTTAAAATTAGTTGAAATTAAAAAAAATCATGTGTCATCAAAGTCTAAGGGTTAATACAATTCATAGCATACTATTATCAAGGAGTTGCGAGCGCAGTCTTAGAAGCGTGTTGGGAAGTAATGAAGAAGTTAAGCGTCCTAAGGGGTGCTAAGGCGTGCTAAGCGTACTTTGACATGAGAATAGGGGTATGATTAGATATTAGAGTGGAAACTATCAAATAATTCAAATATCCGAGAATAGAGAAATTAAAAAATTCAAAAATAATAAAATTCAAAAAAATTATTTTCAAAATACCTTGTGTTACCCCCGGCGAATAGGCTTGGCGCCAGCGCTAACAGAAAAGCGCTGACAATAACAAATACCGCTGGCGAATTGGAGAAGGCGCCAACGATAAGTGCCAGTTACCGCCGGCGAATTAGAAGGCGCTAGGATAAGGCCTTACCACCGGCGAGGTGGTCGCCGGCGAATACGAAGGCGCCGACGGTAGGGGTTTCTGGTGCGCCGGAGGTAAGCCTTTTCCTAGTAGTGCATTGAAATATGCCCCGCAATTGGTCGCGGCATTCCGGAGGGTCGAGTTAGCTGGGGACCTTGCTACTCCCTGAACAACCCTCAGACTCTGGTGTTGGGAGGTACAACTCTAGGCGGCATGTATTAGGCTATGGCGAGCAAGCGAAAAACTGTGATCGGTTATCAAAGCCACGCGTTGTGACGCATGGCGAACCAGGGGTGATCCCGGTGGATTTACCGGATCTTGTGGGAAAAGTGTACAACCTCTGCAGAGTGAAAACTATTCGAATAGTCGTGTCCGCGGTTATGGACGGTTGAGAAGGCTGCTGCTTAGCACTAAAGAGTTTTGGGTTTATAAAAGTGTTTTCTCAAAAATGCTTTGGGAAAGTGATGCCAGTAGGACGGGTGAAAATGTACCTGGGAGGTACGGAGGAAAGTGGAAAAGTTGTTTAGGCCATATGAGATGGCCGGAAAGGAAAGTGGGTCATCCTTACCTATTAGTCTGCAAATGAACTTGTTTTCATAAAGGTTTTCAATAAAGATATAGAGATGTCATACTCTTGAGAGGAACTATCTCTCACTTCTTGTAGCCCTAGTTTAGTGCCTGTTCCTTGCTACTGCCATACTGCATACCCTTTATTTCTCTCTAAGGTGGTTTGCGAGTACATTCAAAAGTACTCAATGATATTGTTGTCCTGACTATTTACTTGGCCAGACTGTGAAGAGCAGTACTATGACGAAGAGGAGTACAACGCCAAAGACACGAACTAGGACGCTCTCCCAGTCAGTCGCCTGTAGGGTAAAGGCCTAACTTGGGTTCCTCCACTTTTGGAGTCAAGTTGTTTCCGCTGCTGATTGTTGAACTACGGCCTTGATGGCCTATGATGTAAGACTCCAGTAATACTTTAAAATCGGTACGGTAATGGATGATGTAATCTGGTATCAGTTCGGTTATGTGTTCACGATGGAATGATCTTGCGATCGTGAAATTGGATTCATAACAGGAGTCTTGGACTGGTAAGTCCGGGGCCCCATAATAACAGCCCGCCGGAATCAACTGAGGATGGTCAGATCGGCCCCAAGTTATCGATTTTTTTACCAGCGTACGTACCGGGGAACCGTGTGGGAACAGTGACATTAAGGGCGTGCAACGCAGATCTCTTTGCCTTAGATGTTGAGGTACCGAGGAAGGTGTGGAAGGCATCGGCACTCTCCTTATTTTCAAAGGGGTTCTTGGGCTTTCCTCTAGCGTCATGCTTGGGATCATACTCTTCCATGTTGCTTGCGTCCTTAGCTTCCTTGGCTTCTTCCTTTTGTTTTCCGCCCTTGTCGCATGGTCTATTTTTTCTAGCGCATGTGTATCCAGATTTTGGATATACTTTGAGGTTATTGACAAGCCTGCAGTAGCGGTTGGTATGTGTGGACTTGCCGTTGGCCTCGAGGTGAGCCAGATAGGGCATGTCCCTATAAACTTCATATGTTGTTGGAGGGTGGGGTGTTGTCAGCATGACACAGTCACTGCGCTGCTGCACCAGCCGCCTCCGGCTCCACGTCCACGACTGCGCTGTCCACCTTCACCTCTTCCTTCAATGGTCATGGCGACCACGTCGGATTCTTGCTTCTCGTCAGGCGGAGACTTGCGCTTGTTCTGCTTGGTGGGGACATGCGTCATCTTCTGCTGCCACGTAACTGTTGGCGGTTAATCACCCCGTTCAGGGTGAGAGTTCCCGCATCATGCTCGTGGATCAGCGTATGGAGGAGAAGTGTCCATCTGTCGAGCCCTCCGAGGAAATAGAAAATCGTTTTCTCGTCCTTGATTTTTTAACTGCGTTTTTTATTTCCAACCACCTGGGCAGGAACTTCCTGGATGACTCGTCCTTTTGTTGCTTGCACCGTTCAAGGTCTATGGCTGTATGTGGCCTTTGATAGGTTCCTTCAAAGTTTGCGGTGAATGCGCGCGCATCTCAATCCAGTTGTGGATGGATTTTTTCGGCAAGTCCCGAAGCCATTGTCGTGCTGGGTGATACGTCTCCGACGTATCGATAATTTCTTATGTTTCATGCCACATTATTGATGTTATCTACATGTTTTATGCATACTTTATGTCATATTCGTGCATTTTCTGGAACTAACCTATTAACAAGATGCCGAAGTGCCAGTTGCTGTTTTCTGCTGTTTTTGGTTTCAGAAATCCTAGTAAGGAAATATTCTCGGAATTGGACGAAATCAACGCCCAGGGGCCTATTTTTCCACGAAGCTTCCAGAAGTCCGAAGACGAAACGAAGTGGGGCCACAGGGCGCCCAAACCCTAGGGCGGCGCGGCCCACCCCCTGGCCGCGCCGGCCTATGGTGTGGGGCCCCTGTGCCCCCTCCTGACTTGCCCTTCCGCCTACTTAAAGCCTCCGTGACGAAACCCCCAGTACCGAGAGCCACGATACGGAAAACCTTCCAGAGACGCCGCCAACGCCGATCCCATCTCGGGGGATCCAGGAGATCGCCTCCGGCACCCTGCCGGAGAGGGGAATCATCTCCCGGAGGACTCTACGCCGCCATGGTCGCCTCCGGTGTGATGAGTGAGTAGTCTACCCCTGGACTATGGGTCCATAGCAGTAGCTAGATGGTTGTCTTCTCCCCATTGTGCTATCATTGTCGGATCTTGTGAGCTGCCTAACATGATCAAGATCATCTATCTGTAATTCTATATGTTGCGTTTGTTGGGATCCGATGAATAGAGAATACTTGTTATGTTGATTATCAAAGTTATATCTATGTGTTGTTTATGATCTTGCATGCTCTCCGTTACTAGTAGATGCTCTGGCCAAGTAGATGCTTGTAACTCCAAGAGGGAGTATTTATGCTCGATAGTGGGTTCATGCCTGCATTGACACAGGACAGTGTGAGAAAGTTCTAAGGTTGTGTTGTCTTTGTTGCCACTAGGGATAAAACATTGATGCTATGTCTAAGGATGTAGTTGTTGATTACATTACGCACCATACTTAATGCAATTGTCTGTTGCTTTGCAACTTAATACTGGAGGGGGTTCGGATGATAACCTGAAGGTGGACTTTTTAGGCATAGATGCAGTTGGATGACGGTCTATGTACTTTGTCGTAATGCCCAATTAAATCTCACTATAATCATCATGATATGTATGTGCATGGTCATGCTCTCTTTATTTGTCAATTGCCCAACTGTAATTTGTTCACCCAACATGCTGTTTGTCTTATGGGAGAGACACCTCTAGTGAACTGTGGACCCCGGTCCAATTCTCTTTACTGAAATACAATCTACTGCAATACTTGTTCTACTGTTTTCTGCAAACAATCATCTTCCACACAATACGGTTAATCCTTTGTTACAGCAAGCCGGTGAGATTGACAACCTCACTGTTTCGTTGGGGCAAAGTACTTTGGTTGTGTTGTGCAGGTTCCACGTTGGCGCCGGAATCCCTGGTGTTGCGCCGCACTACATCCCGCCGCCATCAACCTTCGACGTGCTTCTTGACTCCTACTGGTTCGATAAACCTTGGTTTCTTACTGAGGGAAACTTGCTGCTGTACGCATCACACCTTCCACTTGGGGTTCCCAACGAGCGTGTGCTTTACGCGTCATCACTGGGCCAATGAGGTATAGAGGGAGGCATCTGACGTCGCAGTTTGGGGTTCCTCCGGAAAATCAATGGCATTGAAGAAATCTTGTAACCACATTGAATTGTTGATGCCTTCTCAATTCCATTGTACTACTTGAGGCTTCTGGGAAACTTAAGACCCTTTGGCACGTTCTTAGCTCGAATGGCTGGACCAAAGCAGGGTGGCCTGATGTAGTATGGTTGACGTGTAACTTGTACGGTGTCGATGGGTTGGCAAGCATCATACAGCTCGACTTTGTCCCATCGCAGTGGTGGAGGAGGGCTATGGTGCGATTGATGTGGTCTAGGCGAACCATGACCTCCGCAACCTACATTGTTGGACCGTGGGGATGATGGCCCAGCCGGAGGCAGGTATTTTTCTTTCTATCTCCGTCCTTGGAGCGACCACGGTACTAGTATTTCCTGCCGATGGCATGATATGTGTCATCCGGTTGGTTCCATCATCCTTGTTGATCATGGTGATCCTCCTTGGTTGTTCTGATCCTCGCTTCTATCACAGTGTGGACCCTCGTTGTCTCGGATGTTAATTCCTCCTGGGTGACCATTAAGAGCTTTGTATCGGGGCGGCGACATCATATTGTGATGCGGATATTCATCTCAGAGGTTATGGTGCCATCGGGGAGGGTTTTGGGGTTCTATACCTTTGTATTTTTCCAAGCCTGAAGAGAGAGGGTTGACATTCTCCCAGTCGTGCACTTGCCTTATGTAGTGCTCAGTAAAGCCGGTGTGAGATTCATTGTCTTGGTAGTCAGGGGCTTATTTCTTCCTAGCGTTGGATTCACGGGCTTTGGGGTCTGTGGCAAGCTCTTGGGAAGATCTGGCCCGGTCTTGTTGCTCCAAAGCTTTTTTTATGAGAGCTTGAGCTTTACCGATGCCTTTAGGGGTGCGATCAGTGGATAGGATCCTAGTTTCCACTTCTATTTTTTTAGGATGGCGTAGCCATGAATCTGTGGCCAGAACTATTTGTGTATGGCTGATTGCGTAACTGGACCGCTGGCGGGGTCGTAGGACAAGCCGCTGGCGGAGCTACGTGACGGGGTGTTGGCGGAGTCGCGGTGGGAGCTGCTGCTTCTGGCGTCGGGTTGAAGTTGATGTTCCGTGTCACTCTGGGGTCATTGGCTAGCTCCTTCCTTTTCTTGGATATGAACTCTATATACTCAGCTTGGAGTCTCTTGACATCTTTCAGGATAGCTTCGGCCTTCTCTGTCTTCCGGGTCAAAGCTTCATCAACATATGTGATCAAGTCAGCTCCCACCATGATGTTTTGCCGGATGTCGTTGAGATCAACGATATCCCGTACATTATTGAAGGTGATTGGGGTTCCGAGGAGTTCACCATACCTTTACGTGCCAGGCCTACCGTAGGGGGAAGGGTTGGCGGATGTGCCGACGCCTACCTCTACCATGTGTTGGCGCAAGAATCTAAACGGTAGAGTATGTGCCCTAGAAGGCAAAATTTCGCCTTCCTCAGGTTCCTCAATGGCTAAGTCCGGGGTATTTCTGGCGGTAGTTGCCGCATCCAATGCATCTAGGCATGCGTTGCCTGTCCTTGATGGTCGTAAAGACCTGCTAGGTAGTGGGTGGTTGGGGTGGTGTTTCTGCTAGTGCTTTTCCTTGAAGCCTCGCTACCGTTGTAGTAAAGTCGTCGTCACACATTGCTCCAGTATCTGAGTCATCAGACGCATGGTCTAATGCCTCGAAGATAGATTCATTCGCTTTTCCGGCTTCAAGGCCGGAATTTGAACTAGATGTAATTTGGCTGACGAAGTGATACCTTCGCATCTCAAACGCTTGAGTAAACAAAGCGGATATGCGTTACTCTTCCACCATTATGTCCCGCTCTAGGGTGGTTTGGGTGGGCCTTGAATTTTCCAGATCTAGGGCGGAATTTTCCAGAGGAAACTCCTACTCAAATTGATCTTCCGCAGATGTATCCTACTCAAAGGCGGTCCGTGCGGTTGGAGATGTAAGATCGGTTTCGTCGTCATCAACGTTGTTGATGAAGATTTGGATGCCGCCGATCGGAACAATCGCGCAACGGGTGGGGCTTCTCCTAGATGGAACCCATCGATGGGGATACCGACGGCATAGATTACGCGCCCGATGGTGACGGTGTCGGTGATGCCTGCGAAGGCGGATCCTGTGTGGATCCGCACTCCAACCACCTTCTCCCCATGGTGGGCGCCAACTGTCGTTGTGTGAATGGGGAGTACGCCATGGAGGATTCATCAAGGCGTGTGGAGAGAGAGAGAGGTGGGCGTAAGGCGGGAGTATCTGGGAAGGTGAGACACGGCTTACCCTGCTTCAAATCTCGCAAATGTGGCGAAACCCTATGTGCTGCTATAATTCACTATAATAGCAACAAGTGCACGGTTACAATGAGGGTTGGTCCTCCCTCATGGGCTCCCGTGACTCGGCTTATAAAGGCGTTAGAATCTAGGGTTACAAGGAGTATTCTAGGTCGGAATCTTCTAGCACTAACCTAATTAACACAACTTGTCAAACACGTAAAGGTTCTAATTAGCCTATGTCGGTATGGATCTAGCTTTTCGTAGCGATGACGGATCCGGCTAGAGCTTCTGATCCTAGACTCCCCATCTTCATCAATCAGCAGCTAGGCTGCCCAGCTGGGCCCACCATCTGTGAGCCACCCGGGCTTGCCAGAATTGGACTAGGTCATTGGCATACCTATGAAGTATGTCCACACCAGTCGCTATTATTGGGCCACACCGGCGCACCTCAAAAGTAGTCGGCCAGTTGTGAAGCACAATACAATTGCCGGCAACTCCATGTCGGAACCTACGAGTGGGGTGCGGAACGGGCTCGCCGGCACTCCCGTTCACATAGGATTTTACCACATGTGTCCCTCTTGGCAGCCAAACCCGCCCATTCTACACCCGCTTTGCCCCGTCCCTATTTGTCTCCCACCCCTCCGAATCGCCATCGCTGCCGTTGTCGCCTCCTCCCAAGTGCATGACCTTTGCCCGCCTACCCAGAAACCACTGTCGTAGTCAACAGTGTCGACACACCTCTGCCATCTTGCGTTGCCGGGTTGCCGAATCTGCCGTCTCCGTCGGTGTCTCCGCCGGTGCCCACCGCCCACAAGGTGTTCGGCGGATTGTCGCGAAGACAGCGACGACGAGATGATGGTGGAGCTGTTCAGGCAGGAAGAAGCCAATGCCACCACCGAGGGAGTACAGTACCTCCATTTTAATGAATAAGGTGCATGCACATTTTAAGACAAACTTTTACCAAACAAATTGAGCAACAAAATCTTAATTATAGTGTACGGAATTGATATCGTTGGATTAATATTGAAAAACACTTTCTAATGATTCTAAATTTAAATCAACAATCTTTGTATATTCAAAATATTTTTTAGTCGAAAAAAACACACAAATGGAGGGCTCCTTATCCTTTGAAAGGGAGGGAGTAGTAGGAGCTGAGTGCGTGCATGCATGCAAGTTGCGATCGGCGAGTGAATGGATGGATCGATCTTGGCGCGCGCGAGTGCACTAGGCAGGTGCGGCTAGCTAACTTCTTTCAAGACTGTCTCCATTAATCGGAAGTGGATCGATCGGGTATTTAAATGATGGCAAGGCCGGAGACAAAGGTACAGTTGGGGGAAGAGAATCACGATCTTTAATTTGTTTCCCTACGACGTGACCCGCGCAACGCAAGAATCCGACAATCAAGCCGCGAGTATTATGTGATTTCGGTGAGAACGCGACGGGTCACGCGCATCTACGTCTTGCGGAGCGATGGCTTTCGGACAGGATCCATGTAGGGCTCATGCATGGACATCGCCTTCACCATTAATACTACAGATGGCACGATTTGACGCCTACGGTTAGCTAAGCAAGCACATGTGTTTGGCATTGGGTTTCTTGTGCCATCCACTATCCTTTAGCTTGCCGCGTCATGCGCTCGTGAGGGGGCGAGGAGCTCCCGATATGAAAAAAATCGTACCTGAAAGCCACACAATAGTTGGTTGATTAGGCGATAACCCAGTGAAACCACATACTCCACAACCAAAATAACTAGCTAAACAAGGACTGGAGCATCGCCTCACAAAGTGCACCCTCCAAACTCAAAGCATATTACACCTGCCTCGAGAAGAGAAAAGCCAGAACACGAGGGAAAGTGATCCCGGACCAAGTCCAACGCACCAAGAATGACGAACCGCACCATATCAACCTTACAAACATGCTTGGTCAACCACGCTCAAAGCTGCAAACCCCCACCGAATAGCGTCTAAGCCAAATGCGTAAATGAGTACATTTTGGCCCTTTTAAGGCCTCCGGTCGCACACGGAAAGGCTTATCCGTGTGCACCGTAAGGGATCACTTATGCCCCAAATAATAAGCAGTTGGGGGTTCTCAACCCGCGCATGAAGTATAGCAGCTGTGTGTGATTTACCGCATACGATGATTTTGGCCTAACCCCTAGGGATGATAGGTGGGCCCTCCTTGTAACATTTTAGTGCTTTACTCTCCTTATATTTGAGTTTTGTGTTATATATCGTCAGTTTTTTTTACAAAGCCTCTAGAATTGTTTTTTATTATTCTGGGCTCTAAAAATGTTTTCGTGCAATTTATCCTATACTATAATATTGCATGTGTAACCACAATGAAATATATAGTCTAGTTTCCCCTTTCCCCCTCACTTTGAAAAGGACGGTCATGGTGGAAATCTAGGTTAGGCATCAACTAGCTAGATGTTTGTTATCTGTTTCATCTGTACGGTAGTAGTGACGTTGGGCTGGCGAGCGGCCATGCCATGGTGGTCCTGTTCATCCGTGGGGGTTGGCTATGCCCTCTTCCGTCGTTTCTTCTTCGATGTGTCTTCTTCCTGCAGCTTCAGTTTGATGTGGTGGTTGCTCCGGCGATGGTGGTGGTCTCGGTGATGTTCCCTGCTATCTCTGATGGCGTCCCCTTTGGCGGTCTAGCTCCATCTTTTCTGCCGTGTTCTTGGGGGAACTCCTTCGCCCCCCGGCGGTACGGTGCCCTTCGATCCAGGGCGAGGGACAAGGGGTCTCTTTCCGGAGGTGGAGACGGTGCAAGTTGAATCTAGATTTTCCCAGTGGGTGCGGAAGACGACACGGTCCGGTGGCCTCCCCAAGCTCTCGCTGTCTTCCTGGTGCTCTCCTCGTTGTCTAGCTGTGGTGTAGGCCTTCCAAGTGTTGTTCATGTTTCGATCTTTAGTTTGCTTGTGTTGCATGTTCCTGTAAGCTGTTTGTAAGCACATTTGTATCTGCTGTTGGTGGATTTATTAATTTAAAGTTGGGCTAAGGCCTTATGTTAAAAAAAGGTGTGTCTGTATAATGTTTAATAGTCACTAGGCATCAAAGATAGTTTCTCCACAAAGACCGTCCATGAAATGTTTTAATGCAACGGTTTTTATACAAAATTTGCCTAATTTCTCTTTATTGTAGATGGTTGAGAGCAACAACTTGGTGGTGTGAGACGCCGTTGTCCGACAAGGAGGCAGGGTTTCACCTTTTGTCGGTTGTATATTGGTGGGTGTGGTGACTCTTGTTATTTTTTTATCTTCTTTGTAAGAGGTTCCCTCACTACTTTGTATTGGTTTGACTGTATGTGGCTTTATTTATAAAGAGGGGCAAGAGCCTATTTCGGGGACGGTTGAGAAGTACAATATATCATGGTTTTTAAAGTTATGTGTTTGCTTAAAACAAGCAGAAAAAAAGATGATAAATTTCCCTTTCACTCACATATGAGTTGACACATCACATTCATTCTTTATCAAACATTAATACATGACGCAATTTGTAGGTTACATCGTTGAAATGAACATTTAAATGTAGAAGATTTTGTCAAAATTACAATATCTCACTTTCTTCGTTATGAAACCGTTTGTCTCTAAACACCATCCTCCGTCGATCGAGAAGGATGTGGATAAATGTTGTTTTCCCATCACCATATCAAAGTAGTTGCGAAACTATGTAGATCGGGCCAGATAGTTATACCTTGGCATGGGCATCATTCAAATGCAGAAGATAGCGGGGATCTTGATGGTATGAGATATATCATCCATCTCTGATTAAGGATAGTACAAATGTGTGCTACCATGCTAGATAATCTCTCGAGAACTTTACTGTGTGTATAATTTTTTTTTTAAATCTGTGTTTAGTGTGTGTAAATGATTAGCCAGTCGGTGCAAAGGGAAAATGACTTGGTCCGATCATGAATTTTGTGGAGTGTACCTCCAAGTTTTGTTTTTTGGAAAGTCAAGTTGTTTCAAACTTTGAGCACGTCTACACGAAGATATATTCATGAAATCAAACAGGTATATGGCAAAAATATACTTGTGCAGAGTCAAACTTTGTAAAATATCGTATTACTCTCTAGATTAGCTTGGGCCGCATAGAGTTCGACCCTACTGTGAAGTCTCAATCCACCACTTGATAGGTAATCTGCTGGCTTCCGGCGAGGAGGCCACTACTCTTGCTGTTACCTTCTGGCACTTACGGGATGATGTACGAAACAAGTTGCGGGAGGAAGGCAGCAACGTTGATCCTTCTTGTGTGACCAGGAAAGTAATTGCCTATATATGTTGACATGATTCTTTTTCGAGAGCAGGCGGAAAGCGTGCCTATTCTTTAGAGAAGAAGAAAACATCATATCCAGACCCACTCACACTTTTCTCCTACCCATCCCTCCTTCTAAAGCCTACTCTCGCGCTATCTGTGGGCTTCCTCCTCTTCTAGCTAGTTCCCACAAATAAAACTCCTCCTTAATGGCCGTCAAAATCTGTGTGGGATGACGGTGGTCCAAAGTGTGAACTCTCCTAATAGAGATAGTTTGGCCTGTGGGCTGGTGATTGAAGATATTAACAGGTTGTTTTCCTCATTTGCTTCTAGCTCAGTTATTCATGTTTATTGTTCGCAGAATGTTGCTGGGTATGTTTTAGCTCATTTTGTTGCGTCCTCTAGTAGGTCTGTGTGGTGTGGCGTGTCTCCAGAGTGTATCCGGGATTCCATTTGTATTGACTCTATGATTTATTGATCAATAAAGCACATCATGTTTCAAAAACAAACTGTTTTGCCTTTTTTTTCCTCTGAAAATAGAGAAATGGTCATATTACTTTTGAGAAGTCACGCACCGATCCCTATATATTTTTTTCATTTCCAGTCGGAAGGGCGATCCTCTGAACTACCATTTCAAACTTGACTAGTTGGGTAGTTGGGTCTTCTCTTATTTATAAGTAGTGCTGATACGCTCTCTGAATAATGGCAATTTGAATGTTGAATTTTGCTCTCCTATTAAAATAAAATAAAATAATAATAATAATAATTCTTCATGTCATCAGTCTTTGAATAACCGGTCAACAAGCATTTACTCTAACCACCTATAATTATACACGACAGTTGGATTACTCATCCAGAAGAGTCGGCGGTCCAAACCTCTCTATCTACATAAACTAACGGTCAAGGTAGCTAGTTACATTGGTGATGACGACAGGTAGAGCGGGGTGAGGGGATTAGGAGGGCAGTAAATTCAATTGCACCATTGAAATAGACTAGCTAATCTTTTTGGGTTTGTTTTTTGAGATTTGCTAGTTGTTAATTCTCTGTCAAGTCCTACACCATGCGCGCCATTGCGTCACGATTTAGGGCATCTCTAGCGGGCTGATCCAAATGGTTTTGGGCTGTCCGAAACAGTTCGTGCGGACAGGCAGACAGGCCACGCATGCTCCATCAGAGGACCCAAACGGACAGACCCGTCCGCTATGACCCATCGGTGCTCCAAATTTGGGGAACCGATACGTCAGCGCCCGCTTGGAAGCGACACGGCGGCAGAAGGCTGACCGGAGGCAGCGTTTAGCCATCAAGTTCGTCGCTGACCACTGCGCATGCCGCCTCAACTCCTGCGTCGGCATTGATGTGCGTGCGCACGTCAGCTTTGATGGCCAACGATACTTAAACCGCCGTTGTGCCGGCCTCTTCTCCCCCACTCTCATGGCCGCCACCATTGCCACTCCTCCGCGATATCGCCACGATGAAGCTCCCAAAGTGGATGAAGAAGACCGCCAACGACCAAGGCTGGGTCTTCATCCGGCCACCGGCGCCGCCATGATTCTCCGCCTCGTTGGAACCATGCGCACGCACGCCTGCTTCCACCCCCGTAGCTGGCGCAGTTTGTTGGTCCACTAGCGGAGGCAAAGGCTCCTCCTCCGCACCAACTGGGCCGCAACAGGCGGTAAGTGTCGGTGTTGGACACGCAGCGGCGGTGGGCGCAGGGCAACCCCTACCACCACCGCGACGTCTCCCTGCCACACGGGTGGCATCTGAATAGGGGAGGCTCCATGTTCCGCATCCGCACATGGATCGGCAAGCGCTGCGCCAGGAGATGCGCTAGCGGATCGAGTAACCGCAGCCAGCGCTGCAGCACGAGGAGGCGTACCAGCGCGAGGATTTCTGGCGCGCCTTCCTTGCTTGGGAGCACGAGGCGCACCGGGCGATCTGTGGTAAGCGGGATTTCATGCCCAGCGATGCCGCGCCCGGCTGCGAGGACGAGATCAGCTCCGACGACGAGGACGACGACAAGATGAAGGACGTGCCTCCTGTGAAGCTGGAGGCACTCGTCCCCGACGACTATGATGAGGAGGTGGCCATTGTCGCCGCCCTGGCCACGTCAAAGGCCAATGAGGATTCGAAGTGGTCCTGGCCAGGGCTAGAGAACGTCGGCCAACTCTCGGCAATGGTGGCGGAGCACGTAGCCTCCCTGCCGCCACCACCATTGTCACCCCACGCGCCACCACTGGCAGCATGGGATGGCCATGAGGTCCCACCTCCTCCGCAGTATGCGCTGCCAGCACACCATCGCAGTACGCACAACAAGCCGTAGTACACGCCGCAGCAGCCGCCGTACGTGCAGCCGCAGGAGGTCCCTAGTTGGGCGCATCAGTTGTGGGCCCCCCGCCCATCGTCGACCTCGTCTCCAATGATGAAGAAGACGGTGGCGCATCAAACTTGGGTGTAGATTTTAGTTTTAAACTATGTAAATTATGTTTGAATTAATGAAAATTCTATTAAATTTTCGTGCCCTTTTTAAACTTCATACCGAATTGTTTGTTTCCTCTGACCGGGCCAAATAGCCAGCGACAGAATGGATCGCATCGCTGCCCGCACTGTCCTAACCGGCCAGACCGCTAGAGCATCCTATTCGTGGGCCGACCCAACCGGTCAGAAACGGACTGGTTGAGTCGCCGATTTGGGTCGGCCCGCTGGAGATGCCCTTAGAGCATCCCCACTCGTTGGCGCTCCCCACGCCCAAATCCGGCGAAATTTTCGTCCGGATTGGAGGAAGATTTGGCGTGGGGAGCGCCGAAGTTCCAGCCGTCCCCCCGGCAGGAAACCCCCAACCTCGACCATTTGACATATTTCAAACAAATTCAACATAAAATTTAACAAGTTCGGCGAACAAGAGTACGAAAATTGCTGAAACAAATTCGGCGATAATCAGTACAATGTTTAACAAGTGCTGAAACAAATGAAGCACACAATTTCACAATTTTTCAAACAAATTAAGACAGACTAGTTGGCGTCGGCGTTGGCGTTGCCTCGGAGCCTCCATATGTGCTCCACCAGATCATCTTGCAGCAGCTGATGCATTGTAGAGTCTCGAATCTCCTGGCGCATAGCAATGAAGGCGGCCCATGATGGAGGCACCTGGTGATTAGGCTGTGCAAGAGGACCCTCTCTCTCATATGGTGTTTCTTGCTCAGCCAGAGGAACCGGATGCTTTCGCTCATCTTCAATAATCATATTGTGTAGGCACACACAACAGTTCATCACCTCCCACATCTGATCTTTGGACCAAGTCATAGCGGGGAACCGGACGACAGCAAATCTCTGCTGGAGGACACCAAATGCACGCTCGACGTCTTTTCGGCAAGCTTCTTGTTTCTTGACAAACTCGCAAAGTTTGGGGGTGCTAGGGTTGGAGATAGTCTTCACAAATGTTGCCCACTTTGGATAGATACCGTCTGCAAGGTAGTATCCTTTGTTGTAGTGCCGACCATTGATCACATAGTCCACCGGGGGAGCATGACCCTCAACAAGCTTGGAAAAGACCGGGGAGCAGTTTAGGACGTTGATGTCATTGTTGGATCCAGGCATACCAAAGAAAGAGTGCCAAATCCAGAGATCATGGGTAGCCACTGCTTCAAGTATCACAGTGCAGCCTTTTTTGTGACCCTTGTACATTCCCTGCCACGCAAACGGACAGTTCTTCCATTGCCAATGCATGCAGTCAATGCTTCCAAGCATCCCTGGAAAACCCCTAGCTTCATTTGTTGCAAGGATCCTCTGAGTGTCTTCGACAGTGGGTGATCTCAAGAAATAGTCCCCGAACACTGCTATGACGGCCCTGCAGAACCGGTAGAAACAATCAAGAGCGGTGGACTCCGCCATCCGAAGATAGTCATCTGCAGTATCACCGGGAGCTCCATACGCCAGCATCCTCATAGCCACTGTGCACTTCTGCAGTGACGAAAATCCAACCAAACCAGTGCAATCCGCCTTGCATCTGAAGTAGGGATCAAAGTGGCGGATGACATACACAATTTGCAGAAATAGCTTTCTGCTCATCCTGAAACGACGCCGGAAAACACTCTCACCGTGCAATGGATTGTCGGCGAAGTAGTCGGCGTACAACATGCAGTAGCCCTCCATTCGCTGTCTCGGCTTGCACTTCCGGCGACCTCGTGCCGACCCACCACGTCGACCAGTTGCCAGTCCGGCGTACATGCTTGCCAAGCAACCGAGGATCATCATGTGCTCGTCGTCTTGGGCGGCTGCTGCCATCTCTTCTTGCATAAGCTCGACGAACATCTGCTCCTCCTCTTCGTCCGAGTCCATGGCCGGCGAGGCAAATGGACGAACACCTGACGGGCGTGGTCGAGGCAACCCGAGCCGCGAGCGACGAGGAGCAAGCAGGCCGGAAAACAGGCCGGCGGAAGAGCAGCCAGATAGGCCATCGTCCAAAGACGGCGGAATATAGGCAGGTGGGGAAGGAGGGGCGGCGGAATCTGGGCAACAAACCGGCGGGGTGGTGCCGGCGGCGAGAGAGATACGAGGGGTGGGGGAGATTTTGAGCGACGTGGCGGTGGGGTTCGTGCGTGAGTCACCGACAGATCGGGCCCTTCCCCGCTTTTCACTCGTCCGGAGTCCCCGAGCGCTCCCCGGGGGGGCGGGGGTGGCGTGGGCTCGCCGGATGGATGAAGGGCCAAATCCGGACGAAAACGAGGAACCGGGGGCGCGACTGGGCCGAATTTCGCCGTCCGGATGGGAAAAACGTCGCTCGGGGGCCTCGTCGGGGGCACGAGTGGAGATGCTCTTATGCACATATGAGTTGTAAGTTGGTTTGCAACTTTTTTTTTCATTTGCAAGTGAGATTGCAACTAAGAAAAAACAATCTGGACTGCTAGATTTGCTTTGTGAATCGTGATAGTTATGAGTTGCAACATGAATTACAACTGAGATTTAATAATGTCATCTACCTGAAAATTAAATTATTTCTCAGTCGACTAAGAACTAGTAATGCCCTTATTTCTTTTAATAAAGACTACTAGCTAAATTGAAATTTCCATTTACATATATGCTCATGGTGAGCTCATTCATCACGGTCTTTAGGGTAGAAGAAACCTGCATTGACGTGCACCTAAACCCTAAGCTAGCCACTTATATAAATGACCCTGAGGCTAAGCTAGCCAACTCACCCGAGAAGGCGAGAACACTTCACTCCACGGGCTTAAACAACGCAAAAGAAATGGAGGTCGTCTCATGGTGGGTTCTAGGCTTCCTCGGCAAGTACCCAGTAGAGACCATGGCGTCGCTTGCTTGCGTCGTCCTGTTGCTCTTCAGGTGTTACCGGCGGGATGGGCTGCCGACCAACTGGCCGGTGTTGGGCGCGATCCCGGCCATCAGCGTGAACGCCGGGCGCGTGCACGACTGGCTCACGGAGTTCCTGCGCGCGGCGCCCGGGATGTCGCACGTCATCAAGGGGCCTTTGGGCACGCCGGTGGACGTGCTCGTCACGGCCAACCCGGCGGACGTGGCGCACATCTTTACCGCCAACTTTGGCAACTACCCCAAGGGCGAGGAGTTCGCCGCCCTCTTCGACGTGCTCGGCGACGGCATCTTCAACGCCGACGGCGAGTCTTGGGCGTTCCAGCGGCGGAAGGCGCACGCGCTGCTGTCCGACGGGAGGTTCCGCGACGCCGTCGCCGGGAGCACCGCGCGCAAGCTCGATGACGGGCTCGTGCCGCTCCTCGACGGCTTCGTTTCCTCTGGTGCCGTCGTGGACATGCAGGACGTGTTCATGCGCCTCACGTTCGACCTCACGGCTATGTTTGTGTTCGGCGTCGACCCCGGATGCCTAGCCGCCAACTTCCCGCGAGTCCCCTTCGCCGCGGCCATGGATGACGCCGAGGAGGTGCTGTTCTACCGGCACATGACGCCCGTTGGGTGGCTGAGGATCCAGACCTACCTAAACATCGGCCACCACAAGAAGATGAACCAGGCTCGGTTGGTGCTCGATGCGTCTATCGCCGAGTTCATCTCGCTCCGGCGAGAGCGCGCGGCCGGTGCCGACGACGGCGCCGACCTCCTCACGTTGTACCTGGCGTGCCAAGCGGAGGTCGGCAAGGAAGGCGCCGAGTTCGACCGGTTCTTACGTGACACGACGCTTAACCTCATGATCGCTGGCCGTGACACGACGAGTTCCGCACTGACATGGTTCTTCTGGCTGCTCACCAAACACCCGGACGTCGAGGCAAAGATACTCTCCGAGCTCCACGACAACCCGTCGTCTGGCCAACACCGCACCACCGCCGAGCTGAAGCGACTGGTCTACCTCCACGCGGCGCTGTCAGAGTCACTCCGTCTGTACCCACCAGTGCCATTCGAGCACAAGGCGGCAGTGCGCCCGGACACGCTGCCGAGCGGCGCGGCCGTGGGGACGACGCGGCGGGTGATCGTTTCTTTGTACTCGATGGGCCGCATGGAGTCCGTGTGGGGCAAGGACTGCATGGAGTTCCGACCAGAGCGATGGCTGAACGAGGCAGGGCGGCTCCAGCACCAGCCGTCGTACAAGTTCGTGGCGTTCAACGTGGGCCCCCGAACGTGCATCGGCAGGGACCTGGCGTTCTCGCAGATGAAAGCTGTTGTTGCTGCCGTCGTCCCCAGGTTCCGGATGGAGGTTGCCGGCACCGAGGCCATACCCAAGCTGTCCATCATACTCCACATGAAGGATGGACTCAAGGTAAGGGTGCACAACAGACAAGACGATGCCAGCATAGGTGCTAGCTAGGGCAACGTATCCTATGCTTGCAACTTTAATGCGCATACGCATACAATATACACGTTAATCATACATTTACATTTTGTGGTATATATGTATATATATGGATGCGTCGCATGTCGAGTACTATACATGCAGGATCCTACTGCGTGACCGTGTGTGTGAATGTATATGTAAAATAATGCTTTTCGGGATGTAGTGAGTGTCTAATACATCAAAATTTCGACATATCTAGAGCTGGACTATCTCGATATATTAAAATTTAGACAAACTACACCATATTTTCAAATCACGGGCTAGTGTGTCTAGATTTAGGCAAATCTGCGAATTTTCCGGGAGGGCCGGAGGGGTACGTACTTACAAAATGGAAAACACTTATAATCCGCCGACCGATCCGAGCGAGAAAATCGGTCGTCGCTCATGCGGGCTAACGTCTGCATGCCGGAGCTTCTTTCCTTGCCTTTTTTGCTTTCCTTTTTTTTTTTCTCTCGGGCGCGCAGCCGTTCCAACCAAGCATTGCATGCGCGCAGGGTAGCTAGCTTTTATCGTGTACTGTTGATGCATGCATGGGCAGCTCGCTAGCCTCGCTGCATGCACTCGTAGGTGCCGCTAGCTATTTCTTGCATGCATGAAGGTAGCTTCTTGCCGGGATAAAAACCGCCATACATACCAATCTTGTACCACGAAGCGTCAAAGCCGCCCTATTTTTTGTTTGCGTGTGCGCATTGAACCACACACATACAAGTTACACTAGCGTGGGCTGCGTTCGTGTTCGTCGAGCTCAACCGCACCATCAATGGTAGGGACGACTTCACCGATAGTGCCAACGACACCGATGGTGGTAGGTACAACGCCATTGACCTTGCCACCGATGCCACTGATGGTAGGAACAACACCGCTAACCATGTCAGTGATTGTAAGGACGCCTCCACCGACGGTTCCGACAACCAGAGAGAAACGATGATGACGATGTTATCAACGACGGGAGTGACATATGAGATGTCGATGGGCAACTTGGGGATGGTGATGTTGGTGCCGATCGAAGGAGTGCCTATGATCTCGGATATTGCATACGTTTGTTCAATATGTTGTGAAATGAACACACGATATATGTTGTGAACTCACACGTGATATATTGTGAACACACATGTGAGATGGTATGGTTTTCGTGGCGTATGATATAAATGTAGGGTTTCAATGTTGTACACATGTGTTCAATTTGTAACAAACTCATAAGCCTTTTGTTGTGAACGCACACATAGAATGTTGTGAACACACATGTAATATGTTGTATGGTTTTTGTGGCTTGTGATATAAATGTCCGTTTTCAATGTTGTATACATGTGTTTAATTTGTAACAAAGTCACAACCGTTTTGTTGTGAACTCACATGCGATATGTTGTGAACACACATGTGTGATGTTGTATGGTTTTCACGGCATATGATATATCTTTACTATTAAATTACAATAGGTGACTGCCTGGTGTCACAAATAGGCTTTTTTCTCCCTTGGGCTGATGTTCCCTGGTGGCCCATGGTCGGCCTTATTCCAATTTTTGCCAGGCCATGGTCCAACAAAACAGATCTATGCGGTCCGCTCAAAAAGAAAAACGCACGCAAGCCAAAATATAAAGTCACGACGCAAACCAGATGGGACCAGCCTTCTTCCGTTTCCTATAAAAAAAACAGGACAACTCCACCCCGACTGGTTTTAGGATATTATTATAGCCGACACGTTTTCTAGCACCCATCCACTTGGTTGGCTATACATACACGTGAGATCAAGGAGGTTAATTAGGTATCCAGCACTAAACAATTATCGTACCGCGCCGGATCACGGCCGGGCCTTTCGCCAGGGCCATCGGCGCGACGACGGGCAATCCTGTCGACATGGTCGTAGTGCAGATGGAGGTAATGGAGGTGTGGTTTGTTCTGCTGCTCGCTGACATCACGGCCGCAAGATCCGCTTGACGTGCAGCCATCGTGACTACGAGCAGCGGCGCCATATCGTCGACTGTCTGGCTTCGAGCTCGACATGACCACAACCAGGGCGCTTATTTCCATGGAACAGACAGAGACGCCAGTCGTCATCGTACAACGCGACGAGCATGGGTGTGTCATGCGCGGGCGTCCGGTAGAGGCAACGGGGACCGACAGTTCCCCGATCTTGTATTATCTCTCAGTCCTCTCCTTGGCTGGTGGGTTCCGGTGATGCATGTCGTTAATTAGAGTGGACTACGCAGATCAGTTCTGCTCATGATAGCTTAGCTGATTCATCGACGTATGAATGTGCTCCTGGCACGGCGAGGCAAATCGAGGCACGGCAGGGCTAGATCAAATGACATTCCAGACAAGTCTCGGCAGCAGCACATGAGGCTCATACGAGCCATGTTTATAGTAAGTAAGAAAGTTAGTACTGCAAGTCTACATTCACATCCTGCGTGCTTTCATGCATACGCGATCAAGCGTCTCAACGACTTGAGGCTGGGCATCCAGTGGCGCAGAAAAAAACGAATCAAGTTGTATGCAGATTAGCTAGGTCTGTCAGCCAATGATTTCTAGCTCACCTCCTCCGTGCTGCCAAAATGCCATGGGTACTGACTACTGAAAATAAAGGCGGATAGATGAAAATGATCACCTCCCTCCCTACGGTGTTTTGCTTTATAAACATAAATTCTACTTTCTATGTTCCTTCCAGATTAGCAGCATGTGAGTGCAAGTTCTAAGCAACGTTGTTAGCTTTATATACTAACATGCAGAATAGCACAAAGCAACAATCTGAGCTTATCCTCATGAAGAAGATATTCTTGTAGACGGTCTCTATGCAAATAACATCCATATGCATTTCTAATAGCGCATTAGTCAAAATTCATGATTCTATTTTATAAGGCTATATGTCAAATTAGTTTCTTACTTTATTATTGTGGTTCCGTAGCGAAGCACGGGCAATCATGCTAGTAAATGTAGGGTTTCAATGTTGTAAACTTGTGTTCAATTTGTTACAAACTCATATGAATTTTGTTGTGAAAGTATATGCGAGATGTTGCAAGGTTTTGTGGCCACTTTGTATTGTTTGCAAACATATGGATTTTTTTATTGTAATCGTTTGTGGCTCTCGCTAAAATAGTTGGTGATTTTTGTTGTAATTCGGTCGATGGCAAATTAATTGTTACTTGACCACTGTGCATTGTATGCAAACACATGGATTTTTGTTGTAATAGTCTATCGTTTTGTAGAAATTATTGGTGTTTTTTTATTGCAAATCAAGCTACAACAAAAAGTTGGTTTTACCACTTTATTGTAGTATTCCATTTTTTATAAATGTTGCGACATTTTGTTGTAATAGTATATATCTTTTGTATATGGGGTGATTTTATTGTTTTAATACCATCTGCCATATGGGTGAATCACCGCGGTGGCATATTTGTTGTAAATATCTCCAAGAAGTGGGCTAAAGAGGTATACCCGTTTAGGTTTAATTGAAGAAGCTTGGACCACAGGTTAATTTCTCAAAAACTAGGGGTCAAATGAAAAACTACATCATGACTTTGTTCCAGTCGTCGGATCTCGATCTGACTTTGCCGACCGCGGTCGATTTTTATGCTCATATCAGCCGGCCAATGGCTAGCGCTGCCCTAAAAAAACGTAACATTTGGTGAACATTTTCTAGACTAGCAGTGTGTGTAGATAATAGTGAAAAGATGCAGCTGTATTTTTGTAGGCTTCACAATCCACGTGAGCACACGGAGCAGCACAGACTCCACCAGCGTGAACAGTAACCAAATGGAACGCATCACTGCTTCTTTGTAGGCTACTACTAGGCTGTAATTGACTCGTACATATTGTGGGGTCCATCCATACAGGGGAGAGGATTATGCATGCCAGCGTGTGTCGGCCCGCGCACGTGCAACACTGCTTTCCTGTACGTACTGGGGCTCACGACCGATTTTGCACGACTTTTCAGCCGACCGATGGCTAGCGTCGCCCTTATAAAATTGCCGTATTACCAAGGGAATAGGAGAGTTGTACCAAAATAATGCAATCTGGTGCACGGATGAACTCGGACCAAAGAGCATGATCATTCAATTCGCTCCTTCTCAAATCTTCTGCTTGAATCAAGATCCCTTACGAAGAACTTTCACGTGTGAACCGAAATCGTCTCGCTCCTTCCTTTCTCATTTCAGTCATCGTCTTTTTCATCTTCTTTAGAGGCCTTTAATCTTTTGATTAGGGTAGAGGTCGCGAGAGAGCAGAGCATACCACCCTGCCATAGTCGTGAGGGAGGAGCCGGTGAAGGTGAATGTGTTGGATTCATAAGATGTACGACACCATCGATCATATTTTTTTTTGCTCTTTATTTTGAGGTTAAATAACCAAAAAAAAATATAACAGGAGTAGCAAAGGACCAAAAGTCCTTCTTATCCTCCGGACCTCTCCGGATAAATGTCATCGTCAATTTGAAGATGTATGACCTGGAGTAGAAGGTAATATTCTAGGCTCGTAGAACATGTATGGAAACGAAAAAAGGCGACAAAACATTAGTTTCCATATTGTTGTAGCCATGTCTCCATGCCTCCGGGCGAAAGCTCTGCACGTGACTTCGTCTTGTTAGCGTCGTTGTGGAGTTGCTCGAATAAAGGAGGCCGTCCTAAGGTTTCTCTCACGTCAAGATGAAGATCCGCCTGATGTTTGTCTTCATTGATCTGGTTGAAGGCTCCGTCAGCAAACGTAACAGTACTTCTCTTGCCTGGATTTTGCTGGATCAGGTGGTATTCAGTTGTGCACATCCATGTTTTTTCTGACTGTTTAGGTTCAGATGGAGCGCTTCGAATCTCGGTTGGCTATTAATATCAGGCATGTTCTTATTCCATGGTGCTGACGGAGAATGTCATGGTGACCGAGATCTGTGAACTGACAATGGTGGTTAGAGTTTGTGTGGTGTTGAGGAATTGGCTTGGTTATTCGTGACTTGGAGCAGCGGAATGCAAGTGGGGGTGACTGCACATGAGAAGGTCAAAGTCCTACCTTTCAGGGTGAAAACTCAGGGTCTGGCTATAATTGGTTGTGTCTGGCAATGGCCTTGTTGAAGATATTATTTTGAGAGCGAGCACTATCTTCAGAGTAAAAAAAAACTAAGATCTATGCTCAGACGATGACGGTGTTTGTGCACTGTTTCCTTTTTGAAGGCGTTGCTTTTGAAGAAGCTGGACTTCAGATGTTGTCTTGGTGATGTTAGTACTGTTGTTTCAATGAATGAATCACTGTAGCGGGACTTTGTTTGTAATTCTTCTTTCTTTTTTGGTTGTGTGCATTCGTAGTGTCGCTAGGGCAATACGTTGTTGCAGAGGTTGAGTGCAATTGGTATCTTCGTGTTATTAATATATACACTTTATCGAAAAAATATCTCCATGCCTATGTGTAACAGACTCATGGCACTCGACATATTCAGATGTAGTTGTAGCTAGTTCAGGTAACATGCATGACTTATGAATGTATATCAGCAATTTATTATAGTACCATGTAGCCTGTACTAACGGAGTAGATAAGTAAACTCGTTGCAGTCAGCTTCCAAAACACTCGAACACATTCTAGAGATGGATGTGTCGAGGTTTCGTGTCTCGAGAGGAACACGGGTACCTCGGCAAGACCCTTGGGTTATTGACCACGGAGGCTAGAGGCAACGCTCCAAGTTACCCAAAGCCATGGCGATGGCGAGGCAGAGCAGAGAGAGACAAAGAGTTACCCAGGTTCTAGGCTCTCGTGGAATGGTAAAACCCCTAGGCCCTGATTGAGTTGTATTGATGCCTCGCCAAGCGAGTATAGTGTTTACAAGGTGGTGTCTTGGAGAACTCCCTAGATCTCGATATGATCCACCTAGGTTGAAGAAGAGGGAATCAGAAATGTGTCCTCAGGGAGATCTAGAATTGATCCAGCTGTCCCCTCTACTAGGCAGTTGTCTCTCCTTTTATAGAGAAACTAGATCTCCTCCCTACAGAAACTTGGGGGAGAGGCTACCACAGGCGTGTGGAAGAAGGCGGACGGTTGTCCCTAACTATACACATATAGACCAAGTCTACGCCCTGCAAGCGCTCCGGTCCACGGGAGTGGTTTTGGACGATGTATTGCGGCGTCCATGGTCAGTCTTTGCGGAAAGAAGGCAACAGACATCCCTCTTTGTGCAGGCAATGTCAGAGCTTCTCTTGTCTTCTAGGGTGCGTCATGGCTTGCATCATCCTCATCAGCTTTGTCCATATGTAGTTCGCCATGCGAAGGGGTCTTGCGTCGCGTCTCCCAGTGCCTGTTGTGCACTACTCGCGAAGGGGTACCTCCCAAGGGGCTCTTGCCCTCGTGGCAGCGCTAAGTCCTGACGTCCTTGCGAGGAGTGCCTCGCGAGGGGCTTCATTCTTGCAAAGTTGTTGATCCTCGTGGAGGGGTACAGCCTCTCAAGCTCTTAGATGGGCCACCGCACGGGCCCAGGAGAAGGTGTACCGTGGTACCCCGATGCCACTACGCCGATAGTAGCCCCCGGGGACCTAACCCGCTTAGGCCTAGCGACGAAAGGGACAAGAACCCTAAATGGTGCAGGCCCATGGGGGCACGTGGCGGAGCGCGCAGTTGCTGGCACGCGTCTTCAATCTTGTCCTTGGAGCGGCCAACCCGCGCGAGCCGCTAGATGGTGGAACTGACCTAACGGCTTCGGCAACTTCCACCAGCGCCTCAAAAGGCGAGCCATGCGGAGCAATTCCCCACTTCTCTCCTTCTCCACTCTTCCGCCATCCCCATTCGCCTCCAAACAATGCTCAAGCAGTCGCCACCGCTCAAGCTTTCCTCTTCTTGTTGCTCGACCTTGCCCCTGGAGAGGTATGACACCGAAACGAAGCAACGGTGGGGAGCCTTCGGAGGTCCTCTAGGCCAGAGGTCCGCGCCGGATCCCGGACGGGAGCCTGCAGTTCCACACAGGTCACTAGAGCGCTCGCACATTATCAACGAGGAGGGGCTCTCCAAGTTCCATCTCATGGAGGGCCACTCCTCCAACAAATAGGGAATCACTGGCTTCTGGCACAGCGGCGCCGGCGATGACGTCCTTCTCACCATGGCGTATTATGTCTTCATCTAGGATATCACAGAGGGCCTCATAGCGCACCCTTCTCCCTATTTCCTGGTGGTTCTAAAGTTTTACCAGGTACATCTGTTGCACCTACGTCCCAGCTCCATCGCCCTTCTCTCCATTTTCGCGTACGCGTGCGAGGCGTGGCTCAGTGCAAACCCTCTGTGGCACTTCTCTGGCACATGTTCAGCCTATAGCTCGTATCAATGGGCAAATGCTCAGGTTGCGTTTCCCGCTACACCGCTAAGGAAGCGGAAGAACACTTCTTTCCTATCGGGGGCATGCGGGAAGAAGATGACTTTTAGAGCTGATGGGTCTTCATGGATGTCAGCTAGCGAAAAAAGTTGTTTGAGGTTCCATATGCGCCCTTGACAGCGAGATCCTGCTGGAGCCATGAGGCGCTATGCAGCCAGGGTTCGCCGGTCTGGTGTCGCGTCTTGTTCACATGTGGCACTCTGGACTGACCGGGCGGATGGTGACCTCGGAGTTCCTCAGGAGGCGTATCTCCCCTATCCAAGTGCACAGGCAGGCCATGTGGGGGTATTCGGGTGAGTGTGACTCCACGAAGCTCGGTGTAGACGCCCTCGTGAGGAAGGTTGTCAAGAAACTGGTCGGGACGATCTTCGTCGGGGTTGGGGACGTCTCCTACCCGGAGGGGGCTACTCCATTGTACCGCCTAAAGACTTCCACAAGGTTGTAGATTCTAGAGGTGATGCCCACTGTCGAGGGTACTCCTCGGCAATGCCCACCTTGAGGGGCTTAGGGTTGATGGAATCCTGTAGGCTGACACAAGACATCGGATACCAAACAAACGGGGAGAGATATTTACCCAGGTTCGGGGCCCTCGACGAGGTAAAAACCCTTACTTCCTGCTTGTCTGATCTTGATTATAGAGAATATCGGGTTAAAATAGGGTAGCCGAAGGCTTTAACTAAGAACTCGACGAGAAGCTAGATTTATGTATGACCTAACTCTCGACTTACGGTGGTTATGGCTAGATTGATTGTGTGTCCCTCGGTAGCCCCTCTCCTGGCCCTTATATTGGGAGCCAGGTCTCGAGAGACCTATCCGGGTACGACTAGATTACAAAGAGTGATATATCTAACTTTCCTTGTTTCTTCGTTTTGTTGCCTTTCCCTTCAAGAATCCTTCATGCGAACCGACATAGCGGCCCACCTTGGTTGGTGGATGATTTTCATGGGCCCTGGTTGGGTTGTAGGAGGTAGCGCAATATTAGTTACCCGAAGGGTAATGCCCACATCGGTAGCCCCCGAGTGACTGGCCAAAGCATAGCTTCGGGCAGGGACTAAAGTTGTCTTCTACCGACCGTCCATTAATCTTGAAAGCTTCATTTTTATCGGGTGCGCGACAAGTGCTCCCGATGGGAGTAGCCCCGAGTCTAGGCACGGGTGCTTGCAACCGCGCGTAGACTCAAGTTATAATACTCGAATGTTTTACGTCTGTCGATATTTTCTGCAAATTGTCATGGTCATCCGATAACTTTTGTATATCGGGTCTTCAATATCCTCGAGTCAGCCATGCTCATTGATAGTATGCAAGGGATGTTGAGTAACGTGCCCAGCTATAATTGATGCTGGTTAACTGACGGATGGCAAAACAACGCTACTCTACTCAGAACCAAGTCTACGGGCATGATCCTGGATCTTTTGATTCCTTCGGGTCTATAATTTCTATCGGGTGCGCGACAAGCGCTCCCGATGGGAGTAGCCCCTGAGTCTAGGCACGGGTGCTTGCAACCGCGCATAGACTCAAGTTGCACTTCTCGAATTGTGTAGATTCCTTCGGATTCTTCCTCCAAGTGTTTTGTTTGGATACTGATATTTCCTATGACATCATCAGTGACGTCGACTGCGGTGGTTTGATTGACAATACGTGACCTTGATAGGCCCACCCTCCTTCTGCACGGTCAGTTAGGAAATGACTAGTCCTTGCGAATTGACCAAGATGCCTCCTCGATTTCTGTGCATAGTGGAGGAAATGTTCCTTGGTAGGATAAATGCAATGACACGTGGTGACCTAATTCCAGATCCCGCTTGTTTAACTTTTACTTTATAACCTTGCAAGGACGAGATCCATTCTTTCCATTCTCCTTTTCTCACAGCCCTTCTTCCTCAGAGCCGTTGCACCGCCTCCACTATTCTTGAACTCTTCCTTCTCTAACGATGGGAAAGAAGAGATGCCTCACGCTTGCCGCCGACGCCGCGACCAGCGGTGCTACTGCCAAAGCCACATAGGGCGCGTCCAGAAGGGGCGCATCTGAAGTTTCTGCTTCAGCTCCTGCACCGCCTGCGCCGCCCGCGCCGGAGGCTTCCGCTGCGGGGCCCATGCCCGGTGACTGGCCTGCTTCCACAACAACCAAGCGCGACGAGAAAAAAGCTCGCAGCCTTGGTCTAATTTCAGTCGGCGATGGGAACGTCATCCTTCCAGGTTTGGCTTCGCGCTCCAATCCTCCTGCCGGTTTTACTGTGATGTTCATGTCCTTCCTGTACCGTGGGCTTTCTCTCCCTGCTCACGAGTTTCTCCGGCGTCTTCTTCATGTATACAAGATTCAACTCTGGCAATTGACTCCTAATTCAATTCTTTACCTTGCTATTTTCATTACTCTATGTGAGGCCTTTCTGGGCATCGAGCCTCACTTTGGTTTATGGAAGAAACTCTTCTTCGTGAAACGCTATAATTTTAGTAGTGGTTCCTTCGTCACCGGTGGAGTTGGGTTCGTTGTCCGTAAGAAGTAACTACGTTAACTTCCCAATGAGAGAGTCTGTTCAAGTATGGAGGTTGAAGTGGTTCTACATCAAAGATTCATCAGTAGCCGAAATGTGTCTGCCGAGATTTATCGATGTTCCTGAAGCCGTGCCCAAAAGATCTTGGAAGAATATCCTGTCACCCGAAGAAAAGCCGGCAGTCGACAAGTTGTTTGATAGAGTTCTTCGAATCAAAGAGACTGATGGCCAAACTATGATGGGTACTGAAATAGCGGCCATTTTCTTGAAACGTCGAATCCAACCAGTCATGTCTAGGGTTCGCCCAATGTGGTTATATTCGGGCCCTATGGATGTAACTGAAGGAGATATGCCCTAGAGGCAATAATAAAGTGGTTATTATTTATATCTTAATGTTTATGATAAATGTTTATATATCATGCTAGAATTGTATTAACCGAAACATTAGTACATGTGTGATATGTAGACAAACAAGAAGTCCCTAGTATGCCTCTTAAACTAGCTTGTTGATTAATGGATGATTAGTTTCATAATCATGAACATTGGATGTTATTAATAACAAGGTTATGTCATTGTGTGAATGATGTAATGGACACACCCAATTAAGCGTAGCATAAGATCTCGTCATTAAGTTATTTGCTATAAGCTTTTGATACATAGTTACCTAGTCCTTATGACCATGAGATCATGTAAATCACTTATACCGGAAAGGTACTTTGATTACACCAAACACCACTGCGTAAATGGGTGGCTATAAAGGTGGGATTAAGTATCCGGAAAGTATGAGTTGAGGCATATGGATCAACAGTGGGATTTGTCCATCCCGATGACGGATAGATATACTCTGGGCCCTCTCGGTGGAATGTCGTCTAAATGTCTTGCAAGCATATGAATGATTTCATAAGAGACCACATACCACGGTACGAGTAAAGAGTACTTGTCAGGAGACGAGGTTGAACAAGGTATAGAGTGATACCGAAGATCAAACCTCGGACAAGTAAAATATCGCGAGACAAAGGGAATTAGTAATATATGTGAATGGTTCATTCGATCACTAAAGTCATCGTTGAATATGTGGGAGCCATTATGGATCTCCAGATCCCGCTATTGGTTATTGGTCGGAGTGAGTACTCAACCATGTCCGCATAGTTCACGAACCGTAGGGTGACACACTTAAAGTTGGATGTTGAAATGGTAGTACTTGAATATGGAATGGAGTTCGAATATTTGTTCGGAGTCCCGGATGAGATCCCGGACATCACGAGGAGTTCCGTAATGGTCATGAGAATAAGATTCATATATAGGATGTCATTTTATGTGAAATAAAATGTCGCGGAAGGTTCTATGGAAGGTTCTAGAAGGTTCTAGAAAAGTCCGGAAGAAACCACCAAGGAAGGTGGAGTCCACATGGGACTCCACCTCCATGGCCGGCCAGCCCTAGATGGGGTGGAGTCCCAAGTGGACTCCACCATAGGTGGCCGGCCACCCCCCACATGGGAGGTGGAAATCCCACCTTTGGGTGGGAGTCCTAGTTGGGCTAGGTTTCCCCCTCTTATGGAAGGTTTTGGTTTCGGGTCTTATTCGAAGACTTGGACACCAACACTTGGGATCCACCTATATAATGAGGGGCCAAGGGAGGGCCGGCCCCCAAGACCACAAGCTGGCCGCCCCCCATAGAGTGGCCGGCCACCCCTCCCAAACCCTAGCCGCCCCCCTCTCCTCCATATTGCCCGCGTAGCTTAGCGAAGCTCCGCCGGACTTCTTCACCGCCACCGACACCACGCCGTCGTGCTGTCGGATTCAAGAGGAGCTACTACTTCCGCTGCCCGCTGGAACGGGGAGGTGGACGTCGTCTTCATCAACAACCGAACGTGTGACCGAGTACGGAGGTGCTGCCCGTTCGTGGCGCCGGAACCGATCGTGATCAAGATCTTCTACGCGCTTTTGCAAGCAGCAAGTGATCGTCTACCGCAGCAACAAGAGCCTCATCTTGTAGGCTTTGGAATCTCTTCAAGGGTGAGACTCGATACCCCCTCGTTGCTACCGTCTTCTAGATTGCATATTGGCTTGGATTGCGTGTTCGCGGTAGGAAAATTTTTGTTTTCTATGCAACGTTATCCTACAGTGGTATCAGAGCCGTGTCTATGCATAGATGGTTGCACGAGTAGAACACAATGGTTTGTGGGCGTTGATGCTCTTGTTATCTTTAGTTTGAGTACTTTGCATCTTTGTGGCATAGTGGGATGAAGCGGCTCGGACTAACTTTACATGACCGCGTTCATGAGACTTGTTCCTCGTTCGACATGCAACATGTATTGCATAAGAGGCTTTGCGGGTGTCTGTCTCTCCTACTATAGTAAAGATTCAATTTACTCTTCTATTGAAAACATTAGTATCAACGTTGTGGTTCATGTTCGTAGGTAGATTAGATCTTTCTCGAAAACCCTAAACCACGTAAAATATGCAAACCAAATTAGAGACGTCTAACTTGTTTTTGCAGGGTTTGGTGATGTGATATGGCCATAATGTGATGATGAATATGTATGAGATGATCATTATTGTATTGTGGCAACCGGCAGGAGCCTTATGGTTGTCTTTAAATTTCATGTTGAGTAGTATTTCAAAGTAGTTGTAATAGTTGCTACATGGAGGACAATCATGAAGACGGCGCCATTGACCTTGACGCTACGCCGACGATGATGGAGATCATGCCCGAAGATGATGGAGATCATGTCCGTGCTTTGGAGATGAAGATCAAAGGCGCAAGAACAAAAGGGCCATATCATATCACATATGAACTGCATGTGACGTTAATCCTTTTTATGCATCTTATTTTGCTTAGATCGCGACGGTAGCATTATAAGATGATCCCTCACTAAAATCTCAAGATAATAAAGTGTTCAACCTTAGTAGCACCGTTACCAAGTCTTGTCGTTTCGAAGCACCTCGTGATGATCGGGTGTGATAGATTCAATAAGTACATATGACGGGTGCAAGACAGCTTTGCACATGCGGATACTAAGGTGGCCTTGACGAGCCTAGCATGTACAGACATGGTCTCGGAACACGAGATACCGAAAGGTAGAGCATGAATCATATGGTTGATATGATGAACATTTTGAGTGTTCGCCATTGAAATCACACCTTTTCTCGTGATGATCGGGTTTAGGTGCGGTGGATTTGGTTCGTGTGATCACTAAGACAATGCGAGGGATATTGTTTTGAGTGGGAGTTCACTTAGGTTTTTAATTATGTTGAATTAAAAATTTGAACTCAATTTGTCATAAACTTAGTCTAAACTATTGCAAATATATGTTGTAGAGATGGCGTCCCCAATCAATTTTAATCAGTTCCTAGAGAAAGAGAAACTTAAGAGCAACGGTAGCAACTTCACCGACTGGTTCCGTCATGTGAGGATCTTCCTCTCTGGCGGAAATCTGCAATATGTGCTTGATGCACCGCTAGGTGACCCTCCTGCAGAAACTGAAACCGATGAAGTAAAAGCTGTTTACGAGACTCGGAAAATTAGGTACTCTCAAGTTCAGTGTGCCATCCTATGCAGTCTGGAATCCGATCTTCAAAAACGTTTTGAGCACCACGATCCTCATGAATTGATGAAAGAGCTGAAAGCTATTTTTGAGACTCATGCGGCCGTGGAATGCTATAAAGCATCGAAACAATTCTTCAGTTGCATGATGGAAGAAGGCAGCTCCGTTAGTGAGCACATGCTCGCCATGACCGGGCATGCGAAGAAACTCAGTGACTTGGGAATAGTGATTCCTAACAGACTGGGGATTAATCGTGTCCTTCAATCACTGCCACCAAGTTACAAGAACTTTGTGATGAACTACAATATGCAGAACATGAACAAGGAGTTACCTGAACTCTTTGGCATGCTAAAAGCTGCTGAGATTGAGATCAAGAAAGAGCACCAAGTGTTGATGGTCAACAAGACCACCAGTTTCAAGAAACAGGGCAAGTCTAAGGAAAAATTCAAGAAGGGTGGCAAGAAAGCTGCCATGCCTCCTATGAAACCTAAGAACGGCCCTAAGCCTGATGCTGAGTGCTATTACTGCAAGGAGAAGGGACACTGGAAGCGTAATTGCTCCAAGTATCTGGCTGATCTGAAGAGCGGCCTTGTCAAGAAGAAGAAAGAAGGTATATCTGATATACATGTTATAGATGTTCATTTCACTGGTTCTCGTTCTAGTACCTGGGTATTTGATACTGGTTCGGTTGCTCATATTTGTAACTCGAAACAGGAACTAAAGAATAAACGACAACTGCTGAAAGATGAAGTGACGATGCGCGTTGGAAACGGATCCAAGGTCAATGTGATCGCAGTCGGCACACTTCCTCTACATCTACCTTCGGGATTAGTTTTAAGCCTAAATAATTGCTATTATGTACCTGCGTTGAGCATGAACATTATATCTGGATCTTGTTTAATGCAAGACGGTTATTCATTCAAGTCTGAGAATAATGGTTGTTCTATTTTTATGAATAATATCTTTTATGGTCGAGCACCACAAAAGAATGGCTTATTTCTGTTAGATCTCGATAGTAGTGATACGCATATACATAACATTGATGCTAAGCGAATTAAACTTAATGATAATTCTACTTATATGTGGCACTGTCGTCTTGGTCATATTGGAGTGAAACGCATGAAGAAACTCCATACTGATGGATTACTTGAATCACTTGATTTTGAGTCACTTGATAGATGCGAAGCATGTCTAATGGGAAAAATGACAAAGACTCCATTTTCTGGTATAATGGAGCGAGCATCGACTTATTGGAAATCATACATACCGATGTATGTGGACCAATGAGCGTAGCATCGCGCGGTGGTTATCGTTATGTTCTAACCTTCACAGATGATCTGAGTAGATATGGGTATATCTATTTCATGAAACATAAATCCGAAACTTTTGAGAAGTTTAAGGAATTTCAAAGTGAAGTAGAAAATCAACGTAACAAGAAGATTAAATTTCTACGATCTGATCGTGGAGGTGAATATCTGAGTTATGAGTTTGGCATGCATTTAAAGAAATGCGGAATACTTTCACAATTGACACCGCGGGAACACCTCAACGTAACGGTGTGTCCGAACGTCGTAATCGAACTCTCTTAGATATGGTTCGTTCTATGATGTCTCTTACTGATTTGCCGTTATCATTTTGGAGTTATACATTAGAGACAGCCGCATTCACTTTAAATAGAGCACCATCAAAATCCGTAGAAACGACACCGTATGAATTATGGTTTAATAAGAAACCTAAGCTGTCGTTCCTGAAAGTTTGGGGTTGCGAAGCCTATGTAAAGAAGTTACAACCGGACAAGCTAGAACCCAAAGCGGAGAAATGCGTCTTCATAGGATACCCTAAGGAAACTATAGGGTACACTTTCTATCACAGATCCGAAGGCAAAATCTTTGTTGCTAAGAACGGAACCTTTCTTGAGAAAGAATTTCTCACTAAAGAAGTGACTGGAAGAAAAGTAGAACTCGATGAGATTGATGAATCTATACTCGTTGATCGAGTAGCGCAGATCGAAAGTTGTACTGTACCGCCTACACCGGCAACAGAGGAAGCTAATGATAATGATCATGAAACTTCGAACGAGGAAACCATCGAACCTCGCAGATCGACAAGGGAACGTGCCACTCCTGATTGGTATGATCCTTGTCTAAATGTCATGATTGTGGATAACAATGATGAGGATGCTGCGACGTATGAAGAAGCGATGATGAGCCCAGATTCCAACAAATGGCAAGAAGCCATGAAATCCGAAATGGGATCCATGTATGATAACAAAGTATGGACTTTGGTAGACTTACCTGATAGCCGAAAGGCTGTCGAGAATAAATGGATCTTCAAGAGAAAAACAGATGCTGATGGTAATATTACTGTCTATAAAGCTCGACTTGTCGCAAAGGGTTTCCGACAAATTCAAGGAGTTGACTACAATGAGACTTTCTCACCTGTAGCGAAGCTAAAATCTGTGAGGATTTTGTTAGCAATAGCTGCATTTTTCGATTATGAGATTTGGCAGATGGATGTCAAAACGGCGTTCCTTAATGGAGACATTGAGGAAGAGTTGTATATGGTACAACCCAAAGGTTTTGTCGATCCTAAAAATGCTGACAAAGTATGCAAACTTCAGCGTTCAATCTATGGACTGAAGCAAGCATCAAGAAGTTGGAACCGACGCTTTGATAAGGTGATCAAAGACTTCGGGTTTATACAGTGTCATGGAGAGGCCTGTATTTACAAGAAAGTGAGTGGGAGCTCTGTAGCATTCCTGATATTATATGTAGATGACATATTATTGATCGGGAATGATATAGAACTATTAAGCTGTGTTAAGGGTTATTTGAATAATAGTTTTTCAATGAAAGACCTTGGTGAAGCATCATATATATTAGGCATCAAGATTTATAGAGATAGATCAAGACGCCTAATAGGGCTATCACAGAGTACATATCTGGACAAGATTCAAAAGAAGTTTAGAATGGACGAAAGTAAGAAAGCGTTCATACCAATGTTACTGTGCAAGGTATTGAGTAAGACTCAAGGACCGGCTACGGCAGAAGAAAGAGAAAGGATGAGTAATATCCCCTATGCCTCGGCAGTAGGATCTATCATGTATGCCATGCTATGTACTAGACCGGATATAGCACATGCTGTTAGTTTGACTAGCAGATATCAAAGTGATCCAGGAATGGAACACTGGACAGCGGTCAAGAATATCTGAAGTACTTGAAAAGAACTCAGGATATGTTTCTTTGTTATGGAGGTGACCAAGAGCTCGTTGTAAACGGTTACACCGATGCAAGTTGGAACACTGATCCTGATGACTCTAAGTCACAGTCTGGGTACGTGTTTATATTGAATGGTGCTGCGATAGCTGGGCAAGCTCGAAGCGGTGCACGGTGGCGAAGTCTTCAACGGAATCGAGTACATAGCGGCTTCAGAGGCTTCATCGAAGCGGTATGGATGAAGAGGTTCATTGTAGAGCTCGGTGTGGTTCCTAGTGCATTGGACCCATTAATCATTCTTGTGATAACATGGGTGCCATCGCCAATGCACAAGAGCCAAGGTCACACAAGAGGCTGAAGCATATCAAGCTGCGTTACCACTCGATTCGCGAGTACATCGAAGATGGAGAAGTAAAGATTTGCAAAGTACACACTGATCTGAATGTAGCAGATCCGTTGACTAAAGCTCTCCCTAGGGCAAAGCATGACCAACACCAGAATGCCATGGGTGTTAGGTATATTACAATGTAATCTAGATTATTGACTCTAGTGCAAGTGGGAGACTGAAGGAGATATGCCCTAGAGGCAATAATAAAGTGGTTATTATTTATATCTTAATGTTTATGATAAATGTTTATATATCATGCTAGAATTGTATTAACCGAAACATTAGTACATGTGTGATATGTAGACAAACAAGAAGTCCCTAGTATGCCTCTTAAACTAGCTTGTTGATTAATGGATGATTAGTTTCATAATCATGAACATTGGATGTTATTAATAACAAGGTTATGTCATTGTGTGAATGATGTAATGGACACACCCAATTAAGCGTAGCATAAGATCTCGTCATTAAGTTATTTGCTATAAGCTTTTGATACATAGTTACCTAGTCCTTATGACCATGAGATCATGTAAATCACTTATACCGGAAAGGTACTTTGATTACACCAAACACCACTGCGTAAATGGGTGGCTATAAAGGTGGGATTAAGTATCCGGAAAGTATGAGTTGATGCATATGGATCAACAGTGGGATTTGTCCATCCCGATGACGGATAGATATACTCTGGGCCCTCTCGGTGGAATGTCGTCTAAATGTCTTGCAAGCATATGAATGAGTTCATAAGAGACCACATACCACGGTACGAGTAAAGAGTACTTGTCAGGAGACGAGGTTGAACAAGGTATAGAGTGATACCGAAGATCAAACCTCGGACAAGTAAAATATCGCGAGACAAAGGGAATTAGTAATATATGTGAATGGTTCATTCGATCACTAAAGTCATCGTTGAATATGTGGGAGCCATTATGGATCTCCAGATCCCGCTATTGGTTATTGGTCGGAGTGAGTACTCAACCATGTCCGCATAGTTCACGAACCGTAGGGTGACACACTTAAAGTTGGATGTTGAAATGGTAGTACTTGAATATGGAATGGAGTTCGAATATTTGTTCGGAGTCCCGGATGAGATCCCGGACATCACGAGGAGTTCCGGAATGGTCCGGAGAATAAGATTCATATATAGGATGTCATTTTATGTGAAATAAAATGTCGCGGAAGGTTCTATGGAAGGTTCTAGAAGGTTCTAGAAAAGTCCGGAAGAAACCACCAAGGAAGGTGGAGTCCACATGGGACTCCACCTCCATGGCCGGCCAGCCCTAGATGGGGTGGAGTCCCAAGTGGACTCCACCATAGGGGGCCGGCCACCCCCCACATGGGAGGTGGAAATCCCACCTTTGGGTGGGAGTCCTAGTTGGGCTAGGTTTCCCCCTCTTATGGAAGGTTTTGGTTTCGGGTCTTATTCGAAGACTTGGACACCAACACTTGGGATCCACCTATATAATGAGGGGCCAAGGGAGGGGGCCGGCCACCCCAAGACCACAAGCTGGCCGCCCCCCATAGAGTGGCCGGCCACCCCTCCCAAACCCTAGCCGCCCCCTTCTCCTCCATATTGCCCGCGTAGCTTAGCGAAGCTCCGCCGGACTTCTTCACCGCCACCGACACCACGCCGTCGTGCTGTCGGATTCAAGAGGAGCTACTACTTCCGCTGCCCGCTGGAACGGGGAGGTGGACGTCGTCTTCATCAACAACCGAACGTGTGACCGAGTACGGAGGTGCTGCCCGTTCGTGGCGCCGGAACCGATCGTGATCAAGATCTTCTACGCGCTTTTGCAAGCGGCAAGTGATCGTCTACCGCAGCAACAAGAGCCTCATCTTGTAGGCTTTGGAATCTCTTCAAGGGTGAGACTCGATACCCCCTCGTTGCTACCGTCTTCTAGATTGCATCTTGGCTTGGATTGCGTGTTCGCGGTAGGAAAATTTTTGTTTTCTATGCAACGTTATCCTACAGTAACCAGAGTGAATGTTGCCGAATTGTCAGAGAAAGAATTATTAGATGAAGTTAGGCGTCTGACTCATTTCAGTCAGGAGGACTCAATCCCTCTTCTATCTCCTCACACACCCTTCAATTCTGATCACCCGCCGAGCGAGGTAACTTCCCTTTCATACTTATAATAACGGTTGTATTCGAGGTGCACCTTCCCTTTCCTTTTTATTAAGACCTTTATTTCCTTCGACGGGTTTTATCAGCTCCCGAATATATCGAGCGACAACCTTGAAGACAAAGATTCTTCCATCCCTGTAGAGTCTCGTACTGAGCAAAGAGCACACTTCGAAGATTGACACGATGAACCTCCAAATCCTGAAGCCCTTTCTACATACCCTAGATCTTTTGCTGATGACATAAGTGATACGGCGGAGTCAAATCATGATGATGATGATGCTGATCATATTGTCTTTGTTGATGCAGCTCCGGAGAAGGCCAACTTGCAACCTTCAAAAAGACCATCTGGCAGCTTTGCAGATGAGGATGATTTATTTGACCTGTAAGTTTCTTTCATTGCTCCAAGAACTTCTTCGCACTCTAGTTCTTGTTTTGATTGGTTTCTATGCTCTCAGTGACGAGGGCTTCATTGAGCCTCCTTTGAAGAAGGCTAAAGCAACCTCCAACAAGCCAGCCCCGGCAGCTTCGGAAGCTTCGGCTCCAGCGACAACCCCGGCAGCCCAACTTTCACAAGCTTCTTCCCTCTCTAAAGGGAAGGAGATTCCTTCGACAGCCGTCGTTGCAGCTTCTCCTCCTCCTTCCGGAAGACCTGTAAGTTCCTCCGTTTTCCTTGGTGAAGTCCTTTCTCTAGCAGCCCCCGAGTCTATGCTCGACTGACCACAGCTAATCGTAAACTTTTAATAAGAACAATATTGTTGTTTAACAGATGCTTTTTTCTTCTTCTTTTATAGGATCTTCAAATGATTATTACTACTTTGGAGGCTTTTGCTTCTCAATTCACCTCGCTTGAGGCTGACAAGATTCGACTTCAAAAATAAGCTGAGTCTACGCCTTCAAAGCTTGATAATGCAGTAAGGATAGCTACCGAAGCTCGCCAGAACGCAAATTCTTTGAAGTAAGAGCTTAAGCAGCTGCAGAATAAGTTGAAGGATGAGGAATCTCTGAGGGCCGCAACTGAAGCTAAGAAGGACAACCTTCTTCGTCAATCCACTTTGGCTCTGCTCAGTAGTCCTCATTGACTTATCTCTTAAATTTCCCTCTCTTAGTTTTGTTATTACCTCATATGTTTCCATTTATTCTTTGCAGAAGCTGTCGATATTCCTTCTGATTCTTTGGATAAGCTTCCAGACAATTCTCCTAATGGCGCCCTATCCATGACTATCGAGTCCAGCAAGGTTGTTGAAGCTCTTCTACGGAAGAACAAGGAAGTCTTGTAAAGGATGCGTGCTATGATCTTCCCTAAGGCTAGACAAGAGAAGACCCTGGAACAGCTGATGGATTCCTTCGCGGTCGACACCAAGGATAATATCGAGGTACACAAACGCACCTCGCGTACCTATGGTGCTCTTCTTGCTTTCCAACTTATGATGGGATACGGCTTCAAAGCTGATATGGAATAGATGACAAAAGAATTGCCAAAGGACCAAGATGGGCAATTTATTGACTTGAGCCTTCATAAATTATCAGCTCGCAAGTGTGCACTGCAACTTCTTGCACTCGTTTCAGCAAATAAGTCTCCTGTTGGTCCTAGCTTATCGACCCAAACTCAGGCTCCTTGAGTTCTCTGTCTGTTGGATTGTAATCTTCTTTGTTTGATTTCAAATAATACCTCTAAAAGGTTTCTTATTGTAATGAATCATGCACTGGAAATGTTGTCAGTTCCTTTTTATCTCGAACGTAATGTTCTTGGTGTTTTGAATGTACGCTCCCGATGGGAGTAAAATCAATTTGAAGCTACACATATTTCTTCATATACTTAATGATGTATTTTGCAGGTGGCTCCTGTGCCTTCTTTCGCCGAAAGTTCTTCCGCTGGTGATGCTGAAAATGATCGGCTTCGGCAGATGCGGTCGTGCATTCATCAATTGGAACAAGATATGCGAGTCCTCCATGGCATGGGTGCCATTATAAAGAGGAAGGGTGAACTAGCCATTGAAGCAGAACGATATGCAATGACTGAATTACATAAAGCAACGGAAAGCTTGAACTGTAAGTTCTTGCAATTCCCTCATCTTCTCTTTCTTCTATTTTTTTAAATTTCCTTAATGTCATCGAAATATCCTCTGATGACATGTAAACCATCTCCTTCGATAGTCATAGCTCTAAATTTATCAGAAGAAAACAACCGTGTGCATGAACGCGTGGATGCTTTAAGCAACCTAGCCCCGTTTGACGAAGTCTTCTGGAAGAATCAATCGAAAGCTGCCACAATCGCTAAATTTCAGGATCGGGTGCATCAAGTACACCGATTTTTGACAAATGCTATACTGGACTGAGGATGATCTGGAAGACGATGTTCCCTTTGAATGAAGTTCCACCAACATTGTTGACATTAATGTCTAAGTTCAGCAACGTCAAGAAAGTCCAGAGTCATGTTCGTGCTCAACTTATTGCTGGAGCCGAAATTGCCTTTGCCCTTGTGCTTTCAAGGCATCCTTCTGCAAATTTGATGGCTATTGCAAATGTCGATGGAAATGTAGGATATCTTTTCGCGAAGGCGAAAATTCCTGCCGTTATTGCAATTGAAAGGCTGGAAGATAGTTCAAAAGTGGACGTCGAAGTAGGAAACCCAAAAGAACGTTCCTGAGAACTTTCGAAGTTTTGTTTAGAGTAATGATGCACTCGACATTTGTTGTACCCGATTGTTCGGGTGTAGTATGTGTATGATGTAAATATCGTATTTTGTTATGCTTAGCAAAACACGATTTCTTCTTCAGGTGCCGTTGACACATTGTTGTTTGTTTCAAGGGGCATTTCTCAATGCTCCTTGAGCATCGTTGATACCATTGTTTGTAAGTTTATCGGAGGTGAATCTTTGAGTGATCAACTCTTGTTGCAGGTTCGCTGAACCCGTAGTAATGTGCAACTTCGCTTCAACCGATGATGTATGTTTGGGCGGCAGCCCCTGAATTAAATCGAAGGGACTGTGCATGCCGTTGACTCAGTCGCTCTTTAGTACTTCTGTAGTTTAAAGTACCGGCATGGGCCTTGTTTGTAAGTATATAATTTTTTATCCTTGCTATTCGCAGCACTCTCGTAATCTTGAGGCTTTAGCAAAAGGATATTTGTATGTTATAGGTCCCGCTTGTTTTTCCTTCTATTGCAGCACTCGTATTTCATAGGCTTTTAGATGGTAATAGCGGGTATAGTCTTGATGAGCCTGTTCGGGTGTCCGAAATTATCTTTATAGAAACGAAACTTGAATCTTTATTAGTAAGATAAACTAAAGATGATACGGCTCAAAAGCCTTATTGAAAAATGAAAAAACTTCTAAGACAAAAAAAGTAAAGGCGTATAACGCTGCTAGTCTTGTTTTAAACAAGAGGAGGATTCTTCTTATCTTGAGTCTTGTCTAAGGGGCCGGCGACTTTGGAGATGCCGATGATTTCATCAGAAGTGCTGGCAGTATGCGCCAAAGCATTAGTATCTTCGGCTGAGGCTTTGTCATCAGCCTTTGAGGGCCCAACCACTGATACCCCTAATGCAGTGTCATCTAGTTTCTTTTTCAACTTCTTGACCTTGTCATCTTCCTGAGAGGTCAATCGCTTAGACGGGAAGTCGATAACTTCCTGCTTCATTCCAAATTTTGCAGCAATCCTCTGAAACTCGCGATCACAGTTATCCGAACGATAAAAACTTCCGTGTATTGTGATATTTGTTCCATTGTTGCCTGGCATCTTGAGTTTGAGATACGCATAATGTGGCACAGCCATAAACTTGGCATACGATGGTCTATCAAGTATAGCATGGTATTGTGATTCCCAATTAACTACTTCGAACTCGATCCTTTCTTTCCTGAAATTATCGGGTTTTCCAAAGACAACATTCAAAGAGGTCTTGCCGAGAGAATATGCTGGTAAAGTAGGAACGATGCCGTGAAAACATGTATCAGATTCTTCTAGCATCTTCATTGTAATCCCCATGTTCTTGGTTGTGTTTGCGAATAACAGGTTCAATCCGCTTCCAGCATCCATAAACACTTTGCTCATACTGAATCCTCCTATTTGAGCCTCGACTACTAAGGCAGCATGACCTGGCTTTGGGATGGTCATCGGGTGATCTGCTCTGCTGAACAGGATGCTCTGTGATGACCAGTCGACATATTCTGGAATATTTGCCATGGTGCTTTCTGCGAGGTTGATTTCCTATGTAAGTTTATTCATCTCTCTCTCGAAACACCAGTTCTGTGAATCATATTCATCTGTCCTCTTGGTGGAGGAAAGGACTCATTGGCGTTATGAGGTTGCACTTGCTGGACTTGGTGCTAAGGTGGTGGTGGAGGTGGCGTCGGATTCGACTACTGTGGCCCCTGAATGAACTTCTGCATCTCAATAAACTGTCGGCAATCTCTGAGCAGATGACTCGACTTCTTCTTGTCATCCTTAGAGTCGATATATGAATGTAGATAACAGGGAGTATTTATCTATTCGGCAAAAGGTAGTTCTGGGACCCTTGAAGGCCGTCCTTTGTAGTTTCCACGGCTTCCTGAATTATTACGATTATACTGTCGATCATCACGTCTATCGTCATAACGATCATCTCGTCGATCAGAGTATCCAGCAGCTAACATGTTGGTGTCGTCGTACCCGCGATCTTTCCTCCTCTTGCGCCGATCTTTTCGACTGCCCGAGTCATGCCTCGGGTGATCATCATCTTCATCGTCACTACGCGAACGAGGTTTTCTCACATTATCTTCTCCATCAGCCCAATTGTTGGCGATTTCCATCAACTTGTTAATAGTCTTTGGTTTCGTTCGACCAAGTTCTTCAATGTACGATTCCCGACAAATGCCATCAGTGAAGGCGTTGATTGCTTTGTCAACAGAAACGTCTTCAGCAGCGTTTAATAACTTGGTGAACCTTCCGATGTACGCCCGCGTTGACTCCTTTTGTTTCTACTGGCATTGATGCAATTCCTCGATTCCGACAGGCCTCTTGTAAGTTGCCTGAAAGTTTTTGACGAAAGCATCGACCAAGTCCTCCCATGATTTGATGGAGCCCTTTGGTAAACCTCTCAACCAAGCTCGTGCCGAATCCTTCAGGTAAAGCTGCAAGCATTGCATTGCCGCTATCTGATTCCCCTCGTGCAAAATCACAGTTTGTAGATCATCATCTCTCCAGGATCTCGGCTCCTGATGTCTGTCATATTTGGCAGCGTCAGTGGGAGTAGGTTTGAACCTTTTGGGTGGCATTGTCTCTCGAATCTTATAACTCAAACAATCAGCTCCTCTCATCTCGTCGTCGTACTCCTGAGTTTCTTCCGAATCGCTGCTATCATATCCTCCTCTTGCGTCTCGTCGCCGCCGAGCTTTATCAATTATACTTTGAGTAATGTCATCTCGAGCGTCTCTCGAACGATGCTTGGAGCCACTGCCCTGATGTGTGGACTTTTCTTTTCGAGGAACAAGTTTATCTCCAAGAATTGTGAGGCTCTCCAGAGCACCCCGATGAGCTTGCGCCATGGGCCCTTCGGGTGGTGGTTGCTGGTTGATCAAGTATGCCGCGAGGTTGGCCGTAGCTCCCTCAACGGTTTTTGGTCTTAACATGCCTGCGGTGTCCATGGTCATAAAAGATTTGGACAAGTTCGAGGTTATTTCTCTTGCATATTCTTCTGAAAGCTGAGGCATCCTTGCTCGATATCTTTCTGAACCCTGATTGCTTCGAGACGCACCTGCCTGTGAGGCCCTGTGGTGTTCGCTAGATTGATCGGCCACGACCCGACGTCGGTTGAGAGTTGCCTGCTCGTTTGATAGACGCACTCGATTTCTTCCTAATATGGAATGATACGCATTAAGGGTCCCTACTGAGGTCCCGGAGGGGAGCCCAGTGTTGTTGAGTATAGCAGCTCGAGCCGCCGCCCACTCTTCTTCGGCGATAGTGTAATCGTTGTAGTCATTGCTGGTGCTATTTTCGGGGTTTCGGCGCCTGCTAGTGTGTGGCGTACGTTCTCCTTCTTCTCCTCCGTTCGCTGCACTGAGGATGGCATAGATCTGATGATGCGCCGCCCTCCAAGTAGTCGTCCTGACGATGATGTCGATATTTTCCTCACCCGAAGAATAATTGGCACTGCAAACGAACGGTGTGTCGTCCGAGCCCAACCCATGCCTGGTATCGCAGTTTAAACAGTAATATGAAGTCATGTCGGATGACATAGAATCATCAGATCCAACTAACATGGAGGACATTGATCGAGGGGTCATTGGCGGTGAAGAATTCGTCGATGCAGAAACCTTAGCCGACAAAGCGTCCAAGTCCGGATTGGTCGCGGTTGACCCTGTCGCCGTCGAGGATGGTGTTCTTGCCGAGTTGGAGACGATCGATTCGGACATTCGAAGGATACCCTCAGCATTGATGTTGTAGTGGACGCTCCTGAACGTCATGCCCAATCCTCCTCGTAGATCCGAAAAGGTCGGGCGGGACGAGTTATCATGCGGTGTGAATTTGAAGGACCCGAATCGAATCGAGTTCCCCGAATTTGGTGACGAAGGGGCTGACGATACCGCTGACGATGACGATGAAGTTGCTGATAGCATGGCAGAGGGAGTCGATGCCAAGTCTTGTGCCGATGATACGTCCAAAACGTATCTACTTTCCCGAACACTTTTGCTATTGTTTCGCCTCTAATTTGTGTATTTTGGATGCAACTAACACGGACTAACGCTGTTTTCAGCAGAACTGTTCTGGTGTCTCGTTTTTGCGCAGAAATCCAACTTTCTGGAAAATCCTCGGAATTTATGCAGAGGGCCCTATTTTCCCAGAATACTGACGGAGCCAGAAGGACAAGTAAGGTGGAGGCCCGAGGGCCCCACACCATAAGGCGGCGCGGCCTAGGGGGGGCCCGCGCGGCCCTATGGTGTGGCCCCCTCGGTCGGCCTCCGACGCCCTCCTTCGGACTACTTATTGCCTTCAACCTAAAAACGCACGGGGGGAAGTCGAAGTCGCCAGAAAGCCTCCAGAACGCCGTCACATCGCGAAACTCCGTCTCGGGAGCCAGAAGTCTCCATTCTGGCACTCCGCCGGGACGGGGAATTGGAGGAGATCATCGCCGCCATCACCACCGACACCTCTCCATCAACCAGCAATGTTTCCCCCATCCATGTGTGAGTAATTCCCCCGCTGTAGGCTGAAGGGGATGGTAGGGATTGGATGAGATTGGTCATGTAATAGCATTAGATTGTTAGGGCATAGTGCCTAGTGTCCGTAATTGGTACTTTGATGATATTGTTGCAACTTGTTATGCTTAATGCTTGTCACTAGGGCCCGAGTGCCATGATCTCAGATCTGAACATGTTATTATTTCATCATGATATTCATTGTTTATGGTCTTACCTGCAAGTTGTATACACATGTCGCTGTCCGGAACCAATGGCCCCGAAGTGACAGAAATAGGGACAACCGGAGGGGATGGTAGTGACGTGAGGATCACATGTGTTCACGGAGTGTTAATGCTTTGCTTCGGTACTCTATTAAAAGGAGTACCTTAATATCCAGTAGATTCCCTTGAGGCCCGGCTGCCACCGGCTGGTAGGACAAAAGATGTTGTGCAAGTTTCTCATTGCGAGCACGTACGACTATAATTGGAACACATGCCTATTGATTGCTTTGTACTCCGACACCATTTTATTATTATCTGCAAATGCCCTGCTATGATTGTTACATGAGTTTCTCTCATCCATGCAACGCCCGTCATCCATCCCTGTGCCTACAGTATTTTAATCCTGCTGTTTACTATAATTACTATTGTTGTCTCTGTTACTCTGCTGCTGTTATTCTACTACTCTTTCGTTATAAAACCGTTACATCGATAAACTCTTGCGAGCAAGTCTGTTTCCAGGTGCAGCTGAATTGACAACTCCGCTGTTAAGGCTTCCAAGTATTCTTTGTCTCCCCTTGTGTCGAATCAATAAATTGGGTTTTACTACCCGCGAAGACTGCTGCGATCCCCTATACTTGTGGGTCATCAAGACTGTTTTCTGGCGCCGTTGCCGGGGAGCATAGCTTTATTTGGAAGTTCAATTGGATTGATATTGTTCGCTGCAAATTCTCCATCATGGGTAAAACTCGCGATCCTAAAGTCGCCATATTACCATCCACTACAAGAAAAGGTACAACTCTAAGTACCTCTGCTACACTTGATTCACCATCTGTGATAAGTCAACTTGTTTCACCACCGCAAGCTTCACTTGCTGGTACTTCTGCTGAATCTAAAAACTCTCATAATATTGATAATATTTCTGCTGTGCTTGATGATAGTGGTTCATTGGGATCCTTTCTAGACGCTACAATTGCTAGGTCTAGACAAATTGAAAATGCTGAAACTCCTAATGTTACTACACCTGTTAATTCACCTGAACTTGATTATTCTAGTGATGATCCTGATGAAGATTATGTGGAGCTTAATGATGATTTTATTAATAGATGCAATGCTACTACTGATGCAAGAAAAATTAAAAAGTTTCTCGCACAATATACTGTTAGACATAAGTTATCTCCTGATCCTGAATTTGCCACATCTCCTATATGCATTAAGGATAAAGATTATGATTTTTCTCTTGATCTATCTCATATAGCTATTGTAGAGAAAACACCCTTTTGTGGTACTGAAAAAGAAAGTGCTGTAGAACACATGATTGAACTTTCTTCTATGAGTAGCTTGTTTTCTGATGATGACAAGATGCGTACTTACTTTGTCGCTAAAAATTTTCCTTTCTCATTAAAGGATGATGCTAAAACTTGGTATAATAATTTGCCTCCTGGTTCTATTAAAAGTCCAACTGATTTGCGTGATGTTTTCTTTCGAAAATACTTTCCTGCTAGTGCTCAACATATTGCTTTACAGAAAATTTATAGGTTTGACCAGGGAGATGAAGAGAAATTGCCTGAGGCTTGGACAAGATTTTGTTCTCTTATCAGAGCTCGACCTGGACATGATTTAGAAAAGAATGATCTACTTGATATATTTTATAGTGGACTAACCATTGCATCTAGAGCATATTTGGATAGTTGTGCTGGTTGTGTTTTCAGGAAAAGAACTCCAGACGAAGCTGAAGAATTATTGGCTAGAATAAGCCGGAATTATGATGATTGGACTACACCTGAACCAACTCCAATGCCAATATTGAAGAAGAGGGGTTTAATTGAATTGAATGATGAAGATATGAGGGAAGCTAAGAAGTCTCTCAAGGAAAAAGGTATTAAATCCGAAGATGTGAAGAATCTACCTCCAATAGAAGATATATGTGAGATAATTCCCCCTTCATCCATGATCGAGGTAAACTCCCTTCAACGCTTTACTAGAGAAGATATTCCGTATTCAAAACCTCCTGCTCAATGCTTAGATGAGTTTGATAATTATATTGTTAAGCAAGAAAATTTTAATATGAGAGTAGAGAATCATCTAATGGAAAATTCTCAAGCTATTAGTGAATTGCATGATATTGTGGAGAGAACCTCCAATGATGTTAAGATGCTTGTTAAACATTTTCAAATGGTTCAAACTCAAATTGATCAACTCACTAAAGTTCAATATGACTTGCTAAAAAATAATTCTAAAGAGAAACATGCTTATGAAGTAACAACTAGAGGAGGTGTCTCTACCCAGGATCCTCTATATCCTGAAGGGCATCCCAAAAGAATTGAACAAGATTCTCAACGAATTGAACCTAGTGCTCCTTCTAAGAAAAAGAAGAAGAAACATAAAAATGTTGTAGAATCCTCTGAACCTGTTAATGATCCTAATAGTATTTCTATTTCTGATGCTGAAACTGAAAGTAGTAATGAACATGATAATAATAATGGTAATGATAAGAATGATGTTTCTGATAAAGAAGAAGTTGAAGATGAACCTGAAAAGCATGCTAAAAATAAAAAGTATACTAAAGAAGATTTTATTGCTAAGAAACATGGTAATGAAAGAGAACCTTGGGTGCAAAAGCAAATGCCTTTTCCTGCTAAGAAACTAAAATCAAAGGAAGAAGAACACTATAATAAATTCTGTGATTGGATGAAACCATTATTCTTGCAAATCCCTTTGACTGATGCTATTAAATTGCCTCCTTATTCAAAGTATATGAAAGATATTGTTACTAACAAAAGGAAAATCCCCAATGAGGAAATTTCCACCATGCTTGCTAATTACTCTTTCAATGGCAAAGTTCCAAAGAAGTTGGGCGACCCAGGTATACCTACTATTCCTTGTTCTATTAAGAATAATTATGTTAAAACTACTCTATGTGACTTGGGAGCCGGTGTTAGTGTTATGCCTTTTTTTCTTTATAAGAGACTTTATTTAGATAAGTTGATACCTACTGATATATCTTTGCAAATGGCTGATAAATCTACTGCTATTCCTGTTGGTATTTGTGAGGATGTTCCTGTTCAAGTTACTACTAACTGCTTGATATTAACTGATTTTGTTGTGTTGGAAATGCCTGAAGATGATAATATGTCTATTATTCTTGGGAGACCTTTTCTTAACACCGCAGGGGCTGTTATTGATTGCAACAAAGGGAAGGTTACTTTCAATGTTGATGATAAGGAACATACCGTTTATTTTCCCAAGAGGATTGAGAAAGCATGTGGAGTTAATACTATCTCTAATGTGAGAACTATCAAAGTTGGAACTATTGATTGTCCAATATATGAGCCTAAAGAAGAATATCAAACTCTTATGATTGGGTCCATATCAATACAATTCAAGGTAACATGATTGATTTGAGGTTTATTTCTTCTTATGCTATGTAGAATTTATTTGGTGGCAAGACTTGATCAACCTTGTTAACAAATACTTTTTATATGCATAGAGGGGGTAAACAACATCTCTTTCTTCCTCCACTTGTTTTACTTGCTGTAGCACTTTTTGATTTGCAAGGTTCCTTAGTTAATTAGAGTTTCCAAAAAATTTCCTGGCCAGTAATAATAAACTTAATACCCAGAAATGTGCATTTTTCAAAGTTTTCAAAAATTCACAAAAATTATACCGTTGGTCCTATTTTTCGAAGAGGCACCTGGGAGCACCTGGGGATGACCAGTGGGGCACCCCAGGGGGCCACCCCACCAGCCGGCGCGGCCTAGGAGGGGGGCGCGCCACCCTGTGGTGTGGGCCCCTCCTTGCCCCACTACTTCATCTCTTTCTCCCAGAATCTTCTCTCTCCCGAAAAAACTCGAACCAGCTTTCTCTCACTCGCGTTTTTGCTCAAGAGCTCAGGATTTTTCGATCTCTTTGCTCGGCCCAGATTTCTGTCTGAAATTTGGCACATTTGCTCTCCGGTATGTGACTCCTCCAATGATCCAAGTAGAATTTTGTTTGGTTGAGTATATCTTGAATATTTTGCTGCTGTAGGTAACATGTTTAGTGAGCTTGCATGCTTGTTCTATGATGTAAAAACTAATTTTGATGCATGATTAGTACTCTAGCAAGTTCCTATAGTAGTTCCCCTTGATTATATGTCACCGAATCAAGTTTTATATCACTTGTTGAAAAATTTCAGAAAAGGAAGATGAAGAAGTTCAACTTTGGAGAATTGTTTCAGAGGGGAACAACCAGCACCGGGAGTCCTTCTAGGACCACCACCCGACTTAGGCGATCGTACAATGAGGATATTATCGCGCCTAGCTTCGCGCCCGAAGAGGACAATGGGGCTCCTAATGCTTCTTCTTTTCCATGCTATGATTTTCTGAGAAATGCAGGGATATTGGATGATTTCTTCACCCTCGTCAACAGGGCGGGCTTAGCCGCCTACGTGGGAGATGAAAGGGAGCAATACTACATGCTCACCAAAATCTTCGTCGAGAGCTTCAACATCCACAACAAGCAATATGGGCCGACAGTTGCATTTAAGATTTATGGTAATCCTATTGCTATGGATTTAGAAGCATTTTGTGTTGCATTGGATATTGCCCCTGTAGGTACAGCAAGGAGGATTGATGACAACCCCCGGGATCTGTTGGAGCTCTATCGAGGGATCACCGATGATGATTGTCGCACCATTCAGCGTGGCAAGATAAGAAACATCCAACTCCCCGCCATTAAGTACTTTGCCTATTACATTGCTACTAGCATTCTTGGTAGGGAGAACACTAGCAATATTTCTAGCTACCATCTTGCTTTCTTGAACACTGCACTTACTGGACAGACATCATATCATCTTGGTTCTCTTATTGCTCACCGCCTGTCTAACAAGGGGCCTATTTTTGGAGGAACTATTGCATTGCGCATTTTAACACATTTAAGACTTCCTCTTGATTCTAATGATGTGCCATTAACCCCTAGGAGACTTGATATTGCTGCTATGAAAAGCCATCATTTTTTTACCGCTGATTCCACTTTAGATAATATGGTCTATAGAATGTTGTTTGCTGACGGGGATGAGAAGGAAATTCCTCTTCCCCAGCCAGGTTTGTTCAGTATTGACAGGCAGCCATGGTCGCGCACTAAGGAGGAGGTGGAGGAAAAGATGAAGATACAAGACTTCCACCAGCAGCATGACTCCGAGGACGCCGAGCCCTCCTACGATGCTTCCTCTAGCACATACCCGGAATATGATCCATCTTCGTCGTACCACGGAGATGCTACCTCATGGCCTCGATGGGATTGAACTCCACTTAGGCCAAAAGCCTAAGCTTGGGGGGAGGTATACCGGCATCACTCATTCTTTGCATATTATGGTTGCTGGATACTTGTATATACTTGTTTAGTTTGTTTGAGTGGTTTTCTAATGAGAGGGAGATGATATTTGGGGAAGTGCTGATTGAAAACAGATTCTGGGCTGTCACCATAAAAATTCTCAAAAACAGCCAGAACGTTATTTTGCGAAGCCAATTTTTGAGCATGTTCCCCAGGTTGTTATCTAACTTTCATTAGTTGAACACTTTTCGATTTGAGCAGTGGAAGAATTTCTTAAAAATCGAGTACTGTACTGCTGTCAAGTTCGACGAATTTCTGCTGCTTTATGTTTATGTGAGTCTTCTAGTTTGCCATTTCTTGTTTTCGCTTTGTTTCTTTCCTAAAACACAAAAAGACCAAAAATATTTCTGTTGTTTCTCTTCACCATTTGTTTGCTTTGGTTTCTTGCATTTGTCTTGCTTTATTTGCTATCGTTGGTTTGCTATAAGAAAATCCAAAAAGATTTTACTTTGTTTGCTTGTTTCCTCTTGTTCTTGTTTCCAATTCGAAAATACCAAAAATATTTGCTGTTCTTCTTTGGTTTGTAAAGTTAATTTTGAGCTCAATGGTCGTCGGTGGCTGGAGCGTGGTTTTCATTTCATATTATCCAAGCTACACAAGTGAAAGGCAATAATGACGATCTACGACAATTGGATTGTGGTGAGAGGCTGGTATGAACTCTATTTGTTTTCATTTTTGTACATATACTCATCCATGTGAGCATACTTAGTTGGTTCATGTGACGTATGTGTCATTTCAGAAAGTCTAGTAGTTCATGATCTCTCATGTTTAGCTCCAATTTATTAATATGAGTAGCATGTCATGGATGTTTGCTTGCATTGTTTTATTCATAAGTAGGTATGACATCGTGGTATCCTCCTCTGAATAATTCATTTATATCGACTTGGCACATGCTCACGCATGCATATGACTGAACGAAAGTCAATCAAGCCTCGATGATTTACATTGCTTCAGAGTTCTTGTATCACTTTTATGCCTCCGTTAATTTATTTTGCCGCAAGCATGATTATGACAGTTGCTGCTCTCTTGATTTGTCGCTCCCCAGTCTATTGCTAGCCTTCATTTGTACTAAGCGGGAACGCTGCTCGTGCTTCCAAACACCTGAAAACCAAGTTGTTCCAAAGTGTCCACCATAAATACCTATGCATGGCATTTCAAACCATTCCAAGTAAATTCTCATGCGCTACCTTTAAAACTTTCAAAATGCTTCTCAATTTGTGTAATGTTTTATAGCTCATGAGGAAGTATGTGGTGTTTAACTTTCAACCTTGTCATTTACTCTTGACGGACTTTCATTATGGACTAGTGGCACATCCACTTATCCAATAATTTTGCAAAAAGAGCTGGCAATGGGGTTCCTAGCCCCGATTAATCAAACTTCATTAATAATTCTCTTCACATGTTTTGCTCTGATTCATCAGTAAGCAACTTAATTTTGCAAATAGACACTCCTCCATGGTATGTGATTGATGGAAGGCACCCGAGGATTCGGTTAGCCATGGCTTGTGTAAGCAAAGGTTGGGGGGAGTGTCACCCATAATAAAACTAAAATACGTGTGTAAACAAAAGAGAAGAGGGATGATCTACCTTGCTGGTAGAGATAACGTCCTTCATGGGAGCCGCTCTTGAAAGTCTGGTTGGCGAGGTAGTTGGTGTACCCATTACCATTCGTTGACAACAACAAACACCTCTCAAAATAATTTTACTCCTGCTTTAAAATTAAAAGCTCTAGCGCATGTTAATCCCTGCTTCCCTCTGTGAAGGGTCAATCTTTTACTTTTATGTTGTGTCTCCATCCTTTCTTTGAGCACTTTCTTGAGAGCACAACTGTCATTCTTAGTACAATATGCTTGTCTCAAAATATTATTGATTGTGGTATAACTTTGATGCGTTTATCTTTGACAATCTCTATTTCTAGTCTTTCTATGAACCTCAGAGGTGCCTGAGCATTTATGTTTTGCTATTCAAATACAGGCAAGCGAGATACCACTTTATCATACTCTTTTATGAACATTGCAATCCTGCCTACATACATGATTCATGATGCTTATTATTAATTGTTGGTACCTCTCCATGATTGACATAGCTGTTAGATGATCTTATTTGCATGTATCTTATTATGAACTGCTTAAGTATTAGCCATATCATGAGAATATATACATCATATGAGCAAATGTATTCGTGAAAGCTCTTTTATCGCTCAGTTGTTAACTGAATTGCTTGAGGACAAGCAATAAGCTAAGCTTGGGGGGAGTTGATACGTCCAAAACGTATCTGCTTTCCCGAACACTTTTGCTATTGTTTCGCCTCTAATTTGTGTATTTTGGATGCAACTAACACGGACTAACGTTGTTTTCAGCAGAACTGTTCTGGTGTCTCGTTTTTGCGCAGAAATCCAACTTTCTGGAAAATCCTCGGAATTTATGCAGAGGGCCCTATTTTCCCAGAATACTGACGGAGCCAGAAGGACAAGTAAGGTGGAGGCCCGAGGGCCCCACACCATAAGGCGGCGCGGCCTAGGAGGGGCCCGCGCGGCCCTATGGTGTGGCCCCCTCGGTCGGCCTCCGACGCCCTCCTTCGGACTACTTATTGCCTTCGACCTAAAAACGCACGGGGGGAAGTCGAAGTCGCCAGAAAGCCTCCAGAACGCCGCCACATCGCGAAACTCCGTCTCGGGAGCCAGAAGTCTCCGTTCTGGCACTCCGCCAGGACGGGGAATTGGAGGAGATCATCGCCGCCATCACCACCGACGCCTCTCCATCAACCAGCAATGTTTCCCCCATCCATGTGTGAGTAATTCCCCCGCTGTAGGCTGAAGGGGATGGTAGGGATTGGATGAGATTGGTCATGTAATAGCATTAGATTGTTAGGGCATAGTGCCTAGTGTCCGTAATTGGTACTTTGACGATATTGTTGCAACTTGTTATGCTTAATGCTTGTCACTAGGGCCCGAGTGCCATGATCTCAGATCTGAACATGTTATTATTTCATCATGATATTCATTGTTTATGGTCTTACCTGCAAGTTGTATACACATGTCGTTGTCCGGAACCAATGGCCCCGAAGTGACAGAAATCGGGACAACCGGAGGGGATGGTAGTGACGTGAGGATCACATGTGTTCACGGAGTGTTAATGCTTTGCTCCGGTACTCTATTAAAAGGAGTACCTTAATATCCAGTAGATTCCCTTGAGGCCCGGCTGCCACCGGCTGGTAGGACAAAAGATGTTGTGCAAGTTTCTCATTGCGAGCACGTACGACTATAATTGGAACACATGCCTATTGATTGCTTTGTACTTCGACACCGTTTTATTATTATCTGCAAATGCCCTGCTATGATTGTTACATGAGTTTCTCTCATCCTTGCAACGCCCGTCATCCATCCCTGTGCCTACAGTATTTTAATCCTGCTGTTTACTATAATTACTACTGCTGTCTCTGTTACTCTGATGCTGTTATTCTACTACTGCTACTGTTATAAAACCGTTACTACTGATAAACTCTTGCGAGCAAGTCTGTTTCCAGGTGCAGCTGAATTGACAACTCCGCTGTTAAGGCTTCCAAGTATTCTTTGTCTCCCCTTGTGTCGAATCAATAAATTGGGTTTTACTACCCGCGAAGACTGCTGCGATCCCCTATACTTGTGGGTCATCAGCCGACAGGATTCCCACTAACGGCGCCAATTGTCGAGGGTACTCCTCGGCAATGCCATCTTGAGGGGCTTAGGGTTGACGGAATCCTACAGGCTGACACGAGACATCAGATACCAAACAAACGGGGAGAGAGATTTACCCTGGTTCGGGGCCCTTGACGAGGTAAAACCCTTACTTCCTGCTTGTCTGATCTTGATTATAGAGAATATCGGGTTACAATGGGGTAGCTGAAGGCTTTGACTAAGAACTCGATGAGAAGCAAGATTTATGTATGACCTAACTCTCGACTTACGGTGGTTATGGCTAGATTGATTGTGTGTCCCTCGGCAGCCCCTCTCTTGGCCCTTATATTGGGAGCCAGATCTCGAGAGGTCTGTCCGGGTACGACTAGATTACAAAGAGTGCTATATCTAACTTTCCTTGTTTCTTCGTTTTGTTGCCTTGCCCTTCAAGAATCCTTCATGCGGACCGACATAGCGGCCCAACTTAATTGGTGGATGATCTTCATGGGCCCTTGGTTGGACTGTAGGAGGTAGCGCAATATTAGTTACCCGAAGGGTAATGCCCACATCACCCACCTTCGTAGAATGGAGTCTACGCCTGAAAGGCCAGACGGGAAGGCATGAGAACCGCTAGCCCCTCCTAGCGGTCCTGGGGCGGGGCAACGGCAAGCTGGATGACGAGGGAGTTGCCTCTGACGAGGGGGGCTCAGCCGACTCTGCAAATATGGCTGATGGTGTTGTTCAACAAGGAGGATGACGGCGAGGACCATTCCTCGACTCGTGAGGGAACACCCCCCTCCTAGAGTCTTCCTTCGGCAAGTGCGGCGAAGGAGGACCCCGATGATACGTCTCCAACGTATCTATAATTTCTTATGTTCCATGCTAGTTTTATGCCAATAGCTACATGTTTTATATGCACTTTATATCATATTATGGCATTTATTGGATTAACCTATTAATAGTTGCAAAAGTGCACAATGTTCTTGTTTTACACTTTGTTGTGTAGGAATTACATGGAAATTGACAAGAACTCAAAAGGAAACCTTGTTGGAGTCGAATTGGAACTTTCCTTAAATCTGTCTGAAAACTTATTTTAAAGATCGTCAGTTTGCGACCCAAAGACGATGACATATTGAAAAAGCGTAGTCACGAAAGTTGTGGGGGAATTTCGAGAGAATCAATCTGGACTTAAAATTCGTCCAAATCGGAGTCCGGACGGCCGAGAAAAGCCCGTTTTACTGAAGCCCAAAATCTGATGACGGGAATCCGACGGGAATCCGAACTTCTATATAAAGAGGAGAACCCTAGGTCTTGGAGCACCACGAATTTTCCTCCTCCCAAGCAGCCGTCTTGGAGGGGAGGACCAGCACCATTGCAGCACCATCCACAAGGAAGAAGGGGTCTAAGGAGCCGCTGCCCCCTAGGGCCGCCGCCGCCACAAGGCCGCCGCCGCCCCGGAGGGCCGCCGCCGCCGGCTCCGTGGCTGCCTCCTCCATCATCTTCGTGGGGCTGCACCTCTCCATCAACACCACCATCAAGCTCCTCATCACCATGTCCATGTGTGAGTAGTCTCCCTTGGGGCTGAGGGCTCTACCGGTAGCTATGTGGTTCATCTCTCTCTCCCATGTACTTCAATACAATGATCTCATGACTTGCCTTACATGATTGAGATCCATATGATGAGCTTTGTAATCTAGATGTCGTTATGCTATTCAAGTGGATTTTACTTATGTGATCTCCGGAGACTCCTTGTCCCACGTGTGTAAAGGTGACAGTGTGTGCACCGTGTGGGTCTCTTAGGCTATATTTCACAGAATACTTGTTCACTGGGTTATGATTTGAGTTGGATGTCTCTATGAAATTGTGGTGTGTTAGTACCTCCTATGAATGCTCACAGCGACAGCGTGGGGTGTTTATTAGTACTTGGGAATACATCTTTAAGGTTTGCTTTTGCAGCCCTACACGGTGAATTAGTGTTCGTTATCCTGCTAGAGAGTAATTCAGAATAGTATAGTGAAGTGCTTATATTTATATTCCTTTATGATATCATTGTTGAGAGTGTCCACTAGTGAAAGTATGATCCCTAGGCCTTGTTTCTAAGCATTGAAACACCGTTTCCAACAAGTCCTGCTACATGTTTGCTTGCCGCCATATTTATTTCAGATTGCAATTACTACTTACAATCATCCATATTACTTGTATTTCACTGTCTCTTCGCCGAACTAGTGCACCTATACATCTGACAAGTGTATTAGGTGTGTTGGGGACACAAGAGACTTCTTGTATCTTAATTGCAGGGTTGCTTGAGAGGGATATCTTTGACCTCTACCTCCCTGAGTTCGATAAACCTTGGGTGATTCACTTAAGGGAAACTTGCTGCTCTTCTACAAACCTCTGCTCTTGGAGGCCCAACACTGTCTACAGGAATAGAAGCGTGCGTAGACATCAAGCTATTTTCTGGCGCCGTTGCCGGGGAGGTAAGGTAAAAAGTATTCACATCCTCCGACTACTAAGCTATTTCCTAGCACTGTTGCCGGTGTGTGAGTGCTCGAAGCTATTTCCTTTAGATCCTGCAACTATATCTTTTTGTTTCTTGTTTTTATTTTTCACTAGTTAGGCTTAATGGAAAACAACAACAAAATTAGAGATCTTTATGAACTTTATATTGAATTAGGACATGATGTGTTTGAAGAGAGAATTAAAAAACCCATGGAACTTTGTTTGCAAAATAGTTGTAGCAATGTTATTATCATGAACTCTTTGAACACTATTATTGTAATGCTATGGAAGAATTTAAGCTTGGGGAAGTGATGACCCACAAGTATAGGGGATCGCAACAGTCTTCGAGGGAAGTAAAACCCAAATTTATTGATTCGACACAAGGGGAGGTAAAGAATACTTGGAAGCCTTAACAGCGGAGTTGTCAATTCAGCTGCACCTGGAAACAGACTTGCTCGCAAGAGTTTATCAGTAGTAACAGTTTTATAACAAAGATAAAGTAGTAGAATAACAGCAGCAGAGTAACAAAGACAGCAGTAGTAATTATAGTAAACAGCAGGATTAAAATACTGTAGGCACGGGGACGGATAACGGGCGTTGCATGGATGAGAGAAACTCATGTAACAATCATAGCAGGGCATTTGCAGATAATAATAAAACGGTGTCGAAGTACAAAGCAATCAATAGGCATGTGTTCCAATTATAGTCGTACGTGCTCGCAATGAGAAACTTGCACAACATCTTTTGTCCTACCAGCCGGTGGCAGCCGGGCCTCAAGGGAATCTACTGGATATTAAGGTACTCCTTTTAATAGAGTACCGGAGCAAAGCATTAACACTCCGTGAACACATGTGATCCTCACGTCACTACCATCCCCTCCGGTTGTCCCGATTTCTGTCACTTCGGGGCCATTGGTTCCGGACAGCGACATGTGTATACAACTTGCAGGTAAGATCATAAACAATAAATATCACGATGAAACAATAACATGTTCAGATCTGAGATCATGGCACTCGGGCCCTAGTGACAAGCATTAAGCATAACAAGTTGCAACAATATCATCAAAGTACCAATTACGGACACTAGGCACTATGCCCTAACAATCTAATGCTATTACATGACCAATCTCATCCAATCCCTACCATCCCCTTCAGCCTACAGCGGGGGAATTACTCGCGCCGGCCTAGTGTCTGGGGGCCCTGGGCCTCCCCCAGGCTTGCCCTTCTGGCTCCGTGAGTCTTCTGGAAAAATAAGACCTTTCGCATAAATTCCGAGGATTTTCCTGAAAGTTGGATTTCTGCACAAAAACGAGACACCAGAACAGTTCTGCTGAAAACAGCGTTAGTCCGCGTTAGTTGTATCCAAAACACACAAATTAGAGGCAAAACAATAGCAAAAGTGTTCGGGAAAGTAGATACGTTTTGGACGTATCAACTCCCCCCAAGCTTAGCTTATTGCTTGTCCTCAAGCAATTCAGTTAACAACTGAGCGATAAAAGAACTTTCACGAACACATTTGTTCATATGATGTAAATATTCTCATGCCATGGCTAATACTTAGGCAGTTCATAATAAGATATATGCAAATAAGATCATCTAATAGCTATGTCAATCATGGGAAGGTACCAACAATTAATAATAAGCATCATGAATCATGTCTATAAGCAGGATTGCAATATTCATAAAAGAGTATGATAGAGTGGTATCTCGCTTACCCATATTTGATCAGCAAAACATAAATGCTCAGGCACCTCTGAAGTTCATAGAAAGACTAGAAACAGTGATTGTCAAAGATAAAAGCATCAAAGTTATACCACAATCAATCATATTTTGAGACAAGCATATTGAACTAAGAATGACAGTTGTGCTCTCAAGAAAGTGCTCAAAGAAAGGATGAAGACACAACATAAAAGTGAAAGATTGACCCTTCGCAGAGGGAAGCAGGGATTAACATGCGCTAGAGCTTTTCATTTTTAAAACAGGAGTAAAATTATTTTGAGAGGTGTTTGTTGTTGTCAACGAATGGTAATGGGTACACCAACTACCTCGCCAACCAAACTTTCAAGAGTGGCTCCCATGAAGGACGTTATCTCTACCAGCAAGGTAGATCATCCCTCTTCTCTTTTGTTTACACACGTATTTTAGTTTTATTATGGGTGACACTCCCCCCAACCTTTGCTTACACAAGCCATGGCTAACCGAATCCTTGGGTGCCTTCCATCAATCACATACCATGGAGGAGTGTCTATTTGCAAAATTAAGTTGCTTACTGATGAATCAGAGCAAAACATGTGAAGAGAATTATTAATGAAGTTTGATTAATCGGGGCTGGGAACCCCATTGCCAGCTCTTTTTGCAAAATTATTGGATAAGCGGATGTGCCACTAGTCCATAATGAAAGTCCGTCAAGAGTAAATGACAAGGTTGAAAGTTAAACACCACATACTTCCTCATGAGCTATGAAACATTAACACAAATTGAGAAGCATTTTGAAGGTTTTAAAGGTAGCGCATGAGAATTTACTTGGAATGGTTTGAAATGCCATGCATAGGTATTTATGGTGGACACTTTGGAACAAATTGGTTTTCAGGTGTTTGGAAGCACGAGCAGCGTTCCCACTCAGTACAAATGAAGGCTAGCAATAGACTGGGGAGCGACAAATCAAGAGAGCAGTAACTGTCATAATCATGCTTGCGGCAAAATAAATTAACGGAGGCATAAAAGTGACACAAGAACTCTGAAGCAAATTAAATCATCGAGGCTTAGTTGACTTTTGTTCAGTCATATGCATGCGTGAGCATGTGCCAAGTCGATATAAATGAATTATTCAGAGGAGGATACCACAATGTCATACCTACTTATGAATAAAACAATGCAAGCAAACATCCATGACATGCTACTCATATTAATAAATTGGAGCTAAACATGAGAGATCATGAACTACTAGACTTTCTCAAATGACATATACCTCACATGAACCAGCTAAGCATGCTCACATGGATGAGTATATGTACAAAAATGAAAACAAATAGAGTTCATACCAGCCTCTCACCACAATCCAATTGTCGTAGATCGTCATTATTGCCTTTCACTTGTGTAGCTTGGATAATATGAAATGAAAACCACGCTCCAGCCACCGAAGACCATTGAACTCAAAATGAACTTTACAAACCAAAGAAGAACAGAAAATATTTTTGGGTGTTTTCGAATTGGAAACAAGAACAAGAGGAAACAAGCGAACAAAGCAAAATCTTTTTGGATTTTCTTATAGCAAACCAACGATAGCAAATAAAGCAAAGTAAAAGCAAGAAACCAAAACAAACAAATGGTGAAGAGAAACAACAGAAATATTTTTGGTCTTTTTGGGTTTTAGGAAAGAAACAAAGCGAAAACAAGAAATGGCAAACTAGAAGAGCCACATAAACACAAAGCAGCAGAAATTCGTCAAACTTGACAGCAGTACAGTACTCGATTTTTAAGAAATTCTTCCACTGCTCAAATCGAAAAGTGTTCAACTAATGAAAGTTAGATAACAACCTGGAGAACATGCAAAAAAATTGGCTTCGCTAAATAACGTTCTGGCTGTTTTTGAGAATTTTTATGGTGACAGTCCAGAATCTGTTTTCAGGCAGCACTTCCCCAAATATCATCTCCCTCTCATTAGAAATCCACTCAAACAAACTAAACAAGTATATACAAGTATCCAGCAACCATAATATGCAAAGAATGAGTGATGCCGGTATACCTCCCCCCAAGCTTAGGCTTTTGGCCTAAGTGGAGGTCAACCCCAGCGAGAGTCAGGGTTCCACGCCGGTGGATCGTACATGGTGTAGTCATAGTAAGGTCCCTGTGCAGAAGAAAAGCGTGGAGGCTCCACATGTCCAAAATGTTGATGTGAGGAACTTGCTGCATCGGATGACGAGTCGAGGTGTTCCTCGGCCTCCTCCGTGTTGCCTCTTGCATGATGGCCTCCTCCCTCTATATGTGCATTCAATGCACCTTCTGTGACTGACCAATCCTCCCTGGAATCAAGGTTAAACAGAACAGGCGCAGGCAATCTTACTAGTTTTTCAGTTTTCTTAGTTTTTCTCCAAGTTTTCTTATAAAATGTCATCTTATAAAACAGGTTACCCAAATTAGATGAATCAGAAACAAATTCATGTTTAATCATGGAGACTATGTCAAGTTTTTCTATGGAAAGTTGAATATCAAGATGGTGAGGTTCTACTCTGTGCAAAGCTAGTAAACGAGAGGCGATGAGACCTCCACAAATTCCGCCCTTCTCACGGTTGGTAGCAAGTCTATAAGCTATCAATGCCCCCAAATTATAAGTCTTACTACCTTGCAGTGCAGCAGCTAGAAAAGCTAAATCCTGGATGGATAGTTTACTACCATTCTTTCTAGCAAGAACGCATTTAGTAATGAAATAAGCAAAGTAGCGGATAGCTGGGAGTTGAATGTTAGTGATTTTACCACCATCCTCTGAGAAACTCCTTCCATGACTAATCATCTCGAAGAGGCTTAAGAGCTCTCGCGGCGATCCCCTTATCTTCTCACATGATCCCCATTGCGGTACTCTAATTGCTGTACAAAAATCATTGAATGGCAAGTTGACAGTTTTATTATAAATCTTATACTGAACCATGGGGTTAGATTGCGACCAATTGAACTTAAAATCCTGCACAACAGACATAGTCAATTTCGCATACTGGCATGGTTCTCCATCAACGAAATCATTCAACCCTGCACGAGAAATTAGATTCTGAACATCTTCCAATATTCCTGCACTTCTCATGAAATCTGTGCACGGGTAGTAAGAGGGGTATACTCCCTCTTCGCGGTTCACTCTCATGACTTGTTGCACCTCCAATTCTTGTTGGTTTAGTTGATATCTATTCCACTCCATTTTCTGAAATTTTTCAACAATCATTATAAAATTCGATTTGGTGACATATAATCAAGGGGAACTATTATAGGAACTTGCTAGAGTACTAATCATGCATCAAAACTAGTTTTTACATCATAGAACAAGCATGCAATCTCACTAAACATGTTACCTACAGCAGCAAAATATTCAAGATATACTCAACCAAACAAAATTCTACTTGGATCATTGGAGGAGTCACATACCAAGGAGCAAATGTGCCAAATTTCAGCAAGAAATCTGGGCTGAGCAAAGAGATCGAAAAATCTGGAGCTCTTGAGCAGAAACGCGAGTGAGAGGAAGCTGGTGTCGATTTTTTCGGGAGAGAGAAGAGTGTGGGAGGAAGAGATGCTAAAGTGGGGCAAAGGGGGACCCACACACCAGGGTGGCGCGCCCCCCTTGCTGGCCGCGCCAGCCTGTGGGGTGCCACCCTGGGGTGCCCCACTGGTCATCCCCAGGTACTCCCAGGTGCGTCTTCGAAAAATAGGACCAATGGTATAATTTTTGTGAATTTTTGAGAACTTTGAAAAATGCACATTTCTGGGTATTAATTTTATTATTACTGGGCAGGAATTTTTTTGAAATCTCTATACAACTAAAAACTTTGCAAAACCAAAGTGCTACAACAAGTAAAACTAGTGGAGGAAGAAAGAGATGTTGTTTACCCCCTCTATGCATATAAAAAGTATTTGTTAACAAGGTTGATCAAGTCTTGCCACCAAATAAATTTTACATAGCATAAGAAGAAATAAACCTCAAATCAATCATGTTACCTTGAATTGTATTGATATGGACCCAATCATAAGAGTTTGATATTCTTCTTTAGGCTCATATATTGGACAATCAATAGTTCCAACTTTGATAGTTCTCACATTAGAGATAGTATTAACTCCACATACTTTATCAATCCTCTTGGGGAAATAGACGGTATGCTCCTTATCATCAACATTGAAAGTAACCTTCCCTTTGTTACAATCAATAACAGCCCCTGCGGTGTTAAGAAAAGGTCTCCCAAGAATAATAGACATATTATCATCTTCAGGCATTTCCAGCACAACAAAATCAGTTAATATCACGCAGTTATTAGTAACTTGAACAGGAACATCCTCACATATACCAACAGGAATAGCAGTAGATTTATCATCCATTTGCAAAGATATATCAGTAGGTATCAACTTATCTAAATAAAGTCTCTTATAAAGAGAAAAAGGCATAACACTAACACCGGCTCCCAAGTCACATAGAGCAGTTTTAACATAATTATTCTTAATAGAACAAGGAATAGTAGGTATACCTGGGTCGCCCAACTTCTTTGGAACTTTGCCATTGAAAGAGTAATTAGCAAGCATGGTGGAAATTTCCTCATTGGGGATTTTCCTTTTGTTAGTAACAATATCTTTCATATACTTTGAATAAGGAGGCAATTTAATAGCATCAGTCAAAGGGATTTGCAAGAATAAAGGTTTCATCCAATCACAGAATTTATTATAGTGTTCTTCTTCCTTTGATTTTAGTTTCTTAGCAGGAAAATGCATTTGCTTTTGCACCCAAGGTTATCTTTCATTACCATGTTTCTTAGCAATAAAATATTCTTTAGTATACTTTTTATTTTTAGCATGCTTTTCAGGTTCATCTTCAACTTTTTCTTTATCAGAAGCGTCATTCTTATCATTATCATTACCACTTTCAGTTTCAGCATCGGAAATAGAAATACTATTAGGATCATTAACAGGTTCAGAGGATTCTACAACCTTTTTATGTTTCTTCTTCTTTTTCTTAGAAGGAGCACTAGGTTCAATTCGTTGAGAATCTTGTTCAATTCTTTTGGGATGCCCTTCAGGATATAGAGGATCCTGGGTAGAGACACCGCCTCTAGTTGTTACTTCATAAGCATGTTTCTCTTTAGAATTATTTTTTAACAAGTCATTTTGAACTTTAGTGAGTTGATCAATTTGAGTTTGAACCATTTGAAAATGTTTAACAAGCATCTTAACATCATTGGAGGTTCTCTCCACAATATCATGCAATTCACTAATAGCTTGAGAATTTTCCATTAGATGATTCTCTACTCTCATATTAAAATTTTCTTGCTTAACGATATAATTATCAAACTCATCTAAGCATTGAGCAGGAGGTTTTGAATACGGAATATCTTCCCTAGTAAAGCGTTGAAGGGAGTTTACCTCGATCATGGATGAAGGGGGAATTATCTCACATATATCTTCTATGGGAGGTAGATTCTTCACATCTTCGGATTTAATACCTTTTTCCTTGAGAGACTTCTTAGCTTCCCTCATATCTTCATCATTCAATTCAATTAAACCCCTCTTCTTCAATATTGGCATTGGAGTTGGTTCAGGTATATTCCAATCATCATGATTCCGGCTTATTCTAGCCAATAATTCTTCCGCTTCGTCTGGAGTTCTTTTCCTGAAAACACAACCAGCACAACTATCCAAATATGCTCTAGACTCAATGGTTAGTCCACTATAAAATATATCAAGTAGATCATTCTTTTCTAAATCATGTCCAGGTCGAGCTCTGATAAGAGAACAAAATCTTGCCCAAGCCTCAGGCAATTTCTCTTCATCTCCCTGGTCAAACCTATAAATTTTCTGTAAAGCAATATATTGAGCACTAGCAGGAAAGTATTTTCGAAAGAAAACATCACGCAGCTCAGTTGGACTTTTAATAGAGCCAGGAGGCAAATTATTATACCAAGTTTTAGCATCATCCTTTAATGAGAAAGGAAAAATTTTAGCAACAAAGTAAGTACGCATCTGGACATCATCAGAAAACAAGCTACTCATAGAAGAAAGTTCAATCATGTGTTCTACAGCACTTTCTTTTTCAGTACCACAAAAGGGTGTTTTCTCTACAATAGCTATATGAGATAGATCAAGAGAAAAATCATAATCTTTATCCTTAATGCATATAGGAGATGTGGCAAATTCAGGATCAGGAGATAACTTATGTCTAACAGTATATTGTGCGAGAAACTTTTTAATTTTTCTTGCATCAGTAGTAGCATTGCATCTATTAATAAAATCATCATTAAGCTCCACATAATCCTCATCAGGATCATCACTAGAATAATCAAGTTCAGGTGAATTAACAGGTGTAGTAGCATTAGGAGTTTCAGCATTTTCAATTTGTCTAGACCTAGCAATTGTAGCATCTAGAAAGGATCCCAATGAACCACTATCATCAAGCACAGCAGAAACATTATAAATATTATGAGAGTTTTCAGATTCAGCAGAAGTACCAGCAAGTAAAGCTTGTGGCGGTGAAACAAGTTGACTTATCACAGATGGTGAATCAAGTGTAGCAGAGGTACTCAGAGTTGTACCTTTTCTTGTAGTGGATGGTAATATGGCGACTTTAGGATCGCGAGTTTTACCCATGATGGAGAATTTGCAGCGAACAATATCAATCCAAGTGAACTTTCAAATAAAGCTATGCTCCCCGGCAACGGCGCCAGAAAACAGTCTTGATGACCCACAAGTATAGGGGATCGCAGCAGTCTTCGAGGGAAGTAAAACCCAAATTTATTGATTCGACACAAGGGGAGGTAAAGAATACTTGGAAGCCTTAACAGCGGAGTTGTCAATTCAGCTGCACCTGGAAACAGACTTGCTCGCAAGAGTTTATCAGTAGTAACAGTTTTATAACAGTAGCAGTAGTAGAATAACAGCAGCAGAGTAACAAAAACAGCAGTAGTAATTATAGTAAACAGCAGGATTAAAATACTGTAGGCACGGAGACGGATAACGGGCGTTGCATGGATGAGAGAAACTCATGTAACAATCATAGCAGGGCATTTGCAGATAATAATAAAACGGTGTCGAAGTACAAAGCAATCAATAGGCATGTGTTCCAATTATAGTCGTACGTGCTCGCAATGAGAAACTTGCACAACATCTTTTGTCCTACCAGCCGGTGGCAGCCGGGCCTCAAGGGAATCTACTGGATATTAAGGTACTCCTTTTAATAGAGTACCGGAGCAAAGCATTAACACTCCGTGAACACATGTGATCCTCACGTCACTACCATCCCCTCCGGTTGTCCCGAGTTCTGTCACTTCGGGGCCATTGGTTCCGGACAGCGACATGTGTATACAACTTGCAGGTAAGATCATAAACAATAAATATCACGATGAAACAATAACATGTTCAGATCTGAGATCATGGCACTCGGGCCCTAGTGACAAGCATTAAGCATAACAAGTTGCAACAATATCATCAAAGTACCAATTATGGACACTAGGCACTATGCCCTAACAATCTAATGATATTACATGACCAATCTCATCCAATCCCTACCATCCCCTTCAGCCTACAGCGGGGGAATTACTCACACATGGATGGGGGAAACATTGCTGGTTGATGGAGAGGCGTCGGTGGTGATGGCGGCGATGATCTCCTCCAATTCCCTGTCCCGGCGGAGTGCCAGAACGGAGACTTCTGGCTCCCGAGACGGAGTTTCACGATGTGGCGGCGTTCTGGAGTGTTTCTGGCGACTTCGACTTCTTGGCCGCGATTTTTAGATCGAAACCCCTTAAGTAGTCCAGAGGAGGGCGTCGGAGGCCAGCCGAGGGGGCCAGACGATAGGGCGGCGCGCCCCCCTCCTGGGCCGCGCCGGCCTAGTGTCTGGGGGCCCTGGGCCTCCCCCAGGCTTGCCCTTCTGGCTCCGTGAGTCTTCTGGAAAAATAAGACCTTTCGCATAAATTCCGAGGATTTTCCTGAAAGTTGGATTTCTGCACAAAAACGAGACACCATAACAGTTCTGGTGAAAACAGCGTTAGTCCGCGTTAGTTGTATCCAAAACACACAAATTAGAGGCAAAACAATAGCAAAAGTGTTCGGGAAAGTAGATACGTTTTGGACGTATCAGGAAGCTGGTTGTGATATTTTTAGTCCCCCAAGTTTTGAGGAGAAAATTTTCTTTGATGATACTTTGCCTCCCATTTATGATGATTATAATGATAGTGGTATTTTGGTGCCACCTACTATGGAGGATAAAGTTTATTATGATTATACCATGCCTGCAATTTATGATGATTACAATGATGGTTGTGATAGTTTTACTCCCACTATTACTAATAAAATTGATTATGCTTATGTGGAGAGTAATGATAATTTTATGCATGTGAATAAGAATGCTTTATGTGATTGTTATATTGTTGAGTTTGTTCATGATGCTACTGAAAGTTATTATGAGAGAGGAAAAATTGGTTGTAGAAATTTTCATGTTACTAAAACACCTCTCTTTTTGCTGAAAATCTTGAAGTTGCGCTTGTCTTGTTTTTCTATGCTTATTGCATTATGCTTACATGACTTGTTTATTTACAAGATTCATTTTCATAGGAAGTGGGTTAGACCTAAAAGTGTTTCTTATTTGCTTTTGATGCTCTCTTTTGCTTCAACTCTTATTTCTTGCGAGAGCATCATTAAAATTACTGAGCCCATCTTAATGGCTATAAAGAAAGCACTTCTTGGGAGATAACCCATGTTTTTATTTTGCTACTGTTCTGTTGTGTCTTGGAAGTTGTTACTACTGTAGCAAACTCTCCTTATCTTTATTTTATTGCATTGGTGTGCCAAGTAAAGTCTTTGATAGTAAAGTTGATACTAGATTTGGATTTATGCGCAGGAACAGATTTTTAGCTGTCACGAATTTGAGTTGTTCTCTCTGTAGGAGAGTCTAAAAAATCTGCAAAAATTCATGAGTAATCCTCAGATATGTACGCAACTTTCATTAAATTTTAGATTTTTCATATGAGCAAGTTAAGTGCCTCAAAAAAATCGTCTTTACGGACTGTTCTGTTTTGACAGATTCTGCCTTTTATTTCGCATTGCCTCTTTTACTGTGTTTGAGCAGGTTTCTTTGCTCCATTAAATTTCAGTAACCTTGGGTAATGTCCAGAAGTGTTGGTAATGATTGTGTCCTTGCTGAACATGGGAATTTTTTATTACGCACTAACCCTATAATGAGATTGTTTTGAGCTTGGTGTGGAGGAAGTTTTCAAGGATCAAGAGAGGAGGATGATATAATATGATCAAGAAGAGTGAAAAGTCTAAGCTTGGGGATGCCCCCGTAGTTCATCCCTGCATATTTCAAGAAGACTCAAGCATCTAAGCTTGGGGATGCCCAAGGCATCCCCTTCTTCATCAATAACTTATCAGGTCACCTCTAGTGAAACTATATTTTTATTCAGTCACATCTTATGTGCTTTACTTGGAGCGTCTGTGTGTTTTTATTTTTGTTTTGTTATCTTAGTTCTCTGAATAAATTGGATCCTATCATGCTTGTGTGGGAGAGAGACACGCTCCGCTTTTTCATTTGAACACTTGTGTTCTTAGCTTTACTTTAATGTTCATGGCGAAGGTTGAAAACCGCTTCGTTTATTGCTATTTGGTTGGAAACAGAAAATGCTTCATGTGGTAATTCGTATATGGTCTTGAATAATTTGATACTTGGCAATTGTTTTGCTCAAATATATCATGTTTAAGCTCTTGCATCATGTAGATTGCACCTATTAGTGGAGAACTACTGTAGAGTTTATTGAAATTTGGTTTGCATGATTGGTCTCTCTAAAGTCTAGATATTTTCTGGTAAAAGTGATTGAGAAACAAGGAAGACAGTGTAGAGTCTTATAATACTTGCAATATGTTCTTATGTAAGTTTTGCTGTACCGGTTCATACTTGTGTTTGCTTCAAACAACCTTGCTAGCCAAAGCCTTTTACTGAGAGGGAATTCTTCTCGTGCATCCAAAACCTTGAGCCAAAAACTACGCCATTTGTGTCCACCATACCTACCTACTATGTGGTATTTCTCTGCCATTCCAAAGTAAATTGCTTGTGTGCTACCTTTAAAATTCCATTCCTTGTCTTTGCAATACATAGCTCATGGGAAAATAGCTTAAAAACTATTGTGGTAAAGAATATGTCGCTTATGTATCTTATTTCTTATAAGTTGCATGTTGAGAGGTAACCATGTTTCTGGGGACGCCATCAACTATTTCACCTTTGTTGAATATCATGTGAGTTTCTATGCATGTTCGTATTGTCTGAAGTAAGGGTGATTTATCATGATTAAATGGTTTGAGTATGCATATTGTTAGAGAAGAACATTGGGCCGCTAACCAAAGCCATGTATCATGGTGGAAGTTTCAGCTTGGACATTAATCCTCAATCTCTTATGAGAATATTATCTGTTTTTGAATGCTTAAGCATTAAAGAGGAGTCCATTATCTGTTTTCTATGTTGTCCCGGTATGGATGTCCTCAAGTTGAGATTTATCAAAAACGAGAAATCAAATGCGATCTATCTCCTTGGACCTTTGTACAGGTGGCATAGAGGTACCCATTTGTGACACTTGGTTGAAACATATGTAATGCAATGATAATCCATGGAAATCCAAGCTAATTAGGACAAGGTGCGAGCACTATTGGTATTCGATGCATGAGGCTTGCAACTTATAGGAGGTTTTATGCATAACACATATGAATTATTACTACCGTTGACAAAATTGTTTTCATGTTTTCAAAATAAAAAGCTCTAGCACATGAGTAATCCCTGCTTCCCTCTGCGAAGGGCCTTTCTTTTACTTTATGTTGAGTCAGTTTACCTACTTCTTTCCATCTTAGAAGCAAACACTTGTGTCAACTGTGTGCATTGATTCTTACATACTTGCTTATTTGCACTCATCATATTACTTTGTGTTGACAATTATCCATGAGATATACATGTTGAAGTTGAAAGCAACTGCTGAAACTTATATCTTCCTTTGTGTTGGTTCAAAGCCTTCTATTAAGAATTTATTGCTTTATGAGTTAACTCTTATGCAAGACTTATTGATGCTTGTCTTGAAATTACTATTCATGAAAAGTCTTTGCTATATGATTCAGTTGTCTATTCATTATCTTTACCATTGCTTTGAATCACTTCATTCATCTCATATGCTTTACAATAGTATTGATCAAGATTATGATAGTAGCATGTCACTTCAGAAATTATCCTTGTTATCGTTTACCTACTCGAGGGCGAGTAGGAACTAAGCTTGGGGATGCTTGATACGTCTCCAACGTATCTATAATTTCCTATGTTCCATGCTAGTTTTATGCCAATAGCTACATGTTTTATATGCACTTTATATCATATTATGGCATTTATTGGACTAACCTATTAATAGTTGCAAAAGTGCACAATGTTCTTGTTTTACACTTTGTTGTGTAGGAATTACATGGAAATTGACAAGAACTCAAAAGGAAACCTTGTTGGAGTCGAATTGGAACTTTCCTTAAATCTGTCTGAAAACTTATTTTAAAGATCATCAGTTTGCGACCCGAAGACGACGTCATATTGAAAAATCGTAGTCACGAAAGTTGTGGGGGAATTTCGAGAGAATCAATCTGGACTTAAAATTCGTCCAAATCGGAGTCCGGACGGCCGAGAAAAGCCCGTTTTAGTGAAGCCCAAAATCTGATGACGGGAATCCGACGGGAATCCGAACTTCTATATAAAGAGGAGAACCCTAGGTCTTAGAGCACCACGAATTTTCCTCCTCCCAAGCAGCAGTCTTGGAGGGGAGGACCAGCACCATTGCAGCACCATCCACAAGGAAGAAGGGGGCTAAGTAGCCGCTGCCCCCTAGGGCCGCCGCCCCTAGGCCGCCGCCGCCGGCTCCGTGGCTGCCTCCTCCACCATCTTCGCGGGGCTGCACCTCTCCATCAACACCACCATCAAGCTCCTCATCACTATGTCCATGTGTGAGTAGTCTCCCTTGGGGCTGAGGGCTCTACCGGTAGCTATGTGGTTCATCTCTCTCTCCCATGTACTTCAATACAATGATCTCATGAGCTGCCTTACATGATTGAGATCCATATGATGAGCTTTGTAATCTAGATGTCGTTATGCTATTCAAGTGGATTTTACTTATGTGATCTCCGGAGACTCCTTGTCCCACATGTGTAAAGGTGACAGTGTGTGCACCGTGTGGGTCTCTTAGGCTATATTTCACAGAATACTTGTTCACTGGGTTATGATTTGAGTTGGATGTCTCTATGAAATTGTGGTGTGTTAGTACCTCCTATGAATGCTCACAGTGACAGCGTGGGGTGTTTATTAGTACTTGGGAATACATCTTTAAGGTTTGCTTTTGCAGCCCTACACGGTGAATTAGTGTTCGTTATCCTGCCAGAGAGTAATTCAGAATAGCATAGTGAAGTGCTTATATTTATATTCCTTTATGATATCATTGTTGAGAGTGTCCACTAGTGAAAGTATGATCCCTAGGCCTTGTTTCTAAGCATTGAAACACCGTTTCCAACAAGTCCTGCTACATGTTTGCTTGCCGCCATATTTATTTCAGATTGCAATTACTACTTACAATCATCCATATTACTTGTATTTCTCTATCTCTTCGCCGAACTAGTGCACCTATACATCTGACAAGTGTATTAGGTGTGTTGGGGACACAAGAGACTTCTTGTATGTTAATTGCAGGGTTGCTTGAGAGGGATATCTTTGACCTCTACCTCCCTGAGTTCGATAAACCTTGGGTGATTCACTTAAGGGAAACTTGCTGCTGTTCTACAAACCTCTGCTCTTGGAATAGAAGCGTGCGTAGACATCACCCGAGCGCCAAGGCCGTCGCCCAGACATCAAGCCCTACGCCCTAGGTAAGGCTATGCTTGTTCTCAGATGTCCTGCCTTGACATCGATCTTCCTTCTCACCCGGCGTCTTGATGCAGGCGCTCTCCGCTAAAGAGGCGGAGATCGGGGAGCAGGCCATCATCTCTGAGCTTGGTGGATATAACTCTTCCACTTGGCAGGGCCATCAGAGAGAGGTCCGCCTTACCAAAGCACGCCACCGTCGAGAGCGTGCATCGCGCGGACCAAGGAGTGTCGCCCCTGACCGAGGCCGTCGATGTCACCGGCGAGACGACCAAAGAGGGCTTCACGTGCGATCCCGAGGCGCGACATCCATGAGTGAAGATGCAGAGGACGGCTCCTCTGGCTTGTAGGGCTCGTTCCTTGGTGTGGTATGCTCTTGATCGAAAGCTTGTAATTCACCTCCACTGGCCCGCCGCGGCCTTGTAAAATGTGTCGTGCGGAGAAAATTCCTATTTTTCCTAAATGCTTTAGGTGGTTTGTAGCAATATTTTCTATCCCATTGACATTTTCCTACGAGGCCAATCTTAGGAAAGTTCGCCCCTGACTTCTTCCCCTCGCAAAGAGCATCTCGTCGTGAAGTGGAGTGTTTTCCTAGAGAAGATATCTGCCGCACCACCTCCTGGAGGCCTGCCATAAGAAAACCTTCCCTCATGGAGACTTCCTCATTAACGAGGGAATTGCCAATGTTCACTTGCAGCGCCACCTCGGAGAGGCTTGTCATTTGGCTTTCTTCTCACGTGGGGACTTCCTCGTTGATGAGGGGATAGCTAGTGTTTATTTGCGCGCCACCTCGGAGAGGCTTTCCATTTGGCTTTCTTCCCGTGTGGGGACTTCCTCGTTGATGAGGGGATAGCCAACGTTTATTTGCAGCGCCACCTCGGAGAGGCTTGCCATTTGGCTTTCTTCCTACGTGGGGACCTCCTTGTTGATGAGGGGATAGCGAGTGTCGGGGGGATGAACTCGGGTAAACCAAACTTGGTGATTTATTGATCAATAAGAGAAGACACAAGTCAAATAAATAAAGAGAGGATATAAATAAATAAACTCCCCGTAACCCGGTTCGCCAACTTCAACGTAACCTAGTTGGGCCGACTTCACCGTAACCCGGTTAGGTCGTAACCCGGTTGGGCCACCTCCTCCCTCGGTCGTTAACTCGGTCACCTCCAATGCCCTCTATCGACAGGAAGTAGCTCCCCCATCCAGATATCTCCTTCATGTGACAGTCTTGGGACGCTCCATGCCCACGTCAACACCTCAAGCAGATAAGATCAATGACAAATGCCAAGTATGAAGAAGATAAGAACGATGACAAGGAGATGTAGTGGACACACACAAGAAGACATGGCAATGTAGAAGGTCCATGCTCCTAACAAGGCAACAGTGCCCACTGATAACCCACAAGTATAGGGGATCGCAGCAGTCTTCGCGGGTAGTAAAACCCAATTTATTGATTCGACACAAGGGGAGACAAAGAATACTTGGAAGCCTTAACAGCGGAGTTGTCAATTCAGCTGCACCTGGAAACAGACTTGCTCACAAGAGTTTATCAGTAGTAACAGTTTTATAGCAGTAGCAGTAGTAAAATAACAGCAGCAGAGTAGCAGAAACAGCATTAGTAATTATAGTAAACAGCAGGATTAAAATACTGTAGGCACGGGGACGGATAACGGGCGTTGCATGGATGAGAGAAACTCATGTAACAATCATAGCAGGGCATTTGCAGATAATAATAAAACGGTGTCGAAGTACAAAGCAATCAATAGGCATGTGTTCCAATTATAGTCGTACGTGCTCGCAATGAGAAACTTGCACAACATCTTTTGTCCTACCAGCCGGTGGCAGCCGGGCCTCAAGGGAATCTACTGGATATTAAGGTACTCCTTTTAATAGAGTACCGGAGCAAAGCATTAACACTCCGTGAACACATGTGATCCTCACGTCACTACCATCCCCTCCGGTTGTCCCGATTTCTGTCACTTCGGGGCCATTGGTTCCGGACAGCGACATGTGTATACAACTTGCAGGTAAGACCATAAACAATGAATATCACGATGAAACAATAACATGTTCAGATCTGAGATCATGGCACTCGGGCCCTAGTGACAAGCATTAAGCATAACAAGTTGCAACAATATCATCAAAGTACCAATTACGGACACTAGGCACTATGCCCTAACAATCTAATGCTATTACATGACCAATCTCATCCAATCCCTACCATCCCCTTCAGCCTACAGCGGGGGAATTACTCACACATGGATGGGGGAAACATTGCGGGTTGATGGAGAGGCGTCGGTGGTGATGGCGGCGATGATCTCCTCCAATTCCCCGTCCCGGCGGAGTGCCAGAACGGAGACTTCTGGCTCCCGAGACGGAGTTTCGCGATGTGGCGGCGTTCTGGAGGGTTTCTGGCGACTTCGACTTCTCCCCGTGCGTTTTTAGGTCGAGGGCGATAAGTAGTCCGAAGGAGGGCGTCGGAGGCCAGCCGAGGGGGGAACACCACATGGCCGCGCGGCCCCCCCTGGGCCGCGCCGCCCTATGGTGTGGGGCCCTCGGGCCTCCACCTGACTTGTCCTTCTGGCTCCGTCAGTATTCTGGGAAAATAGGACCTTTCGCATAAATTCCGAGGATTTTCCTGAAAGTTGGATTTCTGCACAAAAACGAGACACCAGAACAGTTTTGCTGAAAACAGCGTTAGTCCGCGTTAGTTGTATCCAAAACACACAAATTAGAGGCAAAACAATAGCAAAAGTGTTCGGGAAAGTAGATACGTTTTGGACGTATCAACTCCCCCCTAGCTTAGCTTATTGCTTGTCCTCAAGCAATTCAGTTAACAACTGAGCGATAAAAGAACTTTCACGAACACATTTGTTCATATGATGTAAATATTCTCATGCTATGGCTAACACTTAGGCAATTCATAATAAGATGCATGCAAATAAGATCATCTAACAGCTATGTCAATCATGGAGAGGTACCAACAATTAATAATAAGCATCATGAATCATGTCTATAAGCATGATTGCAATGTTCATAAAAGAGTATGATAAAGTAGAATCTCGCTTGCCCATATTTGATCAGCAAAACATAAATGCTCAGGCACCTCTGAAGTTCATAGAAAGACTAGAAATAGTGATTGTCAAAGATAAAAGCATCAAAGTTATACCACAATCAATAATATTTTGAGACAAGCATATTGTACTAAGAATGACAGTTGTGCTCTCAAGATAGTGCTCAAAGAAAGGATGGAGACACAACATAAAAGTAAAAGATTGACCCTTCGCAGAGGGAAGCAGGGATTAACATGCGCTAGAGCTTTTCATTTTTAAAGCAGGAGTAAAATTATTTTGAGAGGTGTTTGTTGTTGTCAACGAATGGTAATGGGTACACCAACTACCTTGCCAACCAGACTTTCAAGAGCGGCTCCCATGAAGGACGTTATCTCTACCATCAAGATAGATCATCCCTCTTCTCTTTTGTTTACACACGTATTTTAGTTTTATTATGGGTGACACTCCCCCAACCTTTGCTTACACAAGCCATGGCTAACCGAATCCTCGGGTGCCTTCCATCAATCACATACCATGGAGGAGTGTCTATTTGCAAAATTAAGTTGCTTACTGATGAATCAGAGCAAAACATGTGAAGAGAATTATTAATGAAGTTTGATTAATCGGGGCTGGGAACCCCGTTGCCAGCTCTTTTTGCAAAATTATTGGATAAGCGGATGTGCCACTAGTCCATAATGAAAGTCCGTCAAGAGTAAATGACAAGGTTGAAAGTTAAACACCACATACTTCCTCATGAGCTATGAAACGTTAACACAAATTGAGAAGCATTTTGAAGGTTTTAAAGGTAGCGCATGAGAATTTACTTGGAATGGTTTGAAATGCCATGCATAGGTATTTATGGTGGACACTTTGGAACAACTTGGTTTTCAGGGGTTTGGAAGCACGAGCAGCGTTCCCGCTCAGTACAAGTGAAGGCTAGCAATAGACTGGGGAGCGACAAATCAAGAGAGCAATAACTGTCATAATCATGCTTGCGGCAAAATAAATTAACTGAGGCATAAAAGTGATACAAGAACTCTGAAGCAAATTAAATCATCGAGGCTTAGTTGACTTTTGTTCAGTCATATGCATGCGTGAGCATGTGCCAAGTCGATATAAATGAATTATTCAGAGGAGGATACCACAATGCCATACCTACTTATGAATAAAACAATGCAAGCAAACATCCATGACATGCTACTTATATTAATAAATTGGAGCTAAACATGAGAGATCATGAACTACTAGACTTTCTCAAATGACATATACCTCACATGAACCAACTAAGCATGCTCACATGGATGAGTATATGTACAAAAATGAAAACAAATAGAGTTCATACCAGCCTCTCACCACAATCCAACTGTCGCAGATCGTCATTATTGCCTTTCACTTGTGTAGCTTGGATAATATGAAATGAAAACCACGCTCCAGCCACCGAAGACCATTGAACTAAAAATGAACTTTACAAACCAAAGAAGAACAGCAAATATTTTTGGTGTTTTCGAATTGGAAACAAGAACAAGAGGAAACAAGCGAACAAAGTAAAATCTTTTTGGATTTTCTTATAGCAAACCAACGATAGCAAATAAAGCAAAGTAAAAGCAAGAAACCAAAACAAACAAATGGTGAAGAGAAACAACAGAAATATTTTTGGTCTTTTTGTGTTTTAGGAAAGAAACAAAGCAAAAAACAAGAAATGGCAAACTAGAAGAGTCACATAAACACAAAGCAGCAGAAATTCGTCAAACTTGACAGCAGTACAGTACTCGATTTTTAAGAAATTCTTCCACTGCTCAAATCGAAAAGTGTTCAACTAATGAAAGTTAGATAACAACCTGGGGAACATGCTCAAAAATTGGCTTCGCAAAATAACGTTCTGGATGTTTTTGAGAATTTTTATGGTGACAGCCCAGAATCTGTTTTCAGTCAGCACTTCCCCAAATATCATCTCCCTCTCATTAGAAAACCACTCAAACAAACTAAACAAGTATGTACAAGTATCCCGCAACCATAATATGCAAAGAATGAGTGATGCCGGTATACCTCCCCCCAAGCTTAGGCTTTTGGCCTAAGTGGAGATCAACCCCAGCGAGGGTCAGGGTTCCGCGCCGGTGGATCGTACATGGCGTAGTCATAGTAAGGTCCCTGTGCAGAAGAAAAGCGCGGAGGCTCCACATGTCCAAAATGTTGATGCGAAGAACTTGCTGCATCGGATGACGAGTCGAGGTGTTCCTCGGCCTCCTCCGTGCCGCCTCTTGCATGCTGGCCATCTCCCTCCAAGTATACATTCAGTTCACCTTCTGTGACCGACCAATCCTTCCTGGGATCAAAGTTAAACAGAGCAGGTGCAGGCAATCCTACTAGTTTTTTAGTTTTCTTGGTTGTACTCCAAGTTTTCTTGTAAAATGTTATCTTGTAAGACAGGTTACTCAAATTAGATGAATCAGAAACAAATTCATGCTTAATCATGGAGACTATGTCAAGTTTCTCTATGGAGAGCGGAATATCAAGATGGTGAGGTTCTACACCATGCATAGCTAATAAACGGGAGGCGATGAGACCTCCACAAATTCCTCCCTTCTCACGGTTAGTAGCAAGTCTATATGCTATCAAAGCTCCCAAATTATAAGTCCTGTCACCTCGTAATGCAGCAGCTAGAAAGGCTAAATCCTGAATAGATAGCTTACTACCATTCTTTCTATCAAGAACGCACTTGGTAATGAAGTAGGCAAAGTAGCGTATAGCTGTGAGTTGAATGCTACTAATTTTACCACTATCCTCTGAGAAGCTTCTTCCATGACAAATCATCTTGTAGAGATTCAACAGCTCTTGTGGCGATCCCCTCATCTTCTCGCATGATCCCCATTGCGGTACTCTAATTGCTGTACAAAAATCATTGAATGGCAAGTTGACAGTTTTATTATAAATCTTATACTGAACCACGGGGTTAGATTGCGACCAATTGAACTTAAAATCCTGCACAACAGACATAGTCAATTTCGCATATTGGCATGGTTCTTCATCAACGAAATCATTCAACCCTGCACGAGAAATTAGATTCTGAACATCTTCCAATATTCCTGCACTTCTCATGAAATCTGTGCACGGGTAGTAAGAGGGGTATACTACCTCTTCGCGGTTCACTCTCATAACTTGTTGCACCTCCAATTCTTGTTGGTTCAGTTGATATCTATTCCACTCCATTTTCTGAAATTTTTCAACAATCATTATAAAATTTGATTTGGTGGCATATAATCAAGGGGAACTACTATAGGAACTTGCTAAAGTACTAATCATGCATCAAAACTAGTTTTTACATCATAGAACAAGCATGCAAGCTCACTAAACATGTTACCTACAGCAGCAAAATATTCAAGATATACTCAACCAAACAAAATTCTACTTGGATCATTGGAGGAGTCACATACCAAGGAGCAAATGTGCCAAATTTCAGTAAGAAATCTGGGCTGAGCAAAGAGATCGAAAAATCTGGAGCTCTTGAGCAGAAACGCGAGTGAGAGGAAGCTGGTTCGAGTTTTTTCGGGAGAGAGGAGATTCTGGGAGGAAAAGATGGAAAAGTGGGGCTAAGGGGGGCCCACACACCAGGGTGGCGCGCCCCCCTTGCTGGCCGCGCCGGCTGGTGGGGTGGCCCCCTGGGGTGCCCCACTGGTCATCCCCAGGTGCTCCCAGGTGCCTCTTCGAAAAATAGGACCAACGGTATAATTTTTGTAAATTTTTGAAAACTTTGGAAAATGCTCATTTCTGGGTATTAAGTTTATTATTACTGGACAGGAAAAATTTTGAAATCTCTAATTAACTAAGGAACTTTGCAAATCAAAAGTGCTACAGCAAGTGGAAAAAGTGGAGGAAGAAAGAGAAGTTGTTTACCCCCTCTATGCATATAAAAAGTATTTGTTAACAAGGTTGATCAAGTCTTGCCACCAAATAAATTTTACATAGCATAAGAAGAAATAAACCTCAAATCAATCATGTTACCTTGAATTGTATTGATATGGATCCAATCATAAGAGTTTGATATTCTTCTTTAGGCTCATATATAGGACAATCAATTGTTCCAATTTTGATAGTTCTCACATTAAAAATAGTATTGACTCCACATACTTTATCAATCCTCTTGGGGAAATAAACGGTATGCTCCTTATCATCAACATTGAAAGTAACCTTCCCTTTGTTGCAATCAATAACAGCCCTTGCGGTGTTAAGAAAAGGTCTCCCAAGAATAATAGACATATTATCATCTTCAGGCATTTCCAACACAACAAAATCAGTTAATATCAAGCAGTTAGTAGTAACTTGAACAGGAACATCCTCACATATACCAACAGGAACAGCAATAGATTTATTAGCCATTTGCAAAGATATATCAGTAGGTATCAACTTATCTAAATAAAGTCTCTTATAAAGAGAAAAAGGCATAACACTAACACCGGCTCCCAAGTCACATAGAGCAGTTTTAACATAATTATTCTTAATAGAACAAGGAATAGTAGGTATACCTGGGTCGCCCAGCTTCTTTGGAACTTTGCCATTGAAAGAGTAATTAGCAAGCATGGTGGAAATTTCCTCATTGGGGATTTTCCTTTTGTTAGTAACAATATCTTTCATATACTTTGAATAAGGAGGCAATTTAATAGCATCAGTCAAAGGGATTTGCAAGAATAAAGGTTTCATCCAATCACAAAATTTATTATAGTGTTCTTCTTCCTTTGATTTTAGTTTCTTAGCAGGAAAAGGCATTTGCTTTTGCACCCAAGGTTCTCTTTCATTACCATGTTTCTTAGCAATAAAATCTTCTTTAGTATACTTTTTATTTTTAGCATGCTTTTCAGGTTCATCTTCAACTTTTTCTTTATCAGAAGCGTCATTCTTATCATTATCATTACCATTATCATGTTCATTACCACTTTCAGTTTCAGCATCGAAAATAGAAATACTATTAGGATCATTAACAGGTTCAGAGGATTCTACAACATTTTTATGTTTCTTCTTCTTTTTCTTAGAAGGAGCACTAGGTTCAATTCGTTGAGAATCTTGTTCAATTCTTTTGGGATGCCCTTCAGGATATAGAGGATCCTGGGTAGAGACACCACCTCTAGTTGTTACTTCATAAGCATGTTTCTCTTTAGAATTATTTTTTAGTAAATCATTTTGCACTTCAGTGAGTTGATCAATTTGAGTTTGAACCATTTGAAAATGTTTAACAAGCATCTTAACATCATTGGAGGTTCTCTCCACAATATCATGCAAATTGCTAATAGCTTGAGAATTTTCCATTAGATGATTCTCTACTCTCATATTAAAATTTTCTTGCTTAACAATATAATTATCAAACTCATCTAAGCATTGAGCAGGAGGTTTTGAATACGGAATATCTTCCCTAGTAAAGCGTTGAAGGGAGTTTACCTCGATCATGGATGAAGGGGGAATTATCTCACATATATCTTCTATGGGAGGTAGATTCTTCACATCTTCGGATTTAATACCTTTCTCCTTGAGAGACTTCTTAGCTTCCCTCATATCTTCATCATTCAATTCAATTAAACCGCTCTTCTTCAATATTGGCGTTGGAGTTGGTTCAGGTATATTCCAATCATCATGATTCCGGCTTATTCTAGCCAATAATTCTTCAGCTTCGTCTGGAGTTCTTTTCCTGAAAACACAACCAGCACAACTATCCAAATATGCTCTAGATTCAATGGTTAGTCCACTATAAAATATATCAAGTAGATCGTTCTTTTCTAAATCATGTCCAGGTCGAGCTCTGATAAGAGAACAAAATCTTGTCCAAGCCTCAGGCAATTTCTCTTCATCTCCCTGGTCAAACCTATAAATTTTCTGTAAAGCAATATGTTGAGCACTAGCAGGAAAGTATTTTCGAAAGAAAACATCACGCAGCTCAGTTGGACTTTTAATAGAACCAGGAGGCAAATTATTATACCAAGTTTTAGCATCATCCTTTAATGAGAAAGGAAAAATTTTAGCGACAAAGTAAGTACGCATCTTGACATCATCAGAAAACAAGCTACTCATAGAAGAAAGTTCAATCATGTGTTCTACAGCACTTTCTTTTTCAGTACCACAAAAGGGTGCTTTCTCTACAATAGCTATATGAGATAGATCAAGAGAAAAATCATAATCTTTATCCTTAATGCATATAGGAGATGTGGCAAATTTAGGATCAGGAGATAACTTATGTCTAACAGTATATTGTGTGAGAAACTTTTTAATTTTTCTTGCATCAGTAGTAGCATTGCATCTATTAATAAAATCATCATTAAGCTCCACATAATCCTCATCAGGATCATCACTAGAATAATCAAGTTCAGGTGAATTAACAGGTGTAGCAGCATTAGGAGTTTCAGCATTTTCAATTTGTCTAGACCTAGCAATTGTAGCATCTAGAAAGGATCCCAATGAACCACTATCATCAAGCACAGCAGAAACATTATCAATATTATGAGAGTTTTCAGATTCAGCAGAAGTACCAGCAAGTGAAGCTTGCGGCGGTGAAACAAGTTGACTTATCACAGATGGTGAATCAAGTGTAGCAGAGGTACTCAGAGTTGTACCTTTTCTTGTAGTGGATGGTAATATGGCGACTTTAGGATCGCGAGTTTTACCCATGATGGAGAATTTGCAGCGAACAATATCAATCCAAGTGAACTTCCAAATAAAGCTATGCTCCCCGGCAATGGCGCCAGAAAACAGTCTTGATAACCCACAAGTATAGGGGATCGCAGCAGTCTTCGCGGGTAGTAAAACCCAATTTATTGATTCGACACAAGGGGAGACAAAGAATACTTGGAAGCCTTAACAGCGGAGTTGTCAATTCAGCTGCACCTGGAAACAGACTTGCTCGCAAGAGTTTATCAGTAGTAACAGTTTTATAGCAGTAGCAGTAGTAAAATAACAGCAGCAGAGTAGCAGAAACAGCAGTAGTAATTATAGTAAACAGCAGGATTAAAATACTGTAGGCACAGGGATGGATAACGGGCGTTGCATGGATGAGAGAAACTCATGTAACAATCATAGCAGGGCATTTGCAGATAATAATAAAACGGTGTCGAAGTACAAAGCAATCAATAGGCATGTGTTCCAATTATAGTCGTACGTGCTCGCAATGAGAAACTTGCACAACATCTTTTGTCCTACCAGCCGGTGGCAGCCGGGCCTCAAGGGAATCTACTAGATATTAAGGTACTCCTTTTAATAGAGTACCGGAGCAAAGCATTAACACTCCGTGAACACATGTGATCCTCACGTCACTACCATCCCCTCCGGTTGTCCCGATTTCTGTCACTTCGGGGCCATTGGTTCCGAACAGCGACATGTGTATACAACTTGCAGGTAAAACCATAAACAATGAATATCACGATGAAACAATAACATGTTCAGATCTGAGATCATGGCACTCGGGCCCTAGTGACAAGCATTAAGCATAACAAGTTGCAACAATATCATCAATGTACCAATTACGGACACTAGGCACTATGCCCTAACAATCTAATGCTATTACATGACCAATCTCATCCAATCCCTACCATCCCCTTCAGCCTACAGCGGGGGAATTACTCACACATGGATGGGGGAAACATTGCTGGTTGATGGAGAGGCGTCGGTGGTGATGGCGGCGATGATCTCCTCCAATTCCCCGTCCCGACGGAGTGCCAGAACGGAGACTTCTGGCTCCCGAGACGGAGTTTCGCGATGTGGCGGCGTTCTGGAGGGTTTCTGGCGACTTTGACTTCTCCCCGTGCGTTTTTAGGTCGAGGGCGATAAGTAGTCCGAAGGAGGGCGTCGGAGGCCAGCCGAGGGGGCCACACCACATGGCCGTGCGGGCCCCCCCCTGGGCCGCGCCGCCCTATGGTGTGGGGCCCTCGGGCCTCCACCTGACTTGTCCTTCTGGCTCCGTCAGTATTCTGGGAAAATATGACCTTTCGCATAAATTCCGAGGATTTTCCTGAAAGTTGGATTTCTGCACAAAAACGAGATACCAGAATAGTTTTGCTGAAAACAGCGTTAGTCCGCGTTAGTTGTATCCAAAACACACAAATTAGAGGCAAAACAATAGCAAAAGTGTTCGGGAAAGTAGATACGTTTTGGACGTATCACCCACATGACGCATAAATAATGTTGACAAGACCCTAGTAGTCAACTCAGCTAAAGTAAACAGTGTAGTGTACAATGTAATGTGGGGCATCCCTTGTCCCCTGGGCTCCGTATACAAGGTGCACCAGGGGAAACGCTCACCTCATGCCCTTGGGGCCTCAATTCCTCCCCATGGCTCATGTATGAGCTTCTCTCCCCTAGCTCACCAGTTCATACCAAAGGCCTCATATAGGCACGAGGCAAACAGGCTCAAGGAGCATCATTGTAGCTCTCATATGCAGATCCATATAGATAGACATGCATTACGTAGGGGTTTTACCTACTCAAAAAGGCTCTGAACCTGGGTATATCGTTGTGTTCGTGTGTTCTACCGTGTGCGGTCTGCCGCATCATCCCTCCCCGGAAACCCTAGAGTTTATCGGCCCCAACTTAAGCCTACCTAGGCATCTATCGTGTTCACCACCACGACAGCCAGCGTTTATTTGTGGCGCCACCTCGAAGAGGATTTCCATTTGGCTTTCTTCCCACGTGGGGACTTCCTCATTGATGAGGGTGTAGCCATCGTTTATTTGCAGCGCCACCTCGGAGAGGCTTGCCATTTGGCTTTCTGGCCGCGTGAGGACTTCCTCGCGAGGGAACCTTCGCGTGGGCCGTCGTGATCCGCGAGCGGTCTTCTAACGTGACCCCTCGATGACTGGCCCCACCTGCTTTGGACACAAAGGAACACACAGGATAGCTGAAGCAGAGCTCGTGCGTGTAACGAAGCGGAACCTGAAAAATTGATGTCTTTGCCGGGAACAAGAGGGTTCACTACATTACTGCCGTCGCGAGGGTAGAAACCCTTCAGCGGGATGCACGACTTGCAGACGCACCGAAGCCTTGCCAAGAGGGTGCGGATGCGCATCTGCTCCCGGAGCCTTCGAGCCCTCGATGTTGGGTAGACCCTTCATGGCCGCGGGGCGCCTTGGTGCCTTTCCTCATCAAGCCCAGTGTGGGCCTAGTGAGGGCCTTGGTCGAGTTGGCTCCTAAAGAGGACGGTCTCGGCGAGGGCGATGATCTCCTTCTCGAGGAGTTTCCTGGAGGCCCGTTGAGGTAGGTACCCTTCGCGGCCCTTCTGGCCGTTGCCACAGGTCTACGCCCCTGGGAAGCTCGGGCTGCCCCTCACGGAGCCCATGGAGCACCCGACAGAGTCCCGGTATGTCGGGCATGGTGCTTTTTCCTTGTGATGGGGCCCATTGGCGTCCCCTTGGTAATGTTTTTGTCCTAGCTCAGCCATGGCGGTGGAGGGCTCCCATCGCTTGTGTTCATCGTGTTTGTCCTTGGACGAGGGACACGCGGGAGATGGATCCTCATTGTGGCCGAACAAGTTCCCCTTCTCGGCCTTGGCGCACTTTTTGGTGATCCTGAAGAGCTCAACGACAGAGATCGGTTCGTGGGTGGCACGCTTCTCCCTCACCCTGGCGCTCGTGACGTCAACGGTGAAGATGGCAACAATGTCTTTGTCGGAGATCTTGGGGATCATGCCGCGGACATGACAAAAGCGCTGGACGGACTTGAGGACGGTCTCGTTGAGACGTTGGGTCACGGCCATGAGATCATCCCTGGAGGTGGGTAGCCTGCACTCAGCGATGAAATTAGCGAAGAGTTTCTCGCAAAGGTCCTCCCACAAAGAAAAGGATGTCGGGAGAGGTTCGTTAGCCACGAGCGTGTCAGCCCCTTGAGGGCAATGGGAAACCAGTTTTCCATGACGCGATGGTACCCTCGCGTGGCGAGGATGGAGGGAGGTGGTGTATAGCTGTAGGAACTCAAGCGGGTCGGTGGAGCCGTCGTACCGCAGAGGTAGCTCAGGGCAGAACTTGTCAGGCTAGGTGAAGTGGCGCATGCTCTCCGCGAGGAAAGGGCATGCGATGCACACCCTCTCGCGCTCGATGCTCACATCCCTGATGGCCTCGAGGACGCCCTAGATGGCGCGCTCCCGGTGTTACCGCTTGCGCTCGAGACTCACCTGGGCGTATTCCGGTGCCCACACGACCTCCTGGGTCTTGACCCCTCAACGATGTGTCTCGACATGGCGGGGCGAGGGAATAACACTGTAGTATTTCCTCTCAAAGAGAGGGTCCTCTAGGGGAGGAGACACTGCTCCCTGTGTTTTCGCGGGATCCGCGCTAATGACGATGATGAGCTCCGTTATTTGTGCACGCTAGTGATCGCGGTCGTTGCTTGGTGGTTGGTAGCGGAGTAACCCATGCGCCACATGGAGTCTCTCCGCAGCGGTGGGGCAGACACCTGAGCCCACAAGCCCATGTGAGGAGTGGTGGGCGAGGGCAGAGTTGGTGTTGTCAGGGGCAGGTGTGTGGCCGCTCGCGAGCGCGTACTAGACTCGCACGACGCCACGACACTATGCACGCTAGCTTCTGGCGTCGGTTATGTCAATGGTGAACCTGATGCGCGCTTTAGCCCCCTACCTGGCACGCCAGCTGTCATGGGCATACCTTACGGGTACCCATTATTACCATACCCGAGCTCGGCCCAATATGGAGAAGGCCCAAGAAGGCAACCCGAAGGAGTAGTCGACTAGGACTTGTAAAACCCTAGGCTGGTTGTATATATAAAGCCAGCCAGGACACCCGATAGAGGGAGGAACAGATAGACAACATAGTTTCGCCTATGGCGGTCCCCTGTAAACATATTTGTGATTATATACTAGATTGCTAGCAGCACGTAGGGATCCTCCACCGAGGGGACCCGAAGCTAGGTATATCATGTGCCCAATCTTGCTCCCAAAATCTCCATCGTCGCTCTTTCTCGAAACTCAACTCTACAATCTGTAGGCATTGACGAGGTGATCTCTCGTCAATTGACGCCGTCTGTGGGGAGTGCGGCGGATTTTATTATCCGGACGGGATCCGTCAAATTTATCATCAACAAACCTGAAAATTTCGAGTTCGTCAGCAATATCATAAAAAGATCGAAAGATTGAAAAATTCGGATCTAATCCAATAAGCTACACGTACCAACGGTTACTCGGATGCGGCCGCGCCAGTAAGCCAGCTCCACGTCAAATCCGCCTTGTTCGGTTCGTCACACGGTTTTAAATAGCACGCAATTTCGCCGGTTTTAGCGCGCAATAGCGGATTTGGACCCTCCACGCTATATTTGACAGAAAATGCTCGCTATAGTGCTAAACACGAAATAACACACTAAATCGTGCTAAATCGTGCTAAATCGCGCTAAAACACATAACACGTTGCGGCGCTAAAATGTTTAGCTGCAAAAAACAAAGGTCCAAAACTGCATGCCAACCCATCCACCCAAAAGTCCAATTTCCCCAACAATGCTAAATACCTAAAGCATGTATACGTACTAGCGAGGACCTTCTCCAAACGCTATGCCTCCTCATCCTGATCTATAGATGCGTAGATGTATTGAATGTATTGAACTATTGATGTGTAGTTCTTCCGATTCTGAATGAGTGCTTTCACCTTTGTTGTTGCCTCCTTGGCTCTAAATCATAATGTTAGTATGTGTTAAAAAATGTTGTCTTTAATTTGGTCATTGGAATGTACTTTGAACGCTGTTGGACAAGATTTTAGTTGCTGAAATTCTTAACATTTGCATATCTTTTTGCAAAACGCTATTTTATATATAGCGCGTTATAGCGCGCTATAACGTGCATAGCATTTGGAGAAGGTGCTCGCTAAATGAAATAGCGCGCTATTTAAAACTTAGTCACACCAGCGGAAAAGCTGTTAGAGCATATCAAGTTTCTACGTGTGCACCATCCGGCCAGATCGATCTGTACGCTGCAGGACCACTCGCATACGGCAAGTTGCACTGATTCATTAAGGGGTTCACCATCAATTTTTTCTTTTTGCCTCGACCGGATGACCAATAGAACCAACGTCAAAAAAAAACTAAATTGTTGCATCCTGAAGATGCCTTGACTCGATCCGATCGGCCATATGAATCAGCAAACAAAAAGGGAAAACTTCAGGTAATAGACAATTGCAGTGCATATGTCAGGAGGAAGGAAGTATCAATCTGGGAAAGTTTGTACGAGTCATCTTGGACGCTCAGCCAGACGCTGCATACTCTTCGGGTTATCCCGGTGAGCACACAGACGATACAATGATTGGTAACTCCGGCTAGAGCCCGATACGATACACAGACGATCCAAACTTCGGCTTCGTTGTGGCAATTTGTACATTCGATAAAGAGATCAACAGGTGCTATATTTTTAATTAATTACTATTTGTTAAATTTATTTGGTTAAATATTTTTTCGGTTTGTGCTGTTATTTGCGTGCAGATTTCCGCGCTCTAATACAAATTCAGATCGGAACAAGCTCCGATTACTTCGCCGCGTATAGTCGCATGCTCGGGGGTTCGCCCGCCGTAAACCCGACAATGCGTACTCGCCTCACTCGGGGGCCCGCCCGCCGCGAACTCGACGATTCTCTCCTCCATGTCGACTACTTCAATCGTGTCGAATATTATCGGCTAAACGCCACACGGCTCCGCTTCATCGGCTGCTCCCGCTTGGCCGCTTCATCGACTCCGTCTGCCGGACGTCCTACCTCCACGTCGACCCTGCCGTAGTTAACAATAGGGACCTTAATAATAAAGCTAAGTGTTTGTCTTCCAAAAGTTAATTATTTATTTACTTTCGTCGCAACCGATACTCGGGGCTGCGCCATTACATCGTTACCGTAAATATACTCGATTACTCGGGCTCTGCGAAGTAAAACTTATCGGTAACCTATTCTGTCTGCGTATTATTTCATTCACATATGCTGACCTAATTGATATATCATTTAAATACCTAATTGTCAAATGTTTGAACGCATCTTTTTCCTCATTAGAATATTTAAACAATAATTTTTCCAGGACGCTAATCTCTTATTGTAATTTATCTTCGTAAATTTGTTTTCTACTATAGGATAATTTGTTGGTTACGATAGGCAAGACCATTTACTTTGACTTTAATTATAATATTGGAAAAGTTGTGCACCTATGCGATAAGGCCAAGCACTACTATGTGCGAGGGCAAGAAACATTACAATTGTTTGCATGGATTGTGTAGCAAGTTATATAATACTGACCTGATGCACTTCCGAGTCAATGAATTTATTTACTTCGGCTCAGTGGATTTATCTTCTTCGGTTCTGGATATATTTTCCCTCGCTCAGTGGATTTTATTTTTCTTCACCTTAGTGGATTTATCTTCTTCAGCTCAATGGATTTATCTTCTTCGGCTTATTGGATATGTCTTCTTCGGGTTATCATTGGTTTCCTCTAATATAATACTACCCCACGCATTTCCGGGTCAGCGGATTTATCATCTATGATTATTACTGGATTTATTTTTTTTGGGTCAATGGATTCACCTCTATGATATCAGCGGATTCATCTTCAATATATATATTTAATGGCATAATTTTCAATGTGGATTCATCTCAAATACTTCATCTTGGATTCATCTTCAATGTTTTATCTCTCATGGCGTAATATTCAATGGCTTAATACTCAAATGGCTTCAGCTTTAATGGGGTCGGCAATTTCATCGGATTCTCTAGCGGAAGTCAAAAATGAACAGAAGATGTCGCAGCTTTCATCGTGATCCAGGCGTGTGTGGTCATGATTCTCCAGGCAAAACAAAAAAACAAGGTCATGTATCCATGGAGCCAACACTTGGGAGCTCGACGACGACTTCTCCCTTGAGCGTCGCTACAACATAATATTTCAGGCGACCACTACTTCGTCGTAACATTCTCAGCAGCGCTCGGGGGCTCGGCTATATCTTCATCAATAATTTGGTGGAATCCACATTCGCTATTTGGTGGTTTCTACTTCGGCTCGACTTCTTCGATGCACTCGCATACTTCATCGACTCAGCTGCATGACCTACCTCCTAATAAGTCGACAAACAAAGAACCGTGCCTAGGAAAAACTACATCAATGAAGAACTCGATGAAAAAAATTCAAGGAAGAACCAGACGAAAATTTCTTAAAGGAAGAACCCGACAAAAATTTCTTCAAGGAGGAACCCGACAAAAATTTCTACAAGGAGGAACCCGACAAAAAAAGGGGTGGAAAAATCTTTGGGTCTATTGACTCGTTATTTATTCCGATCAAGAGCACCGAATGTGTACCCGACGACAATATAGAAGAACCCAATACATTCGTCTATCCCATCACGCCCAAAAAATATAGAAGAAACCGAAAAATGGGTCGTTCCCTCAGCCGAACAAAGGCACTCGATAATATATTCTCAGAGCACGTCCGCTGCGGTAAAAACTCCGAATATCGTGACTTGTAAAACAGTCACGAAGGTAAGACCCCAGGATCCATCCTATGTGGCGTGGCATCGCACGCGAATGCGCTCTCCCACTTTATCGACATCAATAGATGTGAAGAAAATCCCAGCGGACGCGTTGGGTACCCGATAACTGATACGTCCATTTTACATCACTATTTTATATCATAATTTACTGTTATTCATTGACATATTTAATATTTAGAAGTGATACTTATGTTATTTCATCTATTTTGCATGTTTCGTGATTATTTGAGAATCGCGCACCGGAGTCAGGATTCTGCTGGAAAAAGCACCGTCAGAATGCAATATTTCGGAAGATCAGCAATTTACGGAAATTATACTGAAAATCCTATTTTTCCAGAAGACGAAGCTAGCCAAAAGGAGGAGCCGAGGAGGGCCGCCATGGGCCCCCCCATAGGCCGGCGCGGGCCCAGGCCTGGCCGCGCCGCCTTGTGGGGAGGGGGCCCACAACCCCCTCTGGCCTCCTCTCCTTCGCGTACTCCTTCATCCCGAAAACCTAAGCTCCACAGAATAGTCGCGAGGAGTCACAACCGCCTCTGCGGGGCGGAAAACACCAGAGAGAAAAGAGATCTCCGGCAGGATGAAATCTGCCGGGGAAATTCCCTCCCGGAGGGGGAAAAATCGACGCCATCGTCACCGCCATCGAGCTGGACATCATTGGGATCATCATCACCATCATCTCCATCATCATCACCGCCATCTCCACCGCTGCACCTCGTCACCGCTGTAACAATTAGGGTTGGATCTTGATTGTTTGATATGGGAGACTCTCCTGGTATTGATTTCTACTTGTTATTGATGCTATTGAGTGAAACCATTGAACCAAGGTTTATGTTCAGATTGTTATTCATCATCATATCACCTCTGATCATGTTCCATATGATGTCTCGTGAGTAGTTCGTTTAGTTCTTGAGGACATGGGTGAAGTCTAAATGTTAGTAGTGAATTATGTTGGGTAATATTCAATGGTTTGATATTTAAGTTATGGTGTTATTCTTCTAGTGGTGTCATGTGAACGTCGACTACATGATACTTCACCTTTATGGGCCTAGGGGAATACATCTTGTATTCGGTTGCCAATTGCGGGGTTGTCGGAGTGACAGAAACCTAAACCCCCGTTGGTATATCGATGCAGGAGGGATAGCAGGATCTCAGTGACAAGGGATTAACTTATCAATGCCTACGTATTGTAGACTAGGGTTTAGTTGGAAGTAGAGGGCAAGTAGATCTCGAAGGTTTCAGCCGAAAAGTACTCGACGATTATGAAAACTAGGGTTGCGTGAACAATGAATCGATCCCTTTCTGTCCCTCGACTCCCCCTTATATAGGAGGCGGAGCCGAGGGATTCGTAACATACAAGTTTACAGAGTCTGGGAGGGTTTCCAACCCGTCCCGCAAGATTACAAGTAGTATTCCTAATACAACTCTAGCTTTCCTTGATTACAACTTGGGCTTCCGAATCTTCTTATTCATCGAGTCGTGGGCCTTAAGCAAACCCGGGGTACCATCTTCGGCAGGCCCATTGGAGATGCCTATGTCAGTAGCCCCCGAGATTTTGCTTGAATCGCAGAGTCAGGGAAAATCTCCACCTTTATATTTATTCGATAACTCTGAACTTTATCACATATCTTTGCATATGAATTTATATATTGTACAGGGATAATAGTAGTTGGGGCTAGTTCATCTGACGGATCAGGTACTAGTTAACTGCTCTAGTGGCAATCCGCAAAAACCTACTTCAAGATCACGTCCCCGGACATGATCTCGGGATACTGGTGTAAACTTCGACAGGTGTCGCTTAAGGTCTTACCATTCTGTCGAGTCCCAGTCATATTTATCGGGTACCTAACACGTCCGTTAGGATTTTTCTTCGTATCTGTTGATACGGAAAAAAGGTAGCAAACCGACGTCAGAGACGGCGCCAGGCCACACAGAACGGATCTGGGGTCTTACCTTCGCAAAGTTCTGCGGCATTCAGAGATTTGATTGCAACTTTGGCGCTCTGAGAATATATTGTCGAGTGCTTCTTAGGCTGTTGGAATAGCACATTTTATTGAGTCAACGGATGACTTATATTGCTCTCCCGATGGGAGTATATGTAGAGTTATTTTTATAACTCGAAATATGCTCACTTTTTCTTCTTCTTTCTTTCTTTCTTTTCTTTGTAATTTCATCGGGCACGCGAACAGCGTTCCCGATGGGAGTAGCCCCCGAGGCTACAATCAAGGACTTGTGCTTGGTTGTAGGCTCAACATCTTATGCCTCTTATATTGTCAACCTCTCTCGAGATTTTATATATATATCGGGTGCGCGACCAGCGCTCCCGATGGGAGTAGCCCCCGAGGCTATGAACAAACGCTTGCGTTTGATCATAGGCTCTCGCCATTTTCTATCTTGTCATACTGGAGCTTTCCCACTTATTTTTTATAAAGTAGCTCCCGAGCATTTGGGAAAAAACTTGTATTTGATGAAAAGCTCCCGAAATAATCAACAATTTTCTGCTGTCGCCAATATTTATGAATCTCCTTAACGAATTTTTCCGTTGCTTAAGTGACATCATTGATGACGATAGCCACGACCGCTGTATCAGGAAAACACGAGAACTGCTCTCTCACTGCCATGCGGGCCCAAACTGCTCATCAAGTTGACACGTCGTGCAAGTGGGGACACACGTCCTCCGCTTTTCCTGGCGCACGTACTGTAGCTCAGGTTCTTTCTCGTCTGTATGAAATTACTTTTTACCCCTTGTCCACGTGTACACCATCTGTCCCGTAATCTCTCCAATCCAACGGTGCGTCGATTCACCGTAACTCTATATAAAGACATCATCTTCCTCCTTCAGCCTTTCGCTCGCGCCGCACCTCTGCTTCTCCTCTGCAAAATCCTCTGTTACTCCCCTTTCTTCAAGCGCTCAACCATACGCACACCTTTCACCGCCACACTCATTGATGCATCCTCGCATCCGTTTGACTAGGCATAGCACTCCGGAATCGAAGATGACGACAGCAGATCTGGGGAGTGCTGAGTGGGAAAGATCCAAGATCTCTGCCCAAGACATCAACTTGCTGAAGAAGCTGGGGTTCAGCAAGAAGGAAAACTCGCTCCACTTTCCCAAGGAGGAGAGCTACCCGACGCCTCCAATCGAGTATCGGGTCAGTTTTGTTGACCACCTCATCCGAGGTCTTTCTCCCCCAATCCATGAGTTTCTTCGGGGCCTCCTGTTTGTCTATGGGCTTCAACTGCATCAGTTGACGCCCAATTCCATCCTCCACGTCTCGATTTTTATCACATTGTGTGAGTGCTTCCTCGGGGTCCAACCTAATTGGGCCCTATGGAAGCGTATCTTCTGTCTCCGCCGTAATGGCTCCCACAACGTCGCCTACAATATTGGCGTCGTTGTTATCTGTGTTCGTTCTGACGTCGAATATTTCGACGTCAAATTCCCCGACTCCGTCCAAGGTTGGCGGAAGAGGTGGCTGTATGTACATGAAGAAAGCTCCAGTCCAGTGGAGGAAAACATCGCCCCTTTTGACGGAGAAGCCAAAATCCTTCGCCGCCGTTCCTGGGATGCTGAAGCTACCGAAGCTGAGAAGTTAGCGACAGAAGCGCTAATGACTCGCCTCCACGAGCTACAAAACACCCGCGGCAAGGACCTGTCGAGTATTGAGATTACCGCGTATTTCCTTAGGATTAGAGTGCAGCCTCTTGATAGCGTGTATACACACGTCCGTTGGGAACCCCAAGAGGAAGGTGTGATGCGTATAGAAGAAAGTTTTCCCTCAGTAAGAAACCAAGGTTTATCGAACCAGTAGGAGCCAAGAAGCACGTTGAAGGTTGATGGTGACAGAGTGTAGTGCGGCGCAACACCAGGGATTCCGGCGCCAACGTGGAACCTGCACAACACAACCAAAGTACTTTACCCCAACGAAACAGTGAGGTTGTCAATCTCACCGGCTTGCTGTTACAAAGGATTAGATGTATAGTGTGGATGATGATTGTTTGCAGAGAACAGTAAAACAAGTATTGCAGTAGATTGTATTCGATGTAAAAGAATGGACCGGGGTCCACAGTTCACTAGAGGTGTCTCTCCCATAAGATAAATAGCATGTTGGGTGAACAAATTACAGTTGGGCAATTGACAAATAGAGAGGGCATGACAATGCACATACATGATATGATGAATATTGTGAGATTCAATTGGGCATTACGACAAAGTACATAGACCGCTATCCAGCATGCATCTATGCCTAAAAAGTCCACTTTCAGGTTATCATCCGAACCCCTTCCGGTATTAAGTTGCAAGCAACAGACAATTGCATTAAGTATGGTGCGTAATGTAATCAATAACTATATCCTCGAACATAGCATCAATGTTTTATCCCTAGTGGCAACAGCACATCCACAACCTTAGAACTTTCTGTCACTGTCCCAGATTTAATGGAGGCATGAACCCACTATCGAGCATAAATACTCCCTCTTGGAGTTACTAGCAAAAACTTGGCCAGAGCCTCTACTAACAACGGAGAGCATGCAAGATCATAAACAACACATAGGTAATAGATTGATAATCAACATAACATAGTATTCTCTATTCATCGGATCCCAACAAACACAACATATAGCATTACAGATAGATGATCTTGATCATGTTAGGCAGCTCACAAGATCCGACAATGAAGCACATGAGGAGAAGACAACCATCTAGCTACTGCTATGGACCCATAGTCCAGGGGTGAACTACTCACTCATCAATCCGGAGGCGACCATGGCGGTGTAGAGTCCTCCGGGAGATGAATCCCCTCTCCGGCAGGGTGCCGGAGGCGATCTCCTGAATCCCCCGAGATGGGATTGGCGGCGGCGGCGTCTCAGTAAGGTTTTCCGTATTGTGGCTCTCGGTACTGGGGGTTTCGCGACGGAGGCATTAAGTAGGTGGAAGGGCAACGCGGGGGGCCACACGAGGGCCCCACACGCCAGGGCCGCGCGGCCTAGGGCTTGGCCGCGCCGCCCTATTGTGGCGGCGCCTCGTGGCCCCACTTCCTTTCCCCCTCGGTCTTCTGGAAGCTTCGTGCAAAAATAGGACCCTGGGCTTTGATTTCGTCCAATTCCGAGAATATTTCCTTACTAGGATTTCTGAAACCAAAAACAGCAGAAAACAAGAATCGGCTCTTCGGCATCTCGTTAATAGGTTAGTGCCGGAAAATGCATAATAATGACATATAATGTGTATAAAACATGTGAGTATCATCATAAAAGTAGCATGGAACATAAGAAATTATAGATACGTTTGAGACGTATCAAGCATCCCCAAGCTTAGTTCCTACTCGTCCCGAGTAGGTAAACGATAACAAAGATAATTTCTTAGTGACAATGCTACCAACATAATCTTGATCAATACTATTGTAAGCACATGTAATGAATGCAGCGATTTGAAACAATGGTAAATGACATGAGTAAACAATTGAATCATAAAGCAAAGACTTTTCATGAATAGTACTTAAAGACAAGCATCAATAAGTCTTGCATAAGAGTTAACTCATAAAGCAATAATTCAAAGTAAAGGTATTGAAGCAACACAAAGGAAGATAAAGTTTCAGCGGTTGCTTTCAACTTGTAACATGTATATCTCATGGATATTGTCAATGTAAAGTAATATAACAAGTGCAATATGCAAGTATGTAGGAATCAATGCACAGTTCACACAAGTGTTTGCTTCTTGAGGTGGAGAGAAATAGGTGAACTGACTCAACATAAAAGTAAAAGAATGGCCCTTCGTAGAGGGAAGCATTGATTGCTATATTTGTGCTAGAGCTTTGGTTTTGAAAACAAGAAACAATTTTGTCAACGGTAGTAATAAAGCATATGAGTTATGTAATTTATATCCTACAAGTTGCAAGTCTCATTCATAGTATACTAATAGTGCTCGCACCTTGTCCTAATTAGCTTGGACTACCGGGATTATCGCAATGCACATGTTTTAACCAAGTGTCACAAAGGGGTACCTCTATGCCGCCTGTACAAAGGTCTAAGGAGAAAGCTCGCATTGGATTTCTCGCTATTGGTTATTCTCAACTTAGACATCCATACCAGGACAACATAGACAACAGATAATGGACTCCTCTTTTATGCATAAGCATGTAGCAACAATTATTTTTCATATGAGATTGAGGATATATGTCCAAAACTGAAACTTCCACCATGGATCATGGCTTTAGTTAGCGGCCCAATGTTCTTCTCTAACAATATGCATGCTCTAACCATAAGGTGGTAGATCGCTCTTACTTCAGACAAGACGAACATGCATAGCAACTCATATGATATTCAACAAAGAGTAGTTGATGGCGTCCCCAGGAACATGGTTATCGCACAACAAGCAACTTAATAAGAGATAAAGTGCATAAGTACATATTCAATACCACAATAGTTTTTAAGCTATTTGTCCCATGAGCTATATATTGTAAAGGTAAAGAATGGAAATTTTAAAGGTAGCACTCAAGCAATTTACTTTGGAATGGCGGAGAAATACCATGTGGTAGGTAGGTATGGTGGACACAAATGGCATAGTGGTTGGCTCAAGGATTTTGGATGCATGAGAAGTATTCCCTCTCGATACAAGGTTTAGGCTAGCAAGGTTATTTGAAACAAACACAAGGATGAACCGGTGCAGCAAAACTCACATAAAAGACATATTGTAAACATTATAAGACTATATACCGTCTTCCTTGTTGTTCAAACTCAATACTAGAAATTATCTAGACTTTAGAGAAACCAAACATGCAAATCAGATTTTAGCATGCTCTATGTATTTCTTCATTAATAAGTGCAAAGTATATGATGCAAGAGCTTAAATATGAGCTCAACAATTGCCAAGTATCACATTATTCAAGATATTATACCAATTACCACATATATCATTTTCCAATTCCAACCATATAACAATTTAACGAAGAAGAAACTTTCGCCATGAATACTATGAGTAAAGCCTAAGGACATATTTGTCCATATGCAACAGCGGACCGTGTCTCTCTCCCACACAATAAATGCTAGGATCCATTTTATTCAAACAAAAACAAAAACAAAAACAAACAGACGCTCCAAGCAAAGTACATAAGATGTGATGGAATAAAAATATAGTTTCAGGGGAGGAACCTGATAATGTTGTCGATGAAGAAGGGGATGCCTTGGGCATCCCCAAGCTTAGACGTTTGAGTCTTCTTGATGTATGCAGGGGTGAACCACCGGGGCATCCCCAAGCTTAGAGCTTTCACTCTCCTTGATCATAGTGTATATCATCCTCCTCTCTTGATCCTTGAAAACTTCCTCCACACCAAACTCAAAACAAACTCATTAGAGGGTTAGTGCATAATCAAAATTCACATATTCAGATGTGACACAATCATTCTTTATACTTCTGGACATTGCACAAAGCTACTGAAAGTCAATGGAACAAAGAAATCCATCTAACATAGCAAAACAGGCAATGCAAAATAAAAGGCAGAATCTGTCAAAACAGAACAGTTCGTAAAGACGTATTTTTAACAGGCACCAGACTTGCTCAGATGAGAAAACTTAAAACTAATGAAAGTTGCGTACATATCTGAGGATCACTCACGTAAATTGCATAATTTTCTGAGTTTCATACAGAGAATTTTACCCAGATTCGTGACAGCAAAGAAAACTGTTTCTGCGCAGTAATCCAAATCTAGTATCTTACTTCTATTAGAGACTTTACTTGGCACAACAATGCAATAAAACTAAGATAAGGAGAGGTTGCTACAGTAGTAAACAACTTCCAAGACTCAAATATAAAACAAAATTACTGTAGTAAAAACATGGGTTGTCTCCCATAAGCGCTTTTCTTTAACGCCTTTCTGCTAGGCGCAGAAAGTGTGTATCAAGTATTATCAAGAGATGAAGCATCAACATCATAATTTGTTCTAATAATTGAATCAAAAGGTAACTTCATTCTCTTTCTAGGGAAGTGTTCCATACCTTTCTTGAGAGGAAATTGATATTTAATATTACCTTCCTTCATATCAATGGTAGCACCAACAGTTCGAAGAAAAGGTCTTCCCAATATAATGGGACAAGATGCATTGCATTCAATATCCAAGACAACAAAATCAACGGGGACAAGGTTATTGTTAACGGTAATGCGAACATTATCAATTCTCCCCAAAGGTTTCTTTGTAGAGTTATCAGCAAGATTAACATCCAAATAACAATTTTTCAATGGTGGCAAGTCAAGCATATCATAAATTTTCTTAGGCATAACAGAAATACTTGCACCAAGATCACATAAAGCATTACAATCAAAGTCATAGACCTTCATCTTAATGATGGGCTCCCAACCATCCTCTAGCTTCCTTGGAACAGAAGCTTCGCGATTTAGTTTCTCTTCTCTAGCTTTTATGAGAGCATTTGTAATATGTTTCGTGAAAGCCAAATTTATAGCACTAGCATTAGGACTCTTAGCAAGTTTTTGTAAGAACTTTATAACTTCAGAGATATGACAATCATCAAAATCCAAACCATTATGATCTAAAGCAATGGGATCATTGTTCCCAATGTTGGAAAAAATTTCAGCAGTTTTATCACAGGCAGTTTCAGTAGTTTTAGCAGTTTCAGGCAGTTTTTCGCGCTTTGCATTAGAAGTGGAAACATTGCTAACACCAATTCTTTTATTATTATTAGTAGGAGGTGCAGCAACTTGTGTAGCATTAGCATTACTAGTGGTGGTAATAGTCCAAACTTTAACTATATTATTCTCTTTAGCTAGTTTTTCATTTTCTTCTCTTTCCCACCTAGCATGCAGTTCAGCCATTAATCTTATATTGTCATTAATTCTAACTTGGATGGCATTTGCTATAGTAACAATTTTATTTTCATTATCCCTATTAGGCATAACTTTCAATTTCAAAAGATCAACATCAGCAGCAAGACTATCAACTTTAGAAGCAAGTATATCAATTTTCCCAAGCTTTTCTTCAACAGATTTGTTAAAAGCAGTTTGTGTACTAATAAATTCTTTAAGCATAGCTTCAAGTCCAGGGGGTGTGTTCCTATTATTTTTGTAGGAATTCCCATAAGAATTACCATAGCCGTTGCCATTATTATAAGGATATGGCCTATAGTTGTTACTAGAATTGTTCCGATAAGCATTGTTGTTGAAATTATTATTTTTAATGTAGTTTACATCAACATGTTCTTGTGCAACCAATGAAGCTAACGGAACATTATTAGGATCAATATTTGTCCTATCATCCACAAGCATAGACATAATAGCATCAATCTTATCACTCAAGGAAGAGGTTTCTTTGACAGAATTTACCTTCTTACCTTGTGGAGCTCTTTCCGTGTGCCATTCAGAGTAATTAATCATCATATTATCAAGAAGCTTTGTTGCTTCACCAAGAGTGATGGACATAAAGGTACCTCCAGCAGCTGAATCCAATAGGTTCCGCGAAGAAAAGTTCAGTCCTGCATAAAAGGTTTGGATGATCATCCAAGTAGTCAGTCCATGGGTTGGGCAATTTTTAACCAAAGATTTCATTCTTTCCCATGCTTGTGCAACATGCTCAGTATCCAATTGTTTAAAATTCATTATGCTACTCCTCAAAGATATAATTTTAGCAGGGGGATAATATCTACCAATAAAAGCATCCTTGCATTTAGTCCATGAATCAATACTATTCTTAGGCAGAGATAGCAACCAATCTTTAGCTCTTCCTCTTAATGAGAAAGGGAACAATTTTAATATTATTATGTCACCATCTACATCTTTATACTTCTGCATTTCACAAAGTTCAACAAAATTATTGAGATGGGCAGCAGCATCATCAGAACTAATACCAGAAAATTGCTCTCGCATAACAAGATTTAGTAAAGCAGGTTTAATTTCAAAGAATTCCGCTGTAGTAGCGGGTGGAGCAATAGGTGTGCATAAGAAATCATTATTATTTGTGGTTGTGAAGTCACACAACTTAGTATTCTCAGCAGTATTCATTTTAGCAATAGTAAATAAAGTAAACTAGATAAAGTAAATGCAAGTATCTAATTTTTTTTGTGTTTTTGATATAGCAAACAAGATAGTAAATAAAGTAAAACTAGCAACTAATTTTTTGTGTTTTGATTTAGTGCAGCAAACAAAGTAGTAAATAAAATAAAGCAAGAAAAAAACAAAGTAAAGAGATTGCGATGTGGAGACTCCCCTTGCAGCGTGTCTTGATCTCCCCGGCAACGGCGCCAGAAAAAGAGCTTGATAGCGTGTATACACACGTCCGTTGGGAACCCCAAGAGGAAGGTGTGATGCGTATAGAAGCAAGTTTTCCCTCAGTAAGAAACCAAGGTTTATCGAACCAGTAGGAGCCAAGAAGCACGTTGAAGGTTGATGGTGACGGAGTGTAGTGCGGCGCAACACCAGGGATTCCGGCGCCAACGTGGAACCTGCACAACACAACCAAAGTACTTTGCCCCAACGAAACAGTGAGGTTGTCAATCTCACCGGCTTGCTGTTACAAAGGATTAGATGTATAGTGTGGATGATGATTGTTTGCAGAGAACAGTAAAACAAGTATTGCAGTAGATTGTATTCGATGTAAAAGAATGGACCGGGGTCCACAGTTCACTAGAGGTGTCTCTCCCATAAGATAAATAGCATGTTGGGTGAACAAATTACAGTTGGGCAATTGACAAATAGAGAGGGCATGACAATGCACATACATGATATGATGAATATTGTGAGATTCAATTGGGCATTACGACAAAGTACATAGACCGCTATCCAACATGCATCTATGCCTAAAAAGTCCACTTTCAGGTTATCATCCGAACCCCTTCCGGTATTAAGTTGCAAGCAACAGACAATTGCATTAAGTATGGTGCGTAATGTAATCAATAACTATATCCTCGAACATAGCATCAATGTTTTATCCCTAGTGGCAACAGCACATCCACAACCTTAGAACTTTCGTCACATCGTCCCAGCATTTAATGGAGGCATGAACCCACTATCGAGCATAAATACTCCCTCTTGGAGTTACTAGCAAAAACTTGGCCAGAGCCTCTACTAACAACGGAGAGCATGCAAGATCATAAACAACACATAGGTAATAGATTGATAATCAACATAACATAGTATTCTCTATTCATCGGATCCCAACAAACACAACATATAGCATTACAGATAGATGATCTTGATCATGTTAGGCAGCTCACAAGATCCGACAATGAAGCACATGAGGAGAAGACAACCATCTAGCTACTGCTATGGACCCATAGTCCAGGGGTGAACTACTCACTCATCAATCCGGAGGCGACCATGGCGGTGTAGAGTCCTCCGGGAGATGAATCCCCTCTCCGGCAGGGTGCCGGAGGCGATCTCCTGAATCCCCCGAGATGGGATTGGCGGCGGCGGCGTCTCAGTAAGGTTTTCCGTATCGTGGCTCTCGGTACTGGGGGTTTCGCGACGGAGGCTTTAAGTAGGCGGAAGGGCAACGCGGGGGGCCACACGAGGGCCCCACACGCCAGGGCCGCGCGGCCTAGGGCTTGGCCGCGCCGCCCTGTTGTGGCAGCGCCTCGTGGCCCCACTTCCTTTCCCCCTCGGTCTTCTGGAAGCTTCGTGCAAAAATAGGACCCTGGGCTTTGATTTCGTCCGATTCCGAGAATATTTCCTTACTAGGATTTCTAAAACCAAAAACAGCAGAAAACAGCAACTGGCTCTTCGGCATCTCGTTAATAGGTTAGTGCCGGAAAATGCATAATAATGACATATAATGTGTATAAAACATGTGAGTATCATCATAAAAGTAGCATGGAACATAAGAAATTATAGATACGTTTGAGACGTATCACCTCTCCAGGCTCGCAAAAATCCCCTCTGGATGTATGCTGGTGAAAAAGACGTCAACAGACTCTCAAAAGACCTTCCTCTGAAGGATTTTGATAAGCTTATCCGAAGAATCTCATCGCTCAGCAAGAAGGATGCCATTCCATCTTCTTGCCGCATTTCGCCATATAGTGGCGCCAATCCCCTTCCCGAGGTAATTTTTCCTCTTAGTCGCTATATTGTCTTGTCGAGTTTTTTGTTAGTATTCATCGACTACTATCTTGCTAGCTTCTTTTGCACAACTTTTTTGTCGACACTCTTTATTTTTTCGCAGAACCATCCCGTTCTGGCTTCTCTTCCTCCTCTTCCTGAAGGTGGAGAAGTTGAAGAACGTACCGTTGTCGATGATGACAACCAGGGTACTTCTCGCCCTGAGAGTGAAGTCGCGGTTTCCCACAAATCCGCGGCTTCCTCTGAAAAATAAGCCGAGTCCGATGCTACTTCCTCGACACGCTCCCTTCCTCCCGCTGTTTCTCCAAGGAATAAAAGGAAAAGGGATGAAGGTGTCGATTCTGGCACCTCCAAGGCCACCGCAGCTCCTGCCGAAGAAGTTGGTCCTTGCGAAAAGAAGGCGACTTTCAATCTTTACGAGGATGCCCTTGTCAGCTCGTAAGTTCCCTATTGCTTTGTTTGTTTTCCTCTCGATGTTTTTATCTGTAGATTCTTATATTGTCGTCTTTATATTGTAGTGACGATGAAAATGAAGAGCAACCTATTGACGCGACTGCTCGAACGAATACGTCGCGTACTTTAGTTGTTTCTGAAGCTCAACCTGATGGGGACGAAACGTCGCCTCCTCAGCAAAACATCGAGCGTCCTACTCCTCCTGCAAGCCCCCGTGCCCCTTCGCCCAAGAGGGAAAGGGTTGAACTGATCAAGGAGCCTACCTTTCTACCTGGTAGCTCCGCGACTCCTTCTCTCGATGATGTGAGTTGCTTCCTTTTTTCCTTCTATTCCGAGCATTTTAATGCTGTCGACTCTTTTTTCTCTTTTATTGATACAATCTTCTACCCCCTTTTTTTTCTTTTTTGTCAGCCTTTGATGAAGGAATTCATCCGCCTCGGTACCCAGTTTGTCGGGTACCGTGACTATGCTAAAAAAGGCCGAAGGTAATTTTTGCTTCATCTTCAAGTAAATGATTTTTCCCTTTTTTCTTGTCGTGATTTTCATTGATGTCGAATATTTTGTCAGAAAACCTTGTGGAGGCCAACAAGCGTGCTAATTCTCTTGCTCGTGAGCTGGAGCAACAAGAAAAGGCTCTCAAGAAGGCTGAATCTGATGCTGCTATCATTGAAGATCTGCGAAAAAGACTTCATGAAGCAAAAAATGCTTTGAGCGATAAGGTGACCGAGCAAGCTGTTCGAGAAACAGACATCCTCCGTCACTTGCAATCGCAGAGTCGACGTTTTGTTAGTAAGTACTCAAATCCTTATGCACTTCTTCGGGTTGCTTCACTTTCTCTAGCATATTCATTGACGAGGTTTCCTTTTGCTCGTTTTCAGGGAGGACACACCAAGAGTATGAACTGGAAAGTCCTGAAGGCGACGAGCTCCTCGACGCGCTTTCGCTCCTGGAAATCCATGGAGATGAAGCACGTGAAGGTCTTGCTGACGCCGAAGCAGGTCTGTCGAAGCTTTTTCCCTATTTCTTCCCGAAGAAAGAAGAGCCCAACACTTTTGCTGCTCTCGCCAAATGCTTCAACCTGACGGAAGACCTCGGGCTCAAACTTCGACAAGAAGGCCTGAAGATTGGCGTCGAAGGCACTATTTCTCTAGTTGCCGACAGCCAACAAAACGTCGACTGGGCAAAGGTTGGCGATATCAAGGAAATGGAGACAAAGAAGTGGCAAACTTTGATTAAAGCAGCCAAGCCTCCCTCAAAACCAATCCTTGCCCTTCTTGGTTGCAAGCCAACTTCTGCTGCTAGTTCATCGAAGCCGGAGGTCAAGTAGACCGCCCTGTCTTTCTTACTTTTCCTTCTTCCTTTTTCCTTCTGAAGTTGTCGCTAAAGTAGCTTTGGCAACACTTACCCCACTAGTTTATTAGGGTATCTTCCATTGTAATGCCTTGTAAATATTGTAAGAATCAATGGAAATCTATTTTGCTCAATGATTGATATCAAAAATTTTATTTTCAGTTAATGTTTGATAACTACACTCCAACTCCTCGCCCATCCGATGTTTTTCCTGCTGCCTCCCACTCGAAGAAAATGCCTGTTGATAGCGAGTTTGGTGAAGATTCCTCGAGTAAGGATTCAGCGCAGGACTTGAAGGAACTTCGTCAGCAGCTTCAGTATGCGAAGAAGCAAACACTTGTGATGATGGAGCAAGCTCGAAAGTCATCCGAAAAAGAGAAGGCTGCACTACAGCAAGCTCAAGAAGCTATAGCTGCCAATGAAGCCGCCATTTCTGAAGCTGCAGAAGCTACCACCCGAGAAAATTTTATGCTCGAGTTGATGAATGAAGCCAGTTTGGATATGACATGTATGCTTTTGCAAACTAAAACTTCACCTGTTTTTTTACTGTATCCTCCTTTGAAAATCTTGCGCTGTCACCAAATAGGTTCCTTTCTAAATACTGCTGCTGAAGACCAAAGAGTAGACACAAGAACCAATCTCCTGGTTAACCTTTCGCTTGATCATGGTTCTCTGTTCTGGACCACTCCAGAACGCACCCGACAAATTGTCAGGTTTCAAGACCGCGCCTGTCAGGTTCGTGAGTTCCTTGAGTTCTGTACCAGAACCTTGTCCTTGGTTTATAGTACAATGTTTCCTTGGAACGAAGTACCGGACACTCTTCTTGGTCTGATGGAAAAATTTCGGGATGCCCCTCGTATCCATAACTTTGTGCGAGCTCAACTATCTGCTGGAGCAAGATTTGCCATGATTATGATACAGATCTGCTACCGAAAATTAGACCTGACGAATATTGTCGCCAAGTGTCTGGCCAAGCAGTCGAAGCGAAAAAGGAACATCGACAAAATCAATGAGATTGTAACTCCTGTGGCCGAGGAAATGATGGACGAACTTCTTCGGATGGACTCTGAGTTTTTTGTCAAAGGGAGCTACGCTGAGCATACGACAACTGCTACAAATAACAAAGGTCTATCCATAGATAGTATATTAGGCATCAAATGAGCTGTACTATATTGCAGGAAATTGTATATATATTTGTTTGTGTTGAATTCTTCCTGACGACAAAGTTGTCTATATTGTAAAGTATAATCTATCTTGTATAAGCCCCCGAGGCTTTAGCCGGACCTCAAGCTTTTTTTTACGCCTTGGTGGCTTTGCTATTTTGCGAGAGTGTATGTATTTTGTTGCCACGGGTTATGAGCCCCCGAGCTTTTTGTTGATCACTATCTTGTATTGATTTGTGAGGTGCTTTGCACCAAGACAAAATTATCATGAAGAGCTATATTGCAATCATTGGGCATGAGCCCCCGAGTGTGTCGAAAACGAGGATGTAAATCATCAATATCTTTGCTATATTGCAGCACCGCGAGCCCGCCTCATTAAAAACCTTTCCAGCCCCACTCGGTGCCCTGAAAAGGAAAAGAGTGCGTCTGAAAACTCGCGGGCGTTTCAGTACATTGTATTTTTACAGCGGAGGATTTATATTTCGGCTCTAGGCATAGAAACGCCTGAGTTGCGCCACGTTCCAAGGGTTTTGCTCGGCAACCCCTGTCTTCTTGTCTTTTATTCTGTATGCTCCTCCTTCGAGTACTTCTGTGACGATGTAAGGGCCAAGCCACGGCGACTCAAGTTTCTCATGACTTTTTTTGCGTGAGCCGAAGAACTAAGTCGCCAACCTGAAAATATCTCGGGCGCAAACGTCGACTATGGTAGTTTTTCAGGTCTTGCTGGTACTTAGTGACTCGTGATAACACCTCGTCTCGAGCTTCGTCTAGTGTGTCGACATCATCTTCCAGTGCTTTTTTTGAGGCCTCTTCGTCGTACTCTGTAACTCTTGGAGAATCATGCTCTATTTCTATTGGCAACACTGCTTCCGCTCCATGGACCAGAAAAAACGGTGTTTCCTGTGTCGCCGTATTTGGTGTTGTTCGAATACTCCATAACACACTTGGTAGCTCTTCAGGCCAAGTATGTCGAGATTTTTCCAGTGGTGCTAGCAATCGCTTCTTGATCCCATTGCAGATAATGTCATTGGCTTTTTCGACTTGACCATTGGTTTGCGGGTGTGCAACTGATGCAAAGTGTAGTTTGATGCCTACCTCTACACAATATGCCTTGAATTCCTTGGATGTGAAGTTGCTACCATTGTCCGTGACGATGCTATTAGGCACTCCAAACCTGAAGACGCTGCTTTTCACGAATTTGACGACAGACGCTCCGTCTGGTGAATTTATCGGTTTTTCTTCTATCCACTTTGTGAATTTATCGACAGCAACGAGCATATACGCGTATCCTCCTGGCGAGGCCTTGTGTAGTTTTCCTACCATGTCGAGGCCCCATTGAGCAAAGGGCCAAGATAATGGTATTGGCATCAGTTCTGCTGCCGGAGAGTGAGGCTTCGCGGCAAATCTCTGGCACGCATCACAAGTTCGTACTATCTCCTTCGCGTCCTCGATTGCTGTCAACCAGTAAAACCCTACTCGAAAAACCTTGGCTGCGATAGCTCGACTGCTTGCGTGATGACCACAGATCCCTTCGTGCACATCCTTCAAAATCATCCTTCCTTCTTCGGGTGTAACGCACCTTTGTAAAACTCCCGAAATACTTCGTTTGTACAGCTCCCCTTTTACCACAGTAAAAGCTTTGGATCGTCTGATAACTCGCCTTGCTTCAACTGGATCATTGGGTATTTCTTTTCTTAGGATGTATGATATGTATACCTGCATCCATGGAATTTGTATCATCATTACGAGATCCTGTTCCTCTTCTTCTTCTGGTATTTCTTTGGTAGCCCCCGAGGGTTTGTCATCTTTCTCCTTCTTCTTTGCTTTCTTCAACTTTGTAGATCTCTCTGCTATCTCTTCCCAGAATACACCTGGTGGAATCGCGAGACATTGCGACCCGATGTTTGCGAGAACATCGGCTTCATCGTTGCTTAGTCTGCTGATGTGGTTTACCTCGCATCCATCAAACAATTTCTCGAGCTTGTTGTATACCTCCTTGTATGCTACCATACTATCATTGACTCTGTCACATTGATTCATGACTTGCTGAGCCACCAATTGAGAGTCGCCAAATATTTTTAGTCGAGTAGCACCACAAGCCTTCGCCATCTTCATCCCATGTATGAGGGCTTCATATTCTGCCTCATTGTTAGATGCGTTTGGAAACGTCATCCGTAAGACATACTTTAATTTGTCGCCTTCAGGTGATATTAGTATCACGCCTGCTCCAGCTCCTTCTAGCCTCTTGGACCCGTCAAAGTTCATAGTCCAGGTTCTCGATAAATCTGGGGGTCCTGTATTTTGTAGCTCCATCCACTCTGCAATGAAATCTGGTAAAATTTTCGATTTTATTGCCTTTCTTTTTTCATACGTGATGTCCCGAGGGGAAAGTTCTATTCCCCAAAGGGAGACACGACCCGTAGCTTCTGGGTTGTTTAGTATGTTGGATAAAGGCGCCTCATTGACCACTATTATCGGATGTGCCAAAAAATAGTGGCGCAATTTTCTTGCTGTCGTGAATACTCCGTATGCTAACTTCTGGTACTGTGGGTACCGCTGTTTGGAAGGCGATAAAACTTCACTGATGAAGTATACCGGCCTCTGCACTCCATGGAGTTTTCCTTCTTCTTCTCTTTCGACAACAAGTGTCGTGCTGACCACCTGAGGTGTGGCTGCGATGTATAACAGGAGAGGTTCCTTCTCTTTAGGCGCTACCAAGATTGGTGGTGTCGAAATTGTGCGCTTGAGATCCTCGAAAGCTTTATCCGCCTCTTCGTTCCATTGGAATTTCTCTCCTTGTTTAATCAAGGTGTAGAACGGTAACGCCTTTTCTCCCAACCTGGCGACGAACCTGCTTAAAGCTGCGACTCGCCCAGTTAACTGCTGTATTTCTTTCAACTTTGTTGGCTTCCTCATGTTACGATAGCTTGAATTTTTTCTGGATTTGCCTCAATCCCTCTTGCTGAAACTAGGAACCCGAGAAGTTCTCCTGCAGGGACGCCGAAAGAACATTTCGTCGGGTTCAATTTGAGGCAGAACTTGTCGAGGTTGTCGAAGGTTTCCTTTAGATCCTCGATCAATGTTGTTCCCTTTTTTGACGTTATGATGACATCATCGATGTATACTTGTACGTTTCTCCCAATCTGTGTTGCCAGGCATTTCTGCATCATCCGCTGATATGTTGCTCCCGTGTTTTTCAAACCAAAGGGCATTGTTCTGTAGCAAAACACGCCGTAAGGTGTTATGAACGCTGTTTTTACTTCATCTTCTTCTTTTAATCTGATCTGGTTATAACCAGAGTATGCATCCAGGAAGTAAAGACATTCGCATCCTGCCGTGGAGTCGATAATTTGATCGATCCTTGGGAGGGGAAAGTGATCCTTTGGACAGTGTTTATTGAGACACGTGAAGTCGACGCACATGCGAAGGACTTTTATGTTTTTCTTCGGCACCAGCACTGGGTTGGCTACCCATGTTTCCTCTGTATGTAATTCTTTGATGAAACTAGCTTCTCTTAGTCGATCTATCTCTGTCAGCATAGCTTTACGGTTTGGTTCCGAAAAACGCCGCAAAGGTTGTTTGATGGGTCTCGCAATTGGATCCAAGTCCAGGTGGTGCTCGGCAAGTTCCCTGGGTACTCCTGGCATGTCAGCTGGACACCATGCGAAGATTTTCCAGTGCTCACTGAGGAACTCGGTGAGCGCGCTTTCCTATGCGAGGTCCATGTTTGTTGCGATGGAAGTCGTTTTCTTCGGATCTGTCGGGTGGATCTGCACCTCCTTGGAATCTTTCGTAGTGTTAAAGGTTGATTCTTTATTAGGTCTCCCAACATCTGGCAGCACATCATAATCAGTCATGAGCCTTGACGCCATGTATTCTGCTTGCATCCCGAAAGTTTCTGATAGTCGGTGAAAATCCCTGTCGCACTTGTCAGCTAACGCGAAGCTTCCTTTAACTGTGATTGGTCCCTTAGGTCCTGGTAGCCTCCATAGCAAATACGTGTAATGTGGTACCGCCATAAACCTGGCATACGCTGGTCGTCCCAACAAGGCGTGATACTGCGACGGGAAATCCACGAATTCGAACTCCAGCCTTTCTATTCTGTAATTTTCTCGGGTCCCAAACTGAACGTCGAGATTAATCTTCCCCAACGGATAACTTGGCTTTTCTGGTGTGATGCCGTGAAAACGTGTATCAGTTGGTTTCAGGTTTGCTAGAGATATGTTCATCTTCCTTAGCGTATCTGCGTACATAAGGTTTAGACTGCTGCCTCCATCTATGAATACTCGAGAAACATCGAATCCTGCGATCACTGCTGGTAAGATAAGTGCTGGCTGCCCTAGTCGAGGAACTTGATGCGGATGATCCGCAATTGTGAAGCCAATGTCCTGCCCTGACCAATTTAGGTACTCAATCGTTGGTGGAGGCATCTTTTCTGCCATGAACACTTGTCGCGAAATCACTTTCTGAGCTCTATTGGACGGCCTTCCCTTCTAAATCATCGAGACCGATCCGTTGGAGTTGGGGTCGATGTATGGGGGTGGTAGTGGTGCTGCCGCTATTCTTAGTTGGTGTCGGTTTTCTTCCGTAATTGCGGGAGGAGGTGGTAGGTGGATCTCGCTCCTAGGTCCTTGAGGATTTCTATTTGTTGCCTGCGCATTGGCTTGCCCTGCAAACCTTAGCATTGCCTAAAAATTTCGGCAATCCTTCTGCAGGTGTCCTGACTGTCTCTTCCCATTATTATCGACATAAAAATGCATCTGACATGGCCCGTTCATCATATCCTCGGGAGACACAAAAGGTCTCTGAAACCTTGGTCCACTATTTTGTCTGTTATTTCGGGGATCATCTCTATTGTCGCCACGCTGATCGTTTCCTCTTTGATAGTCATCTCTGTTGCTTCCTCCACTGTTTCCTTGAAAGCCAGCCGAGATTTGGCCAGGAGCATCATAACTCGAGAACTGTCGAGAAAAACGTCATCTATTTTGAAAATTGCGATTGCGGTCTTCCTCTGGCGACCTGTGTCACTTATTGTGGACAGCATCCTCTCCATCTGCCCACCTGTTTGCTATCTCCATTAACGCGGATACTGTCTTTGGGTTGGTTCTCCCCAAATCCTCGACGAAATCTCCCCGTCGAATTCCAGCCACGAATGCATCTATTGCTCTCTCGTCAGATATGTTTTCTGCCGAATTTTTGATGATGTTCCATCTCTGGATGTACTTTCTCATTGACTCATCGTGCTTTTGTCGATATGACCTCAGCTCCTCTAGCGATGCGGGTTTTTTGCAAGTGGACCGGAAGTTTTTGACAAATATATCCTCAAAGTCATCCCAGCTGTCTATGGAACCTGAAGGAAGCTTCTTTATCCAAGATCGTGCAGCTCCACTTAGGTGTACTTGAATGCTTTGCATAGCTGTTGCTCTGGTTCCACCTATCAACTTCACTGTCTCGAGATAATCGACTAGCCAATCCTCGGGATCTTGCAGGCCGTCGAATTTTTTGAAATTATCGGGTAGCTTAAACCCTGAAGGCACCCGAGTTTTTCGGACCCTCCTTGTAAAGCATGGTAACCCACACATATCTTCTTCGGCTATGTCTGGAGACTACCGATGCTCCCTTCTATTTTGCCGTGCTCTGTCTACCCTTGCTTGAATTTCTGTGTCTCTTGCTCCGCTGGTTCTCTCGGGACCTGGTGCTGCTGCAGCAGGTCGTGGACTATTTTGCCTTGCCGATCCTTCGGGAGGTGAGTTTACGAACGCCGCTCCCATGACTCCTACTCCTGCCATAGCCATGTTGTATAGTGCTTCTCTTGGATCTCCGGCAGGTGGTTTGGATGCGAGGATGTAGGCCTGTGTCGCCATATAGCCAGCTTCTGGTGTCCTAGGGATAATGTTCCCTCTCGTGTCTATCGACATAAAGGACATGTCGAGGTTTTGAACTAGATTCTCTCTCTCAGCTTCAGGTATGTTGTTTAGTCGAGATCTTGCCCTGTTGCGAGCTTCTCTGTGACTGCTTCCCGAAGTACCTGACTCACGACTTAGCTCCGCTCTGCGCCTACTCGATGCTGATGCTGCTTCTTGCCTCTTGTCCAAGGCGATTTTCTGTTTCTCGAGCTCTCGCCTAGTTCGTGCGAGTCTATATTGATATGCTTGTAGCTCCTCAGCTGTTGCTGCTACAGTCATCGGCTCTGTACCATTGATAGCTCTGTCGACTCGATCCCATACTGCCTGCGGAAGTTGCACCATTTCCCGCGTCCTTGTGCCGATGTATTTTGTTCCTAGACCTCGCGTGAGATCTGCAGGATCGACAAACGGATTTCCCGCCTCGTCGAAGTTCTCTGATGTCTCTTCCTGAGGTCGGCTTGTGTCTCCGATTGCATAGATCTGATGATGCTTTATTTTTTGAATTTTGTCGAGATTGGTGACACCGTCGTATAGACCGGCGAAGACCTTTCCGACAGTGATGGATTTGTCGATGAAGTCGAAACTGTCGACACTGTCAGAATCGTTGCTTATATTGGAGTCCGCAGACGACTCGAAGGACATGTCGCTGAAGATCTTGGCCAGTTTTTCACTTGCCCTGGTGCTGATGAAGCGTGGCGATGAAGTCTCCTCGTCGCCTGACTCGATTGATGATGTCGAGCTCGAAAAATCGGGATCGATCGCTGATAATCCCGACGAGATCGGAATTTCGAGACGATACGCTCCTTCTTTCTCGACGCGAAAGTGGAAACTTCCGAACGTCATCTCCATGGGCTCCTCCAGATATGCATATGCATCCAAACGGGAGGGCGGGTGAGGTACAAAATCGACTAAACCAGTTTCGATTTGTTTACCTCTGTCCATTGTGTTGCTCGAAGTTGATGAAGTCAACGATCTTGAACGTGCCATCGAGATCAGCTCCTTGACACCTCTAATTCCCACAGACGGCGCCAATTGACAAGGGATTAACTTATCAATGCCTACGTATTGTAGACTAGGGTTTAGTTGGAAGTAGAGGGCAAGTAGATCTCGAAGGTTTCAGCCGAAAAGTACTCGATGATTATGAAAACTAGGGTTGCGTGAACAATGAATCGATCCCTTTCTGTCCCTCGACTCCCCCTTATATAGGAGGCGGAGCCGAGGGATTCGTAACATACAAGTTTACAGAGTCCGGGAGGGTTTCCAACCCGTCCCGCAAGATTACAAGTAGTATTCCTAATACAACTCTAGCTTTCCTTGATTACAACTTGGGCTTCCGAATCTTCTTATTCATCGAGTCGTGGGCCTTAAGCAAACCCCGGGTACCATCTTCGGCAGGCCCATTGGGGATGCCTATGTCACTCAGAGTTTAAGGCTGTGGTTAGATTTATCTTAATTACTTTCTTGTAGTTGTGGATGCTTGCAAGGGGTATAATCACAAGTATGTATTAGTCCTAGGAAGGGCAGTGCATTAGCATAGGTTCACCCACATAACACTTATCAAAACAATGAAGATTAATCAACTATATGAAGCGAAAGCACTAGACTAAATTCCCGTGTGTCCTCAAGAACGTTTGGTCATTATAAGTAAACAAACCGGCTTGTCCTTTGTGCTAAAAAGGATTGGGCCACTCGCTGCAATTATTTCTCTCGCATTTTACTTACTCGTACTTTATTTATCTGCTATATCAAAACCCCCTGAATACTTGTTTGTGAGCATTTACAGTGAATCCTTCATCGAAACTGCTTGTCAACACCTTCTGCTCCTCGTTGGGTTCGACACTCTTATTTATCGAAAATACTACGATACACCCCCTATACTTGTGGGTCATCAAGACTATTTTCTGGCGCCGTTGCCGGGGAGTGAAGCGCTATTGGTAAGTGGAATTGGTAAGGGAAACTTTTACTGTACGTGCTGATTTTATTTCTGCCTGTTGCTATAATTCATTATGGAGAGATCTTCTCTTGAATTTTTATTTGGAAAATCTACTACTACTGCAAAGGTAGTGGATGAGGCGCCAGGTGAGAAAGAGGTTCCATACAAAATACCTATGAAAATTATTGAACGTGTTGTGGATAACCGCTATGAAGGGGATGGAACTGTCCATCCTGGAGATCATTTACTGTTCTTACATGAATTATGCGGTTTATTCAAGTGTGCAGGTATTGCTATGGATGAAGTTAGGAAGAAACTATTCTCTATATCGCTGTCTGGTAAAGCGGCGCATTGGTATAAATTACTGAATAATGGGGATTCTCTTGATTGGAAGGATATTGTGCCTCTATTTTATTCTAAATTCTATCCTCCAAGTGAAATTCACAAAGACCGGAACCGCATATATAATTTCTGGCCTCATGATGGAGAGAGTATTGCTCAAGCATGGGGGAGATTGAAGTCTTTAATGCTCAAATGCCCCATTCATGAGCTTCCTGGTAATATCATCATTGATAATTTCTATGCAAGACTTTCTTTTCAAGACAAGACCTTGCTGGATACTTCTTGTTCTGGATCATTTACACGCAACAAAGAAGAGTTTAAAAGAGACCTTCTTGATCGGATTCAGGAGAATACTGAAGGATGGGAGAACGACAAAGGTAGAGAGTCAGGTATAAACTATGATTATAAATGCATTGAAGCTTTTATGGATACTGATAAATTTCGTAATATGAGTGCTACTTATGGTCTTGATTCTCAAGTCGTTGCAAATCTTTATAAAGCTTTTGCCTCTCATTTTGAATTGCCTAGGAAGAATTTTGATAAGTATCATGAACCGTATAAAGATAAAATTGATTCATCTATAAATAAATGTGTTGTAATTGAAACTGTTGATCATGTTCTTCCTGAAGCTTATATTGAAAAAACTCCTTTCCCTGCTAAAATGAAGGAGTATTCTGTTATAAATAGTGCGGTTAATAAAAGTGCAAAGAAACCTATAGACCCTGAAGAGCAAATAAAGGTTGAACCTGCTATTGCAATAGTTAAAGATCTTGTGACTGAAAATGTAGAAGATGGTCATATTATTTTCTGTGAAGATGCTTCTAATATTGTTTCACATCCTAATAAGTCTAGGAAAACCAGTGTTCATATGCTCTCTGTTAGAATTGGTGATCTTGTTATTATGGTTTATGCGATATTGGTGCAAGTATTAGTGATATTCCTTATGAGCTTTACACGGAGATCATGCATGAAATTAGTTCTTGTGAACTTGAAGATATTGATGTGGTTATTCGGCTAGCTAATAGAGAAACTATTTCCCCAATTGGTATTGTTCGGGATGTGGAAGTTCTATGTGGTAAGATTAAATATCCTGCTGACTTTTTGGTACTTGGTTCTGCTGCTAGTAAGTATTGTCCTATCATTTTTGGTAGACCTTTTCTAAATACTTGTGGAGCTGTTATAGATTGCAAGAAAGAGAAAATTGTGACTAAATTTGCTTGTGAATCTTATGAGTTTAATTTTTCTAAATTTGCCAAAACTCCTTATAAAGCTGATTTGCCTAATAATGATTTTAGAGTTGAACAGTGCGCATCTATTGCACTTGCTCCTAATAATCCTTTGCAGCAACATTTGGAGGATAGTGAGAGTGAAGTTTATAGGGAAGAAAGAAATGAGCTTGATGAAATTTTCCTTCGTCAACCTATCCTTAAGCATGATTTACCGGTTGAAGATCTAGGTACAACACCACCACCAAAGGAAGATCCTGTTTTTGATTTAAAACCATTGCCTGATAATCTTAAATATGCTCATATTGATGATAAGAAAATATATCCTGTTATTATTAGTTCTAAGCTTTCAGAGTTTGAGGAAGAAAGGTTATTGGAAATATTGAAGAAACACCGAGGAGCTATTGGCTACACTCTTGATGACTTGAAGGGGATTTCTCCCTCTATTTGCCAACATGCTATCAATATGGAAGATGATGCAAAGCCTGTTGTTGAGCATCAGCGTCGTCTAATTCCTAAGATGAAGGATGTGGTAAGGAATGAGGTATTAAAACTTCTTGAAGCTGGTATTATATATCCTATTGCTCATAGTAGATGGGTTAGTCCTGTGCATTGTGTTCCTAAGAAAGGAGGAATGACTGTTGTGCCTAATGATAATGATGAGCTCATCCCTCAAAGAGTAGTTGTAGGGTATAGAATGTGCATTGATTATCGAAAAGTTAATAACGTTACAAAGAAAGATCATTACCATTTACCTTTTATTGATCAAATGTTAGAAAGGTTGTCTAAAAATACTCATTTCTGCTTTCTTGATGGTTATTCTGGGTTTTCGCAAATTGCTGTTAAAACTAAAGATCAAGAGAAAACCACTTTCACTTGTCCCTATGGAACTTATGCTTATAGACGTATGCCTTTTGGTTTATGTAATGCCCCTGCTACTTTTCAAAGATGCATGTCTGCTATTTTTCATGGCTTTTGCGAGAATATTGTAGAGGTATTCATGGATGATTTTTCTGTCTATGGGAATTCCTTTGATAATTGCTTGCGAAACCTTGATAAAATTTTGCAGAGATGTGAAGAAACTAACCTTGTTCTTAATTGGGAGAAATGCCACTTTATGGTTAATGAAGGAATTGTATTGGGACATAAAATTTCCTAGAGGGGTATTGAAGTTGATAGAGCTAAAGTGGAAGCAATTGAAAAGATTCCCTATCCTAGGGATGTTAAATGTATTCGTAGTGTTCTTGGTCATGCTGGGTTTTATAGGAGGTTTATTAAAGACTTCTCCAAGATTTCCAAACCTCTTACTAATCTTCTTCAAAAAGATGTACCTTTTGTTTTTGATGATGATTGTAAGGAAGCTTTTGAAACTCTTAAGAAAGCCTTAACAACTGCTCCTATAGTTGAACCTCCTGATTGGAACTTACCTTTTGAAATTATGTGTGATGCTAGTTATTTTGTTGTAGGTGTTGTTCTTGGACAGCGAGTAGATAAAAAACTGAATGTTATTCATTATGCTAGTAAAACTCTTGATGCTGCTCAAAGAAATTATGCTACAACTGAAAAAGAATTGTTAGCTGTAGTCTTTGCTTGTGATAAGTTTAGATCCTATATTGTTGATTCAAAAGTTACAATCCATACGGATCATTCTGCAATTAGATACCTTATGCAAAAGAAAGATGCTAAGCCAAGGCTTATTAGATGGGTGCTTTTGTTACAAGAATTTGATTTGCATATTATAGATAGGAAAGGTGCTGATAATCCTGTTGCTGATAATTTGTCTAGATTGGAAAATATTACTTATAATCCTGTTCCTGTTAATGATAGTTTTCCAAATGAACAATTGGCTGTAATAAAGGTGAGCTCGCGAGACAGTCCTTGGTATGCTTATTATGCTAACTTTATTGTTTCCAAGTACTTGCCTCCAACCTTTTCAGCTCAGCAAAGGAGGAAATTCTTTTATGACTTGAGGCATTATTTTTGGGATGACCCACACTTATATAAAGAAGGAGTGGATGGTATTCTGCGAAGATGTGTTCTCGAATATGAACAACAAGAGATATTGAGTAAATGTCATGGTAGTGCTTATGGAGGGCATCACGCCGGAGATAGAACTGCGCAAAAGGTTCTACAATCAGGTTTTTATTGGCCAACTCTCTTCAAAGATGCAAGGAAGTTTATTTTATCTTGTGATGAATGTCAAAGGGTTGGTAATATCTCCAGACGCAATGAAATGCCTATGAATTATACTCTTGTTATTGAACCATTTTATTGTTGGGGATTTGACTTCATGGGACCTTTCCCTTCTTCAGAAGGTAACACTAATATACTTGTCGCTGTTGATTATGTTACTAAATGGGTGGAAGCCATACCCACAAAAAGTGCTGATGGTGAGACCTCTTTAAGAATGCTTTTAGATATTATTTTTCCTAGATTTGGAGTTCCTAGATATCTTATGACTGATGGAGGTTCTCATTTTATTCATGGTGGTTTTAGAAAAACTCTTGCTAAATATGGTATTAATCATAGAATTGCTTCTGCTTATCATCCTCAAACTAGTGGGCAAGTAGAATTATCAAATAGAGATATTAAATCTATCTTGCAAAAGACTGTTAATAAATCTAGAAAGAATTGGGCTAGTAAATTGAAGGAAGCACTATGGGCTTATAGAACTGCTTATAAAAATCCTATGGGAATGTCACCTTATAAAATGGTTTATGGAAAAGCTTGTCATTTACCTTTAGAGCTAGAGCACAAAGCTTATTGGGCTGTAAGAGAACTAAATAAAGATCCTAAACTTGCCGGTAAGAAGAGGTTGCTACAATTGAGTTCTCTAGATGAATGGAGAAGTGAAGCTTATGAAAATGCTAAACTCTTTAAAGAGAAAGTTAAGAAATGGCACGATAGAAGAATTGTCAAAAGAGAATTTAATGTTGGGGATAAAGTCCTATTGTATCGGTCTCATCTCAGATTGTTTGCAGGGAAATTACTCTCAAAATGGGAAGGACCATATGTCATTGTGGAGGTGTATCGTTCAGGAGCAATTAAAATTAGCTCTCTGCAAGGCGATGCCACACAAGTGGTGAATGGACAAAGACTCAAGCATTATATCTCTGGAGATTCTTATAATGAAGATGTTGATGTTATTCGAGTGGTGACTCCGGAAGCTTTCATCAAAGGTCAAGTTGACAGTCCGGCAGAGTTTGACTTTGAATAGGTAACAGTACTGGTAATAAAAAGTCCGCGTTTAACTTTCCGAACAATGTTTTCACTGTTTTTGGAAAATATGAAAAATTACGAGATCGAAACGGAGTGGAGGAGACGCACGAGGGCGTGCCCCCATAGGCCGGCGCGGGCCCCAGCCTGGCCGCGCCGCCCTATGAGGAGAGCCCCTCGCTGCTCCTCTCCCACTCTGGTTCGACCTGGTACTTTCCTTATGTCGTAAAAATTTCTTCTATATAATCCCCCGGACCCCTGGAGGTCCGTATATCGTTTTCTCGACGTGTTTTGTTTCGAGCTGTTTTCTGCCAGGATCTGTTTGATCTAGAGCCACCATGTCTTCGTCGGGAACTCCGAAGGACAGTTTCTTTGAGGACGTCGTCAACCTGTACATGAACGAGCTGAAGATGCACCCCAAGGAATTATTGCTCGTAGATGGAGAGTTGCAGATCGAAGATGTCTGGGGTCCTAAAGGAGAAGGAAGCTTGGAAGACAGGATGGAGAAACTAGAGCAAGAGGTCTTCAACTACAAGAAGATGGCTGAGCGTGAAGTGGACATCTTCCACAAGATTGTGTCTGAACTTATTGATGGACACAAGAAAGAAACTGCAAGGCTGTGGGACGACATCCTCTCGCTTCACGACACCACCAACAAACTCCAAGCTCAACTCTATGATGTTCAGAATCAAAACTGTGAGTATGAAAACAGGTTTAAACACATAAGCTATGCTGCTAGTTTCAGGATTCCTGAGACCAAGATGTCGTTTGTTGATGGAGAGCCTCTTCCTTGGAAGTATGATGATGGGAAGAATTCATCACCACCACCGCCGAAGGAGTAATTCATCATCGGTATTGCATCCCCTTGGTTTGTTCCAAGCTTGGGGGAGTGCCGCGGTATCACATCATCACTATCTTTTTACCTTTTTATTATCAAGTAGTGTCATATCATGAGTAGGGAAGTTATCATATAAGATGGGTTGCAGTGTGGAAGTATCTCTCCTTAGTTGGTTGTCTATGTATCCCTTGTTGTGAGTTATCGTTATGAAATATTAATGAGAAGTATTATCATTTACATATTGCACATCTTATTTTAGTTTTCAATCTCTATTATATGATTGATCTTGTTGTTAGTATTGGTATCACCTTGGGAGCATTGAGTAAATCTATTTGGTTTTGGCAAACTTAGCATTGGTCAATAGCAACAACACTTTGAGGTTTAAGTAGAAGAGAAATACATGTAGATATGTTGTGTCATTGTCTTTCTTTCTTGTTAGCTCTTAGCTTATTATTCTGAAGTTAAAATTGTTTGTGATTACAAGGAAGATGCATGATTGTTTCTATCACATGTATATTTGTTTGTTTCCCTCAACTCTTATGCTTGCTAATCAACCTTTCTAGCCAAAGACCTGTACTGAGAGGAAATGCTTCTCGTGCATCCGAACTGTAACCCAAAACCTATGCCATCAGTGTCCACCATAACTACCTACTATGTGGTATTTCCTGCCATTCCAAGTAAATACTTCGTGTGCTACCTTTAAACAATTCAAAATGCTTCTTAATTTGTGTCAATGTTTTATAGCTCATGAGGAAGTATGTGGTGTTTTATCTTTCAATCTTGTTGGACAACTTTCACCAATGGACTAGTGGCTTCATCCACTTATCCAATAATTTTGCAAAAAGAGCTGGCAACGGGGTTCCCAGCCCCAATTAGTTAACAAATAGACACTCCTCCATGGTATGTGATTGTTGGAAGGCACCCGAGGATTCGGTTAGCCATGGTTTGAGAAAGCAAAGGTGGGGAGGAGTGTCATCTCTAAATAAAACTAAAATAAATAGACACTCCTTCATGGTATGTGAATGATTGGAAGGCACCCGAGGATTCGGTTAGCCATGGCTTGTGAAAGAAAAGGTTGGAAGGAGTGTAACCCAAAAATAAAATATCATGGGAGCCGCTCTTTGAAAGTCTGTCTGGCAAGGGGGTTAGAGTACCCACTACCATTCGTTGACAACAACAAACACCTCTCAAAATTTTACTTTTATGCTCTCTATATGATTTCAAAACTGAAAAAGCTCTAGCACATGATTTGATCCCTGCTTCCCTCTGCGAAGGGCCTATCTTTTACTTTATGTTGAGTCAGTAAACCTATTTCTCTCCATCTTAAGCAAGCAATTGAGTTGTTGTGATCAAACCATTTATATTGTGATCTGCTTAATCATGCCTTTTACTCTTCTTTGTTTAGTACAAGTTTTATCTGAATGAATATAGCTTTCAAAGTTATCAATGATTATGAGGAGATTATTATGATTGAGTATGCAAGTTGTGCCATATAAACTTTAACATAAGAGCGCTGCTCGTTAGATAAGTACAATCTGTTAATTGTTCTCTGACCAAGAACGAAGTTTGCCATCACCAATTATGATTTCTTATGCACCTTTGTTTGTGATTACCTTCTACTTGTTTCAAGTTGAATTATATGAGGAAGTTGTTCACTAGAATGTCTTGTGTGAATTAATATGATACTTCTTGTCCGTATTTGGTTTATCGACTCTTCACTCCATAAACATGTGGTCTTGTTTACCGAGTTCAGTTTCGCTTGGGGACAAGCGAAGTCTAAGCTTGGGGGGAGTTGATACGTCCATTTTGCATCACTATTTTATATCATAATTTACTGTTATTCATTGATATATTTCATATTTAGAAGTGATACTTATGTTATTTCATCTATTTTGCATGTTTCATGATTATTGGAGAATCGCGCACCGGAGTCAGGATTCTGCTGGAAAAAGCACCATCAGAATGCAATATTTAGGAAGATCAGCAATTGACGGAAATTATACTGAAAATCCTATTTTTCCAGAAGACGAAGCTAGCCAAAAGGAGGAGCTGAGGAGGGCCGCCATGGGCCCCCCCATAGGCCGGCGCGGGCCCAGGCCTAGCCGCGCCGCCTTGTGGGGAGTGGGCCCACAGCCCCCTCTGGCCTCCTCTCCTTCGCGTACTCCTTCGTCCCGAAAACCTAAGCTCCACAGAATAGTCGCGAGGAGTCATAGCCGCCTCTGCGGGGCGGAAAACACCAGAGAGAAAAGAGCTCTCCGGCAGGCTGAAATCTGTCGGGGAAATTCCCTCCCGAAGGGGGAAATCGACGCCATCGTCACCGCCATCGAGCTGGACATCATTGGGATCATCATCACCATCATCTCCATCATCATCACCGCCATCTCCACCGCTGCACCTCGTCACCGCTGTAACAATTAGGGTTGGATCTTGATTGTTTGATAGGGGAAACTCTCCCGGTATTGATTTCTACTTGTTATTGATGCTATTGAGTGAAACCATTGAACCAAGGTTTATGTTCAGATTGTTATTCATCATCATATCACCTCTGATCATGTTCCATATGATGTCTCATGAGTAGTTCGTTTAGTTCTTGAGGACATGGGTGAAGTCTAAATGTTAGTAGTGAATTATGTTGGGTAATATTCAATGGTTTGATATTTAAGTTATGGTGTTATTCTTCTAGTGGTGTCATGTGAACGTCGACTACATGATACTTCACCTTTATGGGCCTAGGGGAATACATCTTGTATTCGGTTGCCAATTGCGGGGTTGCCGGAGTGACAGAAACCTAAACCCCCGTTGGTATATCGATGCAGGAGGGATAGCAGGATCTCAGAGTTTAAGGTTGTGGTTAGATTTATCTTAATTACTTTCTTGTAGTTGTGGATGCTTGCAAGGGGTATAATCACAAGTATGTATTAGTCCTAGGAAGGGCGGTGCATTAGCATAGGTTCACCCACATAACACTTATCAAAACAATGAAGATTAATCAACTATATGAAGCGAAAGCACTAGACTAAATTCCCGTGTGTCCTCAAGAACGTTTGGTCATTATAAGTAAACAAACCGGCTTGTCCTTTGTGCTAAAAAGGATTGGGCCACTCGCTGCAATTATTTCTCTCGCATTTTACTTACTCGTACTTTATTTATCTGCTATATCAAAACCCCCTGAATACTTGTCTGTGAGCATTTACAGTGAAACCTTCATCGAAATTGCTTGTCAACACCTTCTGCTCCTCGTTGGGTTCGACACTCTTATTTATCGAAAATACTACGATACACCCCCTATACTTGTGGGTCATCAATAACTTACCTGGAATTCAGGTTTCGATAAGTCCTAAAGCGGCACGTCCTGAATTACGCCAGTATCCCAGGTTCGAGTCCGGTGACTTGAACTTGAAGTAGGCTTATGCGGATTTGCCACAAGAGCAATTAACTGGTACCTGATCCGTCAGATTAACCAGCCTCATTTACCAGTATCCCTGTATAATATAGATGTCAAATAAATATAGCAAAGTTGTTACCTCGAATTTTGGGTTAGAGCTTCAGTTTTGTCTTGAAGGTAAATATATCAAGGTTCGTAGACTCAACTCAAATCTGTGACTCAAGTGGAGCCTACTCCCATCGGGAGCACATGGATTTCATCAAGTACTCCAACAGGACTCGACAATTATATTAAGTCCTCCAGCTGGAATCGATAAAAAGAAGGGATGTGCCTAGGAATATAGTCAAGTTCTTCATCGAGTAGTACAACTTGATTCTATGCCCAGGTGCAAACATCTGCCCATAGACTCGGGGGCTACTCCCATCGGGTGTGCAGGTCGCGCACCTGATAGAAAAAAAATTTCAAAAATCATCGACAACACCTACGCTACACATGATCTACTACATTGACCTGATATATTTCCGGATCAATGGTCTCGCCTTGTATTTCTTCCAATTTGGAGATGATTATGATTGGAGTCTCTACGCAAGTCTTCGACTTAACTAGACACTCAGGGGCTACTGTCATGGGCATGTCTTTCGGGTACCCATTATTACCATACTCGGCTCGGCCCAATATGGAGAAGGCCCGAGAAGGCAACCCGAAGGAGTAGTTGATACGTCTCCAACGTATCTATAATTTCTTATATTCCATGCTACTTTTATGATGATACTCACATGTTTTATACACACTTTATGTCATATTTATGCATTTTCCGGCACTAACCTATTGACAAGATGCCGAAGAGCCAAATGCTGTTTTCTGCTGTTTTTGGTTTCAGAAATCCTAGTAAGGAAATATTCTCGGAATTGGACGAAATCAACGCCCAGGGTCTTATTTTTCCATGAAGCTTCCAGAAGACCGAAAGGATCACGAAGTGGGGCGACGAGGCGCCGCCACACTAGGTCCGCGCGGCCCAAGGGGGGCCCGCGCCGCCCTAGCGTGTGGCCCCCTCGTCAGCCCCCCTGACCTGCCCTTCCGCCTACTTAAAGCCTTCGTCGTGAAAACCCCAGTACCGAGAGCCACGATACGGAAAACCTTCCAGAGACGCCGCCGCCGCCAATCCCATCTCGGGGGATTCAGGAGATCGCCTCCGGCACCCTGCCGGAGAGGGGAATCATATCCCGGAGGGCTCTTCATCGCCATGATCGCCTCCGGATTGATGTGTGAGTAGTTCACCCCTGGACTATGGGTCCATAGCAGTAGCTAGATTGTTGTCTTCTCCTCATTGTGCTATCATGTTAGATCTTGTGAGCTGCCTATCATGATCAAGATCATCTATTTGTAATACTACATGTTGCGTTTGTTGGGATCCGATGAATATGGAATACTATGTTATGTTGATTATCAATCTATCATCTATGTGTTGTTTATGATCTTGCATGCTCTCCGTTGCTAGTAGAGGCTCTGGCCAAGTTGATACTTGTAACTCCAAGAGGGAGTAATTATGCTCGATAGTGGGTTCATGCCTCCATTAAATGCAGGACGGATGGAGAAAGTTCTAAGGTTGTGGATGTGCCGTTTCCACTAGGGATAAAACATCAATGCTTTGTCTAAGGATATTTGTGTTGATTACATTACGCACCATACTTAATGCAATTGTCTGTTGTTTGCAACTTAATACTGGAAGGGGTGCGGATGCTAACCCGAAGGTGGACTTTTTAGGCATAGATGCATGCTGGATAGCGGTCTATGTACTTTGTCGTAATGCCCAATTGAATTTCACACTACTCATCTTGATATGTATGTGCATTGTTATGCCCTCTCTATTTGTCAATTGCCTAACTGTAATTTGTTCACCCAACATGCTATTTCTTATCGGAGAGACACCTCTAGTGAACTGTGGACCCCGGTCCATTCTTTTATATCGAATACAATCTACTGCAATACTTGTTCTTACTGTTCTTTGCAAACATCATCTTCCACACTATACATCTAATCCTTTGTTACAGCAAGCCGGTGAGATTGACAACCTCACTGTTAAGTTGGGGCAAAGTATTTTGATTGTGTTGTGCAGGTTCCACGTTGGCGCCGGAATCCCTGGTGTTGCGCCGCACTACACTCCGTCACCAACAACCTTCAACGTGCTTCTTGACTCCTACTGGTTCGATAACCTCGGTTTCTTACTGAGGGAAAACTTGCTGTTGTACGCATCACACCTTCCTCTTGGGGTTCCCAACGGGAGTGTGCTTGACGCGTCATCAGTAGTCGACTAGGACTCTTGTAAAACCCTAGGCTGGTTGTATATATAAAGCCAGCTAGGACACCCGATAGAGGGAGGAACAGATAGACAACATAGTTCTGCCTATGGCGGTCCCCTGTAACATACTTGTGATCATATACTAGATTGCTAGCAGCACATAGGGATCCTCCACCGAGGGGACCCGAAGCTGGGTATATCGTGTGCCCAATCTCGCTCCCGGAATCTCCATCGTCACTCTTTCCCGAAACTCAAGTCTACAATTCGTAGGCATTGACGAGGTGATCCCTCGTCACCAGCTATCGGGGTTTCGTGTCTCGAGAGGAAGATAGATACCACGACAAGACCCTTAGGTTATCGACCACGGGGGCTAGAGGCAATGCTCCAAGTTACCCAAAGCCATGGCGATGGCGAGGAGCAACAACGATGGCACGACAGAGAGAGACACAGAGTTACCCAGGTTCAGGGGCCACGTGGAGAGTTAAAACCCCTAGGTGTAGCTTGAGTTGTATGGATGCCTCGCCAAGCGAGTATAGTGTTTACAACGTGGTGGCTTGGAGAACTCCCCAGATCTCGATCTGATCTCCCTACGTTGAAGAAGAGGGAATCAGCAAGGTGTCATCGGGGAGATCCAAAATAGATCCAGCCGCCCCCTCTACTAGGCAGTTGTCCCTCCTTTTATAGAGGCACTGGTCCTCCTCCCCATGTAAACTTGGGGGAAGGATACACATGTAGATCAAGTATACGCCCTAGAAGGGCTCCGGTCCACGTGAGTGGTTGTGAACGATGTCGACATCCCCTTTTGTATTGCGCCATCCATGTCTAGTCGTTGTGGAAAGGAGGCAACGGCCATCCATCTTTCTGCAGGAAGTGTTAGAGCTTCTCTTGTCTTCTAGGGTGTGTCATGGCGTGTGTCATCATCCTTAGTTTCGTCCCTACGTAGTTTGCCCTGCGGAGGGGTCTTTTTCCGCGTTTCCCGGCGCTTGGTGGACACTCCTCGCGAAGGGGTACCTCGCAAGGGGCAGCTGCCCTCCTAGCAGCGCTAAGCCCTAACGTCCTTTCTCATGAGGGGCTTCACTCTCGTGAAGTTGCTGATCCTTGTGGAGGGGTAGATCCTCCCTAGCTCGTAGATCAGCCGTCGCACGAACCCAGCAGCAGGTGGACCATGGTACCCCCGGTGCCACTACACCGACAGGATGCCCGCGCGTCTATACGTATAGACGAGGACGTGCATGCACAACAATCAAACAGCAGCTAGCTAGGGCACATCGATCTTGATGACACATTCAAAAATGTCTCGCCAATATGATCGCAATGCCGACATCACTGAGCATCTTGAGGGCCAGGTGTTGGCCTCTTGCGCCCCCGCCCCCCCCCCCCCCCCCCACCTTGGTTCGGTCGGCTGCCCCCTTGGGGTGGATGGCCACCCTCTCTTAATGGGTCCCCTTCCGGGAGGGTTTCATTTAGGGTAGTGAGCCTTTTTTATTAAATAAAATACAGTGCATATATTAATTCATTTCATTAACATATAATACAAATTATTCAATTTCCAATGTTCCGAGACACCTCCCGAATCACTCTGAACATCCTTCAGATACTCCCGGAACCCTTTCCGGCATTCTCTCTCTATTTCTGATGAATCCAAGAATATCTTCAGTTTCGTTCAACCCTTAGGTGTTTTACCCTACGATTCGATGAAAACACAAGCATGGTCTACATGCCCCTCCGATCAATGATCACCGGGGTGTTCCAAAAAAAACAATAATGATCCCCATGTATTCCACCAAGATGTGATCGTTGTTTAAACCATTACGTTGATTCTCATTCCCTTTGTTCTTTGATACCGGCACTCGTCCGAGATATGATCACTAGTATCACGATACCTAGTTCGATCTCGCTACCGACAAGTCTATTAAACTCGTTCCCGTGTGATTTCTTCCCCATAACATAGTCATACGCTGTGCAGCTTTATGGATGTAATCTCACCGAGTGGGCCGAGAGTATCTATCTGTCACGCAGATGAACAAATGCCGCTCTTGACATATACGCCTCAGCCCACCCCTTCGGAATACCTGAGAACACCTTTATAATCACCCTTTTATGGAATGATTGATGCAATTAAAGCAACCTCTAGTGATAGTGATTAAGTATAATCTCACGGTCTAAGGATTAGGTCACTACTCTCTCATAAATATCTTAATGTTGAACTTAGTGACATGATCGTGCTACAATACTTATGTGTTGGGTATGTCCATCATATCATTCACCCAATGATATGAGTCCATTGTCAATGACGTGTGTGTCCATGATCGGGAAAACTCGACCACCGATTGAGGTAATGAACTAGTTTGCATATGCTGACTAGGGACCATGGTTTGTTTACCACATGTGTATCAATGTTTTCTATTAATATAGTTATAGCATGGCACAAAAACTATTATGAACTATTGAGATATAATAATAATTACTCTTTATTATTTTCCTCTAGGGCACTATCTCCAACATACCGTACGAAATTTGACAAGATGAGAGACACGGGAGGAGGTCGAAGAGAGAGAAAATCCACTAACTATTTTGAAATCAACCATGATCTGACAATATCATCTCTATTATAGTTAAATTAATTCATTTCATATGTCATCTCAACGCAGAGGCATTTAGCTAGTTTATTAATAATTGTCAACCCCTAGTACAGAATAGGCTATCAGTTCGTGTGTGTCTTTTGGCTACCAGTCACGTGCCCCGGCGTGCGACTGGTACCTCGCCAGTGGTAGTCAGTACCAGTCATGTGCCCACAACGCACGTGACCGGTAGTCCAGGTACCAATCGTGTGTCAATTTTGGCATGCTATTATTAACATACCAGTCGCATCCGCATTTTCGGTCTGCTGCTAGTGTGTTTTTTGTTTGAAAATTTAAAATAAAGTTGGGACCAGTGTCCAACTGTCCACGTGATTTTACATAGAACACTCTAAAAACTAAAAGAAAGCAATCGACTCCATGTCACATCTTCGTGGAGTTCACGAGATCCAGGATAGTAGAGGAGCGGAGCAGGGCGTTGGCGGTGGCGGAGCAGGGCGTCAGCGGTGGCGGAGCAGGGCATCGGAGCAAGGCGTTGGAGGTGGTCGATGTCGTCGGGGAGGAGGCAGTCGTTGTTGCCGTAGAGGAGGTGGTTGTCATCGTCGGGGAGGAGGTGGTCATTGTCGTCAGGGAGGAGGTGGTTGCAGTTGCCGGAGAGAAGACACTGGAAAAGTGAAAGAGGGGGAGGAGGAGGAGGAGGAGATGGGAAAGAAGGTGGAGAAGGGGAAGAGGAAGAGGGGAGAAGGTGGAGAAGTGGAAGAGGATGAGAGAAATAAGGTGGAGAAGTGGGAGAGGACGAGGGAAAGAGGGTAGAGAAGTGGACAAGTGATTTTAAAAAATCAGATTTGAATATATTTTTTCATCGAAAACTTAAACCTCCAGAAACTCTGTGTTCATCTAAAAAATCGGTAAACGGCCATAGGCAGTTGAAATCGGATGTAAAATTTTCCATAGATATATTTTCATATAAAAAAGTTTCATCCTAGATCGTATGCAAAATCTAAAGCCATTTTACCGAAACAATGTGCTATTTTGCAAAATAGGTCGAAATTCATATCTGTTAATTTTCCTTAAAACTAGATGACATAATACATGACCATCTCGAAGGATTTTATTTTTTAAATTTTCTATTATTTTTTAAAAACTAAAAAGGCGATCTCGATCCACAAGGTGCAAATCCTGCAAATTAGTAGTACCATGCCAAAATAGGGCACGCTACTTAGTAGTAGGGTGCCTAAATAGAGCATACTACTGATAAATTGATTAGTAGAAGCCTGCCAAAATAGGTATGCTACCAATATTATGTCGCTCACTCCCGGTACTTTCTGGATCCGGTTACATCTAGGGCCCATTTAGTAGTCACGTACGCTGCTCTCCCCTATGCTACCAATACGAATACACCACTCCAGTGCACATTTTTAGCCCACAGCTACTAATGGCAGTCGCATGCGTTTAGACTAGAGAGCTGCCGGTGAGCGTCCCTTATAGCGATTTCCCTACTAGTGAACAATAGTATAAGGAGTGTTAAAAATAATAAAATTATAAATAGGTCCTTACATCACCTAGCGATGAATACACACTATAATGAACCAAAAGTGTGATGTCTTCCTCGCTCCTCCCTCGCCAGATTCAGGAAAAATTTATCGTAATAGAGCCTGCGGCAAGTTGTCGTAGTAAGAACACAAAGGACTATCACACCAGATCAATCATCACCAATGATGAAAATTATATCAGAAGAGCCAGACATGAAACCATACCAACGAATATGCCGACTGAATCACATGGGATACGTCGAGAAGACAACTACATACGCCTTCCACCGATGGTAGGCGCACCATCGTAGCGGACATAGGGAAGGAGGACCTTTTTCTGATTTAACGATGTTGTCGCCACATCACCATCGTGAAGAAAACACTGTAATCATCTTAAAAATAAAAAGAAACAAGAACTTTCAACCAATGATTGGATGTGGTCCGCCACACCTCCAAGGCATCAAGACCACCGGATCCATGGTAGATCGGCGTTGCTGCTAGGAGAGACAAAAAAACTCTAGATTGGTTTGGATTGCCTCCTGTTGGGGGATGACCCCCGGTATGTGATACGTCTCAAACGTATCTATAATTTCTTATGTTCCATGCTACTTTTATGATGATACTCACATGTTTTATACACATTATATGTCATTATTATGCATTTTCCGGCACTAACCTATTAACGAGATGCCGAAGAGCCAGTTGCTGTTTTCTGCTGTTTTTGGTTTCAGAAATCCTAGTAAGGAAATATTCTCGGAATTGGACGAAATCAAAGCCCAGGGTCCTATTTTTGCACGAAGCTTCCAGAAGACCGAGGGGGAAAGGAAGTGGGGCCACGAGGCGCCGCCACAACAGGGCGGCGCGGCCAAGCCCTAGGCCACGCGGCCCTGGCGTGTGGGGCCCTCGTGTGGCCCCCCGCGTTGCCCTTCCGCCTACTTAAAGCCTCCGTCGCGAAACCCCCAGTACCGAGAGCCACGATACGGAAAACCTTACTGAGACGCCGCCGTCGTCAATCCCATCTCGGGGGATTCAGGAGATCGCCTCTGGCACCCTGCCGGAGAGGGGATTCATCTCCCGGAGGACTCTACACCGCCATGGTCGCCTCCGGATTGATGAGTGAGTAGTTCACCCCTGGACTATGGGTCCATAGCAGTAGCTAGATGGTTGTCTTCTCCTCATGTGCTTCATTGTCGGATCTTGTGAGCTGCCTAACATGATCAAGATCATCTATCTGTAATGCTATATGTTGTGTTTGTTGGGATCCGATGAATAGAGAATACTATGTTATGTTGATTATCAATCTATTACCTATGTGTTGTTTATGATCTTGCATGCTCTCCGTTGTTAGTAGAGGCTCTGGCCAAGTTTTTGCTAGTAACTCCAAGAGGGAGTATTTATGCTCGATAGCGGGTTCATGCCTCCATTAAATCTGGGACAGTGACAGAAAGTTCTAAGGTTGTGGATGTGCTGTTGCCACTAGGGATAAAACATTGATGCTATGTTCGAGGATATAGTTATTGATTACATTACGCACCATACTTAATGCAATTGTCTGTTGCTTGCAACTTAATACCGGAAGGGGTTCGGATGATAACCTGAAAGTGGACTTTTTAGGCATAGATGCATGCTGGATAGTGGTCTATGTACTTTGTCGTAATGCCCAATTGAATCTCACAATATTCATCATATCATGTATGTGCATTGTCATGCCCTCTCTATTTGTCAATTGCCCAACTGTAATTTGTTCACTCAACATGCTATTTATCTTATGGGAGAGACACCTCTAGTGAACGGTGGACCCCGGTCCATTCTTTTACATCGAATACAATCTACTGCAATACTTGTTTTACTGTTCTCTGCAAACAATCATCATCCACACTATACATCTAATCCTTTGTAACAGCAAGCCGGTGAGATTGACAACCTCACTGTTTCGTTGGGGCAAAGTACTTTGGTTGTGTTGTGCAGGTTCCACGTTGGCGCTGGAATCCCTGGTGTTGCGCCGCACTACACTCCGTCACCATCAACCTTCAACGTGCTTCTTGGCTCCTACTGGTTCGATAAACCTTGGTTTCTTACTGAGGGAAAACTTGCTTCTATACGCATCACACCTTCCTCTTGGGGTTCCCAACGGACGTGTGTATACACGCTATCAAGCTCTTTTTCTGGCACCGTTGCCGGGGAGATCAAGACATGCTGCAAGGGGAGTCTCCACATCGCAATCTCTTTACTTTGTTTTTGTCTTGCTTTATTTTATTTACTACTTTGTTTGCTGCACTAAATCAAAACACAAAAAAATTAGTTGCTAGTTTTACTTTATTTACTATCTTGTTTGCTATATCAAAAACACAAAAAAAAAATTAGTTACTTGCACTTGCATTTACTTATTTCAACATGTTTCCTTTTAATTTCACTGTAAAAGATATACCTGTGGGACAAGGGTCTATAATTGGAAGAGATAATATAGAATAATTTTTCACCCACGTTAGTATGCATGAAGATCTTAAAGATATACCCCTTGCAAAAGCTGTCCCTACTTATGAAGATGCCTCTGTTTGTTTGGTACGCATGATGGAAGCTAGATTTATTAGTCTCAACCCCATGATACAACACATGTTTCTTACACTTTCTGATATGGAGAGGGGAGAGAAGAGAGATTTTGTTCTAAAAATCTTAGTGCGAGAATTTGCGGATATAGCTAAAGAAGCTAGAAAAGTTTTTAGTAAGCATGATAGGCTTGGCATGATCACCAATTTTAAAAGAACACTTGAAAAGATGGATATGGATAGAATTAAGTATACTAATAATGTTAATAATGGTGGGGAGATTAAAGCACCAATACCATGTAAGCTCCTAGCAATGCATGAGGCACTAGAAAATAACTATGCTTGGCTTGTTCCTGAAAATTTGTTTGATGAGAGTAGCAAGCCCAAGACTAATGAAAAGGGAGCCGTTGAAACTTATATATCCAATATACTATGCATGGTTGAAAAAACTCCACACCCCGCTGTAGATGCACCATCTCTTGATAATACTTGATACACACTTTCTGCGCCTAGCTGAAAGGCGTTAAAGAAAAGCGCTTATGGGAGACAACCCATGTTTTTACTACAGTACTTTTATTTTATATTTGAGTCTTGGAAGTTGTTTACTACTGTAGCAACCTCTTCTTATCTTAGTTTTATTGCATTGTTGTGCCAAGTAAAGTCTCTAATAGAAGTAAGATACTAGATTTGGATTACTGCGCAGAAATAGTTTTCTTTGCTGTCACGAATCTGGGTAAAATTCTCTGTAGGAAACTCAGAAAATTATGCCAATTTACGTGAGTGATCCTCAGATATGTACGCAACTTTAATTAGTTTTAAGTTTTCTCATCTGAGCAAGTCTGGTGCCTGTTAAAAATACGTCTTTACGAACTGTTCTGTTTTGACAGATTCTGCCTTTTATTTTGCATTGCCTGTTTTGCTATGTTAGATGGATTTCTTTGTTCCATTGACTTTCAGTAGCTTTGTGCAATATCCAGAAGTATAAAGAATGATTGTGTCACCTCTGAATATGTGAATTTTGATTATGCACTAACCCTCTAATGAGTTTGTTTTGAGTTTGGTGTGGAGGAAGTTTTCAAGGATCAAGAGAGGAGGATGATATACACTATGATCAAGGAGAGTGAAAGCCCTAAGCTTGGGGATGCCCCGGTGGTTCACCCCTGCATACATCAAGAAGACTCAAGCGTCTAAGCTTGGGGATGCCCAAGGCATCCCCTTCTTCATCGACAACATTATCAGGTTCCTCCCCTGAAACTATATTTTTATTCCATCACATCTTATGTACTTTGCTTGGAGCGTCTGTTTGTTTTTGTTTTTGTTTTTGTTTGAATAAAATGGATCCTAGCATTTATTGTGTGGGAGAGAGACACGCTCCGCTGTTGCATATGGACAAATATGTCCTTAGGCTTTACTCATAGTATTCATGGCGAAAGTTTCTTCTTCGTTAAATTGTTATATGGTTGGAATTGGAAAATGATATATGTGGTAATTGGTATAATATCTTGAATAATGTGATACTTGGCAATTGTTGTGCTCATGTTTAAGCTCTTGCATCATATACTTTGCACTTATTAATGAAGAAATACATAGAGCATGCTAAAATCTGATTTGCATGTTTGGTTTCTCTAAAGTCTAGATAATTTCTAGTATTGAGTTTGAACAACAAGGAAGACGGTATATAGTCTTATAATGTTTACAATATGTCTTTTATGTGAGTTTTGCTGCACCGGTTCATCCTTGTGTTTGTTTCAAATAACCTTGCTAGCCTAAACCTTGTATCGAGAGGGAATACTTCTCATGCATCCAAAATCCTTGAGCCAACCACTATGCCATTTGTGTCCACCATACCTACCTACCACATGGTATTTCTCCGCCATTCCAAAGTAAATTGCTTGAGTGCTACCTTTAAAATTTCCATTCTTTACCTTTACAATATATAGCTCATGGGACAAATAGCTTAAAAACTATTGTGGTATTGAATATGTACTTATGCACTTTATCTCTTATTAAGTTGCTTGTTGTGCGATAACCATGTTCCTGGGGACGCCATCAACTACTTTTTGTTGAATATCATGTGAGTTGCTATGCATGTTCGTCTTGTCTGAAGTAAGAGCGATCTACCACCTTATGGTTAGAGCATGCATATTGTTAGAGAAGAACATTGGGCCGCTAACTAAAGCCATGATCCATGGTGGAAGTTTCAGTTTTGGACATATATCCTCAATCTCATATGAAAAATAATTGTTGCTACATGCTTATGCATAAAAGAGGAGTCCATTATCTGTTGTCTATGTTGTCCCGGTATGGATGTCTAAGTTGAGAATAACCAATAGCGAGAAATCCAATGCGAGCTTTCTCCTTAGACCTTTGTACAAAGGCATAGAGGTACCCCTTTGTGACACTTGGTTAAAACATGTGCATTGCGATAATCCCGGTAGTCCAAGCTAATTAGGACAAGGTGCGAGCACTATTAGTATACTATGCATGAGACTTGCAACTTGTAGGATATAAATTACATAACTCATATGCTTTATTACTACCGTTGACAAAATTGTTTCTTGTTTTCAAAACCAAAGCTCTAGCACAAATATAGCAATCAATGCTTCCCTCTGCGAAGGGCCATTCTTTTACTTTTATGTTGAGTCAGTTCACCTATTTCTCTCCACCTCAAGAAGCAAAGACTTGTGTGAACTGTGCATTGATTCCTACATACTTGCATATTGCACTTGTTATATTACTTTACATTGACAATATCCATGAGATATACATGTTACAAGTTGAAAGCAACCGCTGAAACTTTATCTTCCTTTGTGTTGCTTCAATACCTTTACTTTGAATTATTGCTTTATGAGTTAACTCTTATGCAAGACTTATTGATGCTTGTCTTTAAGTACTATTCATGAAAAGTCTTTGCTTTATGATTCAATTGTTTACTCATGTCATTTACCGTTGTTTCAAATCGCTGCATTCATTACATGTGCTTACAATAGTATTGATCAAGATTATGTTGGTAGCATTGTCACCAAGAAATTATCTTTGTTATCGTTTACCTACTCGGGACGAGTAGGAACTAAGCTTGGGGATGCTTGATACGTCTCAAACGTATCTATAATTTCTTATGTTCCATGCTACTTTTATGATGACACTCACATGTTTTATACACATTATATGTCATTATTATGCATTTTCCGGCACTAACCTATTAACGAGATGCCGAAGAGCCAGTTGCTGTTTTCTGCTGTTTTTGGTTTCAGAAATCCTAGTAAGGAAATATTCTCGGAATTGGACGAAATCAAAGCCCAGGGTCCTATTTTTGCACGAAGCTTCCAGAAGACCGAGGGGGAAAGGAAGTGGGGCCACGAGGCGCCGCCACAACAGGGCGGCGCGGCCAAGCCCTAGGCCGCGCGGCCCTGGCGTGTGGGGCCCTCGTGTGGCCCCCCGCGTTGCCCTTCCGCCTACTTAAAGCCTCCGTCGCGAAACCCCCAGTACCGAGAGCCACGATACGGAAAACCTTACTGAGACGCCGCCGCCGTCAATCCCATCTCGGGGGATTCAAGAGATCGCCTCCGGCACCCTGCCGGAGAGGGGATTCATCTCCCGGAGGACTCTACACCGCCATGGTCGCCTCCGGATTGATGAGTGAGTAGTTCACCCCTGGACTATGGGTCCATAGCAGTAGCTAGATGGTTGTCTTCTCCTCATGTGCTTCATTGTCAGATCTTGTGAGCTGCCTAACATGATCAAGATCATCTATCTGTAATGCTATATGTTGTGTTTGTTGGGATCCGATGAATAGAGAATACTATGTTATGTTGATTATCAATCTATTACCTATGTGTTGTTTATGATCTTGCATGCTCTCCGTTGTTAGTAGAGGCTCTGGCCAAGTTTTTGCTAGTAACTCCAAGAGGGAGTATTTATGCTCGATAAGCGGGTTCATGCCTCCATTAAACTGCAGGACAAAGGATGAAAGTTCTAAGGTTGTGGATGTGATGTTGCCACTAGGGATAAAACATTGATGCTATGTTCGAGGATATAGTTATTGATTACATTACGCACCATACTTAATGCAATTGTCTGTTGCTTGCAACTTAATACCGGAAGGGGTTCGGATGATAACCTGAAAGTGGACTTTTTAGGCATAGATGCATGCTGGATAGCGGTCTATGTACTTTGTCGTAATGCCCAATTGAATCTCACAATATTCATCATGTCATGTATGTGCATTGTCATGCCCTCTCTATTTGTCAATTGCCCAACTGTAATTTGTTCACCCAACATGCTATTTATCTTATGGGAGAGACACCTCTAGTGAACTGTGGACCCCGGTCCATTCTTTTACATCGAATACAATCTACTGCAATACTTGTTTTACTGTTCTCTGCAAACAATCATCATCCACACTATACATCTAATCCTTTGTAACAGCAAGCCGGTGAGATTGACAACCTCACTGTTTCGTTGGGGCAAAGTACTTTGGTTGTGTTGTGCAGGTTCCACGTTGGCGCCGGAATCCCTGGTGTTGCGCCGCACTACACTCCGTCACCATCAACCTTCAACGTGCTTCTTGGCTCCTACTGGTTCGATAAACCTTGGTTTCTTACTGAGGGAAAACTTGCTTCTATACGCATCACACCTTCCTCTTGGGGTTCCCAACGGACGTGTGTATACACGCTATCAGTATGCCAAAGGCATGCCGAACTTGGCTAATTTAGGCTGTTGAGGTACCGGTTTAAAGATTATTCCGGATAACAAAGATAGGTGCATTGCTAAGTGAAATCATACCGGTATCCCAGGAGGGGTATGCCGGAAAATGCTAAGAAGGTACCGGAGTACCGGTACAGCCTACACTGTAGCGCGTCAGCAAGCTTGTCAAAGATTCTCTCAAGAGCTAGAGGACAAGGATGAGCGAAGCACTTCATCTTTAATCGAAGCTCTGAGGCCAAAGCAGAAGATGACGTAAAAGGTACCGGAGGATGTCACCGTTCCTGATTAAAGGTCTACCGGCGTCACCTGCTGCCAAAGACGCTTTGTAAAGTAGTTTGTCTAGTCAAAGATGCCACTAGGGTTTCCTAGGGTTTCTTCCCCTGTAAGCCACCCTCTCCCCTATATAAGGAGAGGGAGCACCCCCTTGCGCGGGGTAAGCAAGTAAGGACTCAACAGTTGATAGCTTGTAACCTAGTTCGATCATGAATAGAGAGATCCAAAGTTGAGCTAGTTCTTGTGTTCTTCTTCTTCTTCAACCTCTGGCCAAGGCCAAGTTCATCAAGAAAGCATCCGGTAATCCATCCGGAAACCATCCCAACCTTACCAAAACCCTCCCCCGAATCCTCTAGCGCACATTCGGCCCCAACTTAAGCCATCCCATGGCATCTGTCTGTTCACCACGACGACAGGTTGCGCCCAACGTGAGGCCAGCAGCTGCGCTTGCTGGAGTTCATATTCGGGCGGGCCTCCTCACCCTCTCCGGCGAGCGTGTGGTCACTGCGCTCGTCGACCGTGTCCTCTCCATGGACTTCATCAACGACAACATAGGCTGCTTCGCCAACGGCGGCAAGTTCCCCAAAAACGGTCGCATCATCGAGTTCGGCAGCCTCCGCGTCTACTACGGCACCGTCCCTGAGCGCCAGTGCCTCTCGCCGATGCTGGTAGCTCCGGACCCGCCAAGATCTGCAGCTCGTAGCGGCCGCGCCGCCGGCAGCGTGGAGGTGCTGGTGGTTGGCGCGGCTGACGCCGGTAAGGAAGCTGCGGCGAAAGGCGCTGGACAGACCAAGTCTACGCGCACGGCCAAGCCGCCAACCGAGCGTGACCAGGGGGTTGCGGGTGCATCTGCAGCGCCACCGGAGACTCCTCTCCAAGCGGCCATGAGCGTGCTGGCAACGCCCATCACACAGAACATCGACCCGGCAGTGGCTCAAGCGGAGCTAGAGGCGCAATGCCAGAAGCTGCTCTCCGGAGGCGCGGACATCATCCGGGCGCAGCGCGAGCTGAACCTAACCCTACGTGAGTACAACGCTGCCCATGGCTTTGCTTTTGTTAGCTCTCAGCCTGCTAGAGTACTGGAAAACCGGCTTAGAGCTCGCAACATAGATCAGGATCTGCGTAAGGAGATTCTTGCCGGAAAAAGTACCTCTGCATCTTTGAGCATCGTAGAAAAGCCTAAGTACAGTAGTCCGGATAAAACCATAAAAGCTGCTAGGGCTGCAGTAGAGCTGTGTGACTCGCTTACCGGAGATGCTTTAGCAAAACAGCAAGATCGTGTTAGGGAGTTGCTTGATATGATACAGGAACAAAATGCTGAGCAGCTTGCTAAGGTGAAAAAAGCTGTGGCATCGAAATCTGTGCGTTCGGCAAAGAATGCCGGAAGCAAGTCCCATGGGCAGGCATCGTCCCCCCAGCCGGACAGGAGAAAAGAAAAAGAGATGAATGCGCAGCAAATGACCGTGTATGATCCGGTACTTGCCGGAAAACAACAAGCCGGGCGACACGAGGCCGGTAGAAAATACCAATGGGCAGTTCGTGGCTATGCCGGAAGTGGCTATGCCGGAAATGATTATGTCAGTAGAGGTGAAACCGGGAAAAATTATCGCGCAGCAAGAGCAGCTTATGTTGAGGAGGAAATGCCGCCGCCAAGGTACCGGCAGGCAAGAGCCGCGGTACCGGAACGTTACGATGAAGCTGATTCAGGAACTGAAAGAATCGCAGCCTACCGGAACCCTTTGGGGGAACGGCTAGGAGAAAGATGCCTGCCAGACCGGGATGCGAGGCACAGGCTGGACATGATGTATTTATCTGAGATGATTTAGGCAGAAGGTCCTCCGGGCCCAAAATGCTTTGGCCCACGAATCATGAAAGAGGAACCACCGGTTCACAACTTCACGTTGCCCCGTGACACAAAAACGTATGATGGCACCACTAAGCCGGAAGACTGGCTTGCGAATTATGTAACCGCAGTATATGTCGCTGGCGGCGGAGGAGGAAACCGGCGTTGGGCCGTGAGAATCGTACCGTCCTTCCTGGTAGGACCGGCACGCATTTGGCTTAACAACTTGCCAGCAGGAAGTATAAATGGCTGGTTGGACTTTGAGGAAGCTTTCGTAAGTAACTTCAGCAGTACCTACCGGAGGCCAAACAGGCCGCAGCAGCTCGCCCTGTGCGTGCAGCGCTCCAATGAAATGGACCGGGATTACCTGACCCGGTGGAACTCCACAAGGAACTCCTGTGAAGGAGTGATCGAGGCACAGGCCATTGCTTGGTTTTGCAATGGGTGCAGAAGAGGTTCACCGCTGTGGAAAAAGCTGCAGAGAAACATGCCAGCAACTTTGGCAGAGATGATACGTGTGGCAGATAGCTACGCATTGAGAGACCCAATGCAACCGGCGGTTCAAGCTGAACCGGCGCAAAAAGGCCAACCGCGCCAAGATCAATATCGGGACAACCGGCACAACAAAAGAAGGGAAGATTTTCCGGCTCGAATGTATGGTCTGCAGCAAGTAGCCGCGGTGCAGGATAATTCCGGCGCCAGCGGAAGCCAGAGGCAAAAAACCGGATCGCAACCATGGGCGGGTCCTAAAAACAATGGGTTGAAAAGAAACCGTGGCAAAATGATGAGATGTACACCATGGAATCCGCTATGGATCAGCCGTGTCGGTGGCACACACCAAATCCCGCAAGGCCTGCGAACCATTTGACAAATGATTGCACTTGGACCAAAAGATTGATGGAAAGAGGCATGACGAAAGATGCAAGGGACCAGGGTACCGGAAGACTACCACCACCACCCCCGCTTACCGGAGCAAATGCTCTACCGGTACAGCCTCAGTCGAACCGGCAGCAGCAACAACAAGTTCATCAGGTGGAAGATGGCAATGGCCAACCACCACCGCCGGCACCTTTGGGCCAGAACGTTTACAAGGATCCGCACCTCTGTTGTGTTGTGTTCGTTACTGAGCCAACAGACAAGCAAAGCATGCATCGCCATTCCATGGAAGTGAACGCAGTGATGCCGGCAGTTCCAAAATACATGTTGTGGTCAGATCAGGAAATTACCTGGTCATTCAAGGATCACCCTAAGATAATGCCGAATCCGGGTGGCTACGCTCTCGTTGTGGACCCAATCATGCATGGGCCAACGACTCGTGTCAAGTTCAGCAAAGTGCTGATAGACAATGGGAGCAGCATAAATATCATGTACCGGCACACCATGCATACGCTTGGGATAACAGAAAATATGCTACAACCAACTCACACAACGTTCCACGGAATCGTGCCGGGATTGTCTTGTTCGCCCATGGGAAAAATACGGGTGGATGTATCGTTTGGAGGAGGTGATAATTGCCGGGTCGAAAACCTTCTGTTCGAGGTGGTGGACCTAGACAGTCCTTACCATGCACTGCTGGGGAGACCGGCATTGGCGGCGTTCATGGCCTCAACTCATACGGCGTATCTCAAGATGAAGATGCCGGCACCTCGCGGACCCTTGACTGTGGTGGGTAACTATAAGGTCTCGCTGGAAACCGCTTCCGCCGGATCAAACCTGGCAGAATCGCTGGTGATTGCAGAGGAAAAAAGAAGGATACAAACCGCGGATGCGCTGGCTCAGTCCTCACAGTTGAGTTTAGCGGCAATGAGTGGCAACTTGGGCACACCGGCATTTAAGCCAATCAAGGAGACAAAGGACATCGTGCTGGACCCGGCGTACCCTGAGCGTACCGTTCATATCGGTGCTGGCCTGAGTGAGGCATAGGAAAGCGCGCTCGTCAACTTCCTCCGTGAGAATCGGAATATCTTTGCCTGGTCTACCGATGACTTGGCAGGTGTTCCGAGGGAGTTGGCTGAGCACTCTCTGAATGTCCGGAAGGATGCAAGGCCGGTAAGACAGCCCTTACGCCGATTCGCTGAAGACAGGAGGAAAATCATTGGAGAAGAAGTGACAAAGTTACTGGTTGTTGGTTTTACCGTGGAGGTACTGCATACCGAGTGGCTAGCCAATCACCGTGGAGGTACTGCATACCGAGTGGCTAGCCAATCCGGTGCTGGTCGAGAAGAAAAAAGAGGAAGACCCCAAAGCTCCAAAGGTGTGGCGCATGTGCATCGACTACACCAACCTGAACAAGGCTTGCCCGAAAGATCCTTTCCCCTTACCCAGGATTGATCAAGTGATCGATTCCACTGCTGGCTGTGAGCTGTTGTCTTTTCTGGATGCTTATTCCGGTTTCCATCAAATTCCCCTGAAAAAGGAATATCAAATAAAAACTGTGTTCATTACCCCGCACGGGGCTTATTGCTATGTCACTATGCCTTTTGGTTTGCGCAACGCTGGTGCAACGTACCAGCGCTGTATGCAAAAATGTTTGTTTGCTCAAATTGGGAAAAATGTGCAAGTTTATGTGGACGATGCCGTGATAAAAACTAAGGTAAAAGAAACCTTGATCGATGATCTGACGCAAACATTTGACAACTTGAGGAGGTTCCGGATGAAACTCAATCCGGCAAAATGCACTTTCGGTGTCGCTGCCGGCAAACTGCTTGGCTTTCTCATGTCAAGCCGCGGAATAGAGGTTAATCCGGTAAAAATCCGGGCCATCGAGAGAATGACTATACCGCAAGAACTTAAGGACATGCAAAAGTTTACCGGTAGCTTGGCATCGCTAAGCTGGTTCATAAGCGGGTTGGGAGAAAAGGCCCTGCCACTCTATGCTTTAATGAAAAAATCCGATACCTTCGTCTGGACCCCTCAGGCAGACGCGGCGTTCAAAGAGCTAAAAAATATGCTAGCCACAGCACCGGTATTGGCTTCACCTTTGGAAAGGGAGCCCATGCTGTTGTACATAGCAGCAACGAACCGGGTCGTGAGTGTTGTGATTGTGGTGGAAAGAGAAGAGGAAGGAAAAACTGTGCAGAGGTCGGTATACTACCTGAGCGAGGTGCTCTCCCTCTCAAAACAAAACTACCCTCACTTCTAGAAAATGACCTACGGCGTGTTCATGGCCGCCACGAAACTCAAGCACTACTTCGAAGAGCACCCCATGAAGGTGGTGAGCGAGGCACCCATTTCAGATATCATGTGCAACAAGGATGCTAGCGGCAGGATTGCAAAATGGGCAATTCAGCTATTGCCGTATGTACCGGTATACGAGAGAAGAGATGCCATAAAATCACAAGCCTTGGCTGATTTTCTGGTCGATTGGGCGGAAATGCAATACAAACCGCCGGAACAAAAAATAGAATACTGGAAGATGCACTTTGACGGATCCAAGCTCAAAGAGGGTCCAGGTGCCGGTGTAGTTCTTACTTCACCTAAGGGATATCACCTCCGATATGTTCTGCAAGTACACTTCAGGGCATCAAACAATGTCACTGAGTATGAGGCTCTACTCCATGGGCTCAAGGTCGCAAAAGAAATCGGTGCACACCGGATCATTTGCTACGGTGACTCAGATCTTGTGGTGCAACAATGTTCCGGAGATTGGGACGCAAAAGATGCCAACATGGCCTCATACCGGTTTCATGTGCAAAAGATTGCCGGATTCTTCGAGGGGTGTGAGTTTCACCATGTGCCGTGGGCGGAAAATGAAGCCGCGGATACGCTCTCTAAGTTGGGCTCCTCCAGGCAAGAAATCCCTCCCGGAGTAGCTTTCGCTCACCTAAGGACGCCATCGATCAAACCAAGTCTGGAGTCGGAATCAATCTTTGTACCGGAGTCACACGTTGTGCCAATGGACATTGACGAAGGAAACCCGGGGACTGTTCCGGTAAACCCGGGGACTGCAGGATCTATGCCGGCAGAAGCTATGATGGTGGACAGTATGGAGGTGGACGTGCCGGTGTTTCTGGTTCGGGAAGCACCAACCTGGGTTGAACCTATTAAGGAATTCCTGATCAACGGCACCCTGCCGGTTGACGAAAATGAGTCGAGAAGGATCCAGAGGAGGTCCAAGGCCTATACCATCATCAACGGAGAGGTATACAAGAGAAGTGTTACCGGTGTCCTCCAAAGATGTGTGGAACCGGAAGAGGGAAAAGAGATGCTGGTGGAGATTCACCAAGGAGAATGTGGGCATCATGCCTCATCAAGGGCACTGGTGGCAAAGGTGTTCCGGCATGGGTTCTACTGGCCCACTTCACTAGAATATGCTGAGGATCTGGTACGAAAATGCAACGGGTGCCAGAGGTACGCCAAGCAAAACCATACCCCAGCATCCGGTATAAAAACTATACCGTTAACTTGGCCATTCACTGTTTGGTGCCTTGACATGGTTGGCCCATTCAAAACTGCAAGAGGAAAGATGACCCACATCCTAGTGATGGTGGATAAGTTCACCAAGTGGCTTTAGGTGAAACCTATAGCAAAATGTGGTAGGCACACGGCGGTGAAATTCTTGAAAGATGTTATCTTGCGGTATGGATACCCGCATAGTATCATCACTGACAATGGGACAAACTTTGCTCAAGGAGAGTTCAAACGATTATGTGAGGATAACAACATCCGGTTGGATTTGTGTTCAGTGGCACACCCGTAAGGCAACGGTCAAGTGGAAAGAACCAATGCTTTGGTGCTTTCCGGTATCAAACCAAGACTCATTGAGCCGCTTGAAAAGACACCGGGATGTTGGCTCGATGAGCTACCATCGGTGTTGTGGAGCATAAGAACAACACCGAACCGGTCTACCGGATACACTCCATTCTTCATGGTTTATGGGGCGGAAGCCGTGATACCAACCGATATCATTCATGATTCACCAAGGGTTCAGCTCTATACCGAAGAAGAGGTAAAAGAGGCCCGAGAAAATGATGTGGACTTACTAGAGGAAGCAAGAGAGCTGGCTTTGGCAAGAACAGCCATATACCAGCAGAACCTCAGACGCTATCATAGCCGGAAGGTTAATCCGAGAGTGTTCCGGGAAGGGGACCTGGTGCTACGCTTAGTGCAGGGCACTGAGGGGCGCCACAAACTCTCACCTCCGTGGGAAGGACCTTTCATTGTGAGCAAGGCTCTACACAATGATGCCTACTACTTGATCGATGCACATGAATCAAAGAAGGGAAAGGCGGACAGATCAGGAGAGGAGACCAAGCGCCCATGGAACATAGCTTTGATGCGTCCTTTCTATTCCTGAGGATGTGTTGTAAGGAGTTCTTTTTGTACCATATTTGCTATGAATAAAAGATGCCGGCACCTCGAATGAATCTCGGGGACTGCCTCTACCGGAATTGCATGCAATGTGTTTATTTTTTCAGTATACCGGTTTGTTGTTGGACATTTTCTCTTTCCGGTTTAGTAGCGTGCTAAACCTACCGAAGTCTTCGACTTTGCTGCTGTCGGAAACCCGGCTTCATGGCAAGCAAGATAAACCGGAAGGATCCAAGCACGTGAAACACGCAAAGAGAGGGTGAGAACAAACAATCCGAAGAAAGCTTGACTAACCCCGGTTATACCGGTTTTTTGTGAAAAATTTCGAATTATTTCTAAGTTCAAGAAAGTGCTTACTTGGCAAAATAACTTTTTGACTCATACGCCAAAAAACCTAGAGAGGTAGGCAGAGCCAAAGCAAAGGAACCAAGTGTGCATCAGATTGGATGCGGGAACGATTCCGGAATCTTCACAGTGCAAGATCAAAGCAAACAATAAAGGCAAATTGCTAAAGTAGCATACAAACATAACTTAATAAGTTACCGGTATATCATATAAGATACCGGCACAATGAAGAGTAGCACAACCAAAAGAACCTCACAGTATTATCTTGCATCAAATACCCCGGCATACCGGTGTAGAATTTAACGAACATTGTTTTGAGGCAACAGGAATGACAAACACATAGTGAGAGTATTCAAGCAACAAGAAGCTCGGGGCCATCTTCAGGAACTTTCGGAGCTTGCTCTGGAGGGGCATCGCCTTCTTCAGCATCTTCCTCCTCATCAGAACTTTCTTCCTCGTCGTCAGTGACTTCGTCTCTGACGTCGGCAGGAGGAGGGATGAAGATGCCGGTGCTAGCGAACTGGGCCACCCGGTTGGCGCGGTCCTGGCACTTGGCAGTTAAGGTGGGGTCCGTATCGGTAGGAGCCATGCCGCGCAAGCTGTGGAGGGCGTCGAGGTCCAGCTCCTCGTACCAGGAACATGCAACGCGAAGCGCTGCATCCGCTCCGGCACGGGCCGATGAGCATTTCCACTCTCGGAACCTTCTTCCGGCGTCCTTCAGACGATCGGAGAGGAGCGTCAGGTTTGCCGGAAGCTTTTCCCCAGGCCACAGGACCTTGAAGATTTGCATGGCCCTTTCCGGCAGCTCAACAAGATGTCGGTCCACAGCTCGCATGTGGGAGATCCGGGCGGCTAGCGCGACAAGATGGTCGTAGGCGTCCCAGGGTGCATCCGGATTGCTAAGAGCTTGCTCAGCCCTGCGCTCTGTTACCTTCTTGTGCGCATGCGGTTGTGAGTCCGGGAAAAGCTCTGCAAGGAAAGAAAAAGAAGAAAAAAGGAACCGGTATAAGGACATACCGCCAGAAAGTATAAGCTTATAAACAAAAAGAAAATAAAAAAGACTTACTGAGGGCCAGTGCATCGGCCTGAATGACCAACCGGTCATATTCAGCCAGGTCCGACGTGAGGGTGGCATTCCGGTCCCGCGCCTCCTTCAGCAGCCGGGACTCCTTCTCCAGCTCCTTCCGCAGTTTTGCGCTGGCGTCAGAGAAGTCCTTCAGCGACTCGTCCAGCTTGGCTTCGGCGGCAGCCTGTGCCTCCTTGAGCTCCCGCGAATGTCGGAGTTCAACCTCCATGAGTTTGTCCTTTAACCCGGCGGAGATGTTCTCCTGGGCGTCCAGGGCTTGGCGGTGCTCGAGGACAAGCTGCTCCTTTTCAGCTGTAATCCGGAAGAAGAAATGATTAACAGAGAGAAATCGGTAGATTCAAGAGAGGCAGGATGAACGAAAAAGAAAACGGTACCTTTGAGCGTGGAGAGCTGGGCAGAGAGGTCCTCGAAGGAGGCTTCCGGAAGCGCTGCTGTGCAAAGAACTTGTGAATATAGATTGAAAAAATCAACCGGTACAGAAAGAGTCGGAGGCAGAAAAACAAACCTTGCCACTTGCTATGGGCCTCGGCAAGGAACCGGTGCTCCCACAGAAGCTCCTCAAAGAGTTGCTTCCGGGTGTCCAAGGTGCCCTGTTCAAGATTAAGAGATTCCGGTAAGGCTATGCCGGTGTTTTGTTTGAAGCAAAGTTTCGCGCTAAGTACTGCATACTCAACCCGAAACTCGGGGACTGGCTATGCCGGCGTTTTGTTTCAAGCAAAGTTTCGCGCTAAGTACTGCATACTCAACCCGAAACTCGGGGACTGGCTATGCCGGCGTTTTGTTTCAAGCAAAGTTTCGCGCTAAGTACTGCGTAATCAACCCGAAACTCGGGGACTGGCTATGTCGGTGTTTTGTTTCAAGCAAAGTTTCGCGCTAAGTACTGCATGCTCAACCCGAAACTCGAGGACTGGCTATGCCGGTTTTTTGTTTCTAAGAAAGTTTTGCGCTAAGAACTGCGTTCTCAACCCGAAACTCGGGGACTGCAAGGATATACATATAAACTAGAAGATTGAAAACCGGTATGAGTTTAAAGAAGGGATTTCTATTTTCGTGCCCCTGCTTCGTTAGTTGTACTCAGTTTTCCCCAGCTCGTTAGTTTTTCCTCAGTTTTCCCCTCCCTCTAGTTTGAAACCCCTCGAAGACGCGGGTTGCCGTCAGGTCAGAGGCCTTACCGTTACCGTGAGGTCAGTTCCTCGCTGACCGTCTCGTGCTGACGGGTGGATCTATCTACCGCTGACGCGTGGGCCGTTTTATTTCCTGATTGTATACGCGGTGCTGCCAATGACAAATGGGGCCGCTCTATGGGGCTGCCGCAGCCAATGACCAGTGGGTCGTCTATTTATTTATAGAAAATTATATATTGCCGCTCTGTGGGGCCTCCGCAGCCAATGACCGCTGTGGTCGTCTATTTTATTTAGAGAATATAATATAGAGCCGCTCTGTAGGGGTCGCCTCAGCCCATTTTCGCAGCTTAATCTACAGTGACTCTTATGCTAAACATTGTGTATCCCGACGTTGACCTAGCAGTGGCGGCGAGCATAGCCGTTCTGACCATGCCGATATCGGCATCGGCATCGGCATCGTTTGGAGGATGTGGTGCTCGAATAATAGTGGAAATGCGATATTATTTTTTACATGCATAATATATAGAAAATAGCTAGATCTCTAAATCGATGCATATGAAGCTACATATATATTCTTGGTCATAATCCCCTTAATTATCTAAAGGGGATGGATGCATGGCTTCACGTCGTCGTCGCTTTCATCGTCAGTATCTTCGTCGTCTGAGTAGTAGTACCTCCTGCACATTGTTCCGTCGAACACCTTCACTGTGAGCACATCATCGCCTTCATATTTGAAGTGTACGAACCAGCCGAAATCCACACCGTGCGCGATGGCGAATTTCTCCCAGCCCTTGTCGAGGTACATCCGGCCTTGTCCGTCAAATAGGACCTCCACGGTCCAGAGACGAGGACCGCAGTCAGCTGCTCGCAGATACACCTTAGCTGGCTCCTTGCCGTCAAGATAGTCCGCAAATTTTTTTGGGAGTTCCTGCAAAGAGATCGAGCGCCGATCGTTTGAAATTAGGGAACCCTTGAAATTAAAGGTTTTTTAGAACATGCCCATAATTAATCACATGCATCATATATGTGGGAACGCGTACGTACCTTCTTGACCAAAGGGTCTTCATAGACGACGATGAAGAACTCCTCTATGATCAATGGCAGTGTTGACGGTGGTGGTGGCAATGATGATGATCCACTTCCCCTTCCCCTTCCCCTTCCCCTTCCGGTCCCGACCAGAGAGAGAGATAGGGGTTATCCTGCCCGTTAGATCATACGATCAACGGTCGTCGGGCACGATCCGCGTGACATGGGCTAGACCAATCAGGGCAATGTTGGGCGTCTGTGAGAGTTTGTGAAGGGAGAGGGCAAAACTGAGTAGTATCAAGAAACCAAGGGCAAGTGAGTAGTAAACAGACTAAGGGATTCAAATATGAGATTTAAAAAATGGAAAATGCGTGTTTTGTACAATGAAACCCATCTTGGCCTACCTCAAACTATTTGCTATACAAATCTACATGAGTGTGAAAATTATGGTCTCATTCAGACAAAGTATGTTTTGGGGAAAGCTGTTTTGGGTAGGGCTTATTATGGAAAACCATGCACCTTCATAGCTACTAGGTGATTTGAGAAGTGGCAATTTGTGGTGAAACTTGATTTATCTACGATTTATCTATGATTTGAGAAGTGGAAATTTGTAGTAAAGACTCCATGAGTAAGTGCCACTCCTTTTCGGAATTTTTTGCACATTAAATAACTCATTTAACTAGTTAATCCCATTTGTTGACTCTCTGTTGACCAGCCACTTGAGGGTAAAACTGAGTATATTGCACTAGCCAGTATTAGCACTCAAGGTGAAAACTGAGCATACAAAAAATGCTAGTATATGACTCGAGGGTATACATGAGTATATCTAAATTTCCAGGGTTAGACTCGAGGACGCGTGTTGCGGTGCAGAAGTGGAAGACGTGCCATTGTTGACGCGTGTCGCGGTGCAGACGTGGAAGACGTGCCATTGTTGACGCGGGTCGCATTTAGGACGCGTAAGCCCCTCTCTCCCTCCCTCTCGCACACGCACGTCTCATTATCGCTCACGCACGAAACCACCCCTTCACGTCCCATCAACTTCTCCAAAACCCCAACCGCCGCACGAGCCCTCCCCTCGCCGGCGATGGAGAAGAAGAATGCGCCGGCGGCCATCGCCCCGAGCCCGTCGCCTCCGAGCCCGTCGCCCTCCGAGCCCGTCGCCTCCGAGCCCGTCGCCGCCGAGCCCGTCGCCGCCGAGCCCATCGCCGCCGAGCCCGTCGCCTCCGAGGGCGGCGCATCCGAGGGCGGCGCATCCAGCGCTGGCGCCTCCGTGAACCGGGCCGGTCTCACGGCTGACGGACCACTTCACAAGATCGGCGAATGCTTATTGGCGAAAGAGGAGTACGTGGACAGCTACTCGCTATGAGGCAAGTCTGTAGAAATTGGCGCTCAGGTTTACTCCGATCCCGACGTGCACCCGCACGAATGGATCATGCTACACCACGCCCTTCCACGCGCCGCTGAGTTCACCTTCCTCCATCTCGCACATCCCGCTTACGTCACCATAGATCTATCTGCAGTTCGTGCAAGGTTCAAATTCCTCGGCTTTTCCCGTGGCGTCACCATAGATCTTATTTTCAATCTTAGTGCTGAATGTTATCTTTTCAATATATTTTAGATTCTACTTCGTCGGCTTTTCCCGTGGCGTCATCGTGCTTGCCTGTAAGAACCCGCCGCACAAGATACGGCTGCTGAACCCACTCACAAAGAAATCGAACACGATGTTTGAGGCGCAGAGATGCCATCTGTTTTTCTCGAAATCAGTCGCTGTTATCAAATCCCCGACTATGGTCTTCGTTGCCACACATTACCCGCCGGAAATTGGTTGGGTCGATGAGAGCACTCCAACTAAGGATATAAATGAAGATGGGGATTGGGGAGAAGGAAGATTTTCGATCAAGAACCATGTTTTCCGTTGCATTACCCCGTTCAATGGTGAACCGTATGCAGTAGCTTCGACAATTTTGAGATCGGAAGAATAGTGTGCACCAATATACAAGCTTGCAGCAGCGCGAGCACTGTCAAGATGGAGACACTAATTTCATTTCCAGAACTTGGACGTCAGAAGTTCTACCTTGTGAAGTCGGATGGTGATCTGCTGCTTGTGTTGTTGGTCAGCGCGGCTTTGGCGGGCAAACCATTGGTGTACCGTGTGGACACTCAGAGCCGCTCTCTCCATCCGGTCACTAACATTGGCAGTAATGCCTTCTTCGTGAATTTTATCCGGTGTATCTCCGTCGACACCAGAGTGTACCCGACACTTCAACCTGGCAGCATCTACTACACGGATTTGGGTTATATCAGAGCGTACTCTCATGATACAAATGCCTGGGATGAGTGGCCACTACGTGTGGATAGAATAGGACTCTACGGTTTGAGAAATGAACACAGGCCATACCGTTTGGAGGATGTATTGGCCTCACACTGCAGACGGAAGGAGTTCAATGAATATTTCCTTGGGGAATTGCACGAATGGAGCGACGGAGAAATATATGAGGAGGAATGAAGAACAAATTCATTCATCCTAATCTTCTTGTTGTCCATACATTGCGTGCGTGATCTTGTATATTTTTGCAGCTTAGTTTGTCGTGAACATTAACAATGTTATTGGCTGCTTTTGGCTGCTGTATGCAGTTTACCTATGTATTATACTTAGTTTTCTGATTAGGTCTTTGTGAATTTATCATATAATAGCTTCTAGATTTGCTACTAGATTTGCTGCCATATTGGGCAAAAAACGAGGGCCAAAAGGCATAAATAACCCCAGAGATTTGCTACTAGATTTGCTGCCATATTGAAGAAAGACAGAAATAGAAGCTTCTCTAGATTTGATACTAATTTGGTGAAAAAGACAGAGAGAGAAAGAGGGGAAAAGGTGCTTTTAAAAATGCCAATTTGGGCCGAGAGAGACAAAACCCAGCTCCTGCTCACGTGCAACCAAACGCTTCTCGTCCTGTCCCACGCGGTCCCTTTCTACCAGCCCCACGCGACGCGGCCCCACACGACGCGGCCCCACAGACGACGGGGCGCAACACGTCAGCACAGAACGTCCAAATAAACGGATTCCTTCCGTCTGAGCTCCTTCTGCGGGTCTTCAGACAAAGGCTAGGGTAAAACTGAGGAAAAACTAAGGGGCTGGGGAAAACTGAGCACAACTAAGGAACCGAGGGCACGAAAATAGAAATCCCTTTAAAGAACTTTGAGGTTTGTGCAACTTACCACCACATTGCCGCTGGCATCGTGCCAAGCGGTGTCAAACTCCTTGACGGCGCGCTTTAGCCGGCTCAGGTGTTGCGCTGTGCTCTGCGGACCGGAAGGGTCGACGACCGGAAGCTTGTCCTTGCCCAGGCCGCGGGTAGCCGGAGACAAGTCCGCCTGGTTCCACTTCTCAGCGTACTCAAGCAGCGGGCCCAAGTTGACCTCGCCGCGGTTGAGCTCAGTGATCCGACCCAGCTGAGCTGAGGCCTTTTCACTGGCCGCAACAGCGGCGCGGCCAGCGTGCAGCACTAGTGATCGCGAGCCGGAAGAGGGGGAGGCCGCCGCGGTGACCACCGCAGCAAGTTGTTGAGCGGTGAGCTTTGCGCCTTCCGGGCGAACTGGCTCGGCAGCAGCAGATTTGCCGGTTGGGGCTGCCGGAGGAGGTGATGGTGCGCCCTTTGCTGGCGAAGGAGCTTCCGGTGTCTCCTTAGCCGCTGATGAGGTTGCTGGCGTGGAAGGATCCGGCATAGTCTTGGAGGGGGGCAGTGGCCTTCTTCTTCTTCTTGGGAACGGGAGGAACCAGAGGTTCCGCCCGCCCTGTATCTTCGCTACCGGCGCCGATGTTGCAGGGCGCCGGTGTCTTCAGCTTCTGGAGGGGAAAAGAAATCCTCCTCCGCGCGGTGATGAGAAGTTTCAGGGGCCGCGCGCCCCGCACTTGTGTTGCCTCCCCGATTGGAGGCTGGAGATTTGCCGGCACCAGATGGTACCGGACTTGCTTGAGGAGGAGGAGAGGCCCTAGCGGCACCCTCGGAGGCTTCCGGCCTCATGCCAGAGGCGCTCCTGGTGAGGCTCAGCGCAGGCCTGAGAAAGAAAAGGGGAAAAGAAAGTTAGTAAGAAGCAATGAGACAAGCAAAATCACAAGCAAAAGACAGAAAGAAAGAAAAACTGGAAGCTTACCCGGTAGCGGCCGGAATCTTACTCCGGTACCGCTTTGTGGTGTAGGGCTTGCCGCCGTCACCCTTCTTGGAGCGCTTGGCGGGGGGATCTTCGCTGGGGCCGGCCTCAGAGGTCGGGGCTTTGTTCTTGTGGCCCCGGGAGGTTAGGTTGTCCAGGAACTCCTGGCCAACCTCGGCCTGCAAAGGTGCAGCGTGCTCCACGACCTCGGGGTTCGTGCCGACAGGGCACAGATCTACAGAAGAACAGTTTGTAAGGAGACCGGTAAACCAAATTCATCAGGTGTACCGGATAAGAAGTTGGGAAGTTACCGCGGCGCATGGTATGCGTCGGGCCCATCTTATGTTTCTCCTTCACGTAGGGGTCTGGATCGCAATCGTCCTGGAAGCACCGGTTGGGGGCGTAGGTGGTTCGCTCCTCCTGGCGGATCCGGCGGAAGTTCTGCAACACAGAAAAAACAAATCAGTATGAGAAAGATAAACCACAAGTATTCTGGCGCAAGATCTTCCGGAGATCCCGAGATCTTACTTGGCGCGGAGGAGAATTGTTGCGGCTATAAGGAGCTAGCCCATATTTTCCGTTGGGCCTCAAAGCGTTTTTGCAGATCTGCTTGGCCTTAAGGACCAAGTCAGAGGCGCTCAGCTGATGGGTGGTAATCCGGGTTGGATCCATCCGGCCTGACATCTCGCAGATCTTATGAGCGCGGCGCTGAAGGGGCAGCACCCGGTGAGAAAGGAAGGCCATGACCAGATCGTCCGCGGAGAGGTTGGTCTCCTCCTTGTTCTTCTCGACGAAAAGGCCAATCCGTATGGACTCCTTATCATCCCTAGGATTATGGAGCCAATTCCTCATACTAGGTGGCCCGGGAACATATTCCGGAAGGTTGATGAAGTCTTCCGGTCCACCGTTCCGGACATAAAAGAAAGATTTTTGCCAGGTCCGGACAGACTCCAGACCGGAAAGTTTGTAGAAGGGGCTCCCTTGATGGGGCGAGAGAATGCACCCGCCGCACCGGACAAACGGTTTGGGGGCGGAAGATTCTTATCTTGGATAGAATTCTTCCAGAGATAATAGAAAAAAGAGAAATTATCCACCAAGGAGTCATGTCGACATACCCCTCCATGAAAGTAGCAAAGGAAGAAAGATAAAAGATGGAGTTGCCCGGAAGGTGATGGGGCTGAAGCTCATAGAAGTCGAGAAAGCTCCGGAAGAAATCTGACGCCGGAAGGCCTAATCCGCGCTCAAAATGAGCAGAAAAGACCACACGTTCACCCGGCTCAGGCTCAGGCTGGCGCTCCTCACCAGGAATGCGGCACCAGACTTCTTCCGTTATCCTCCAGGAGCGGTAGAGCTAGTCAATCTCCGCCTGGGTCACTTCGGAGCCCATCCAGGCCCCGCGTGTATAAGAATCGAGGTTGGAGGTAGAAGTTTGGGCGGCGGCACCACGGCTCGAGCTGCCGGCTTCCATCCCAGGGTCGCCGGTAGCCTGGGCGGAGCTACCGGCATCTTCTCCGGTCTGGGCGAGATCCGCCTCAAGCCCGTCGGAAGCGCGGTCGACTGAGATCTCCCCCCCCCCCCCCCCGAAGAAGCAGTGGGGGTCTTGCTATGGTGAGTGCTGGCACGAGAATCCGAGAGGTATTCTTCGGAAGACATGTTGGCCTAAAAATTCCAAGATTTCTACCTAGAAACAATTTTCCCCAAACCTAGCCTCTCGTGAAGATCTACGAGTAAGAGAAAAAGCAAAAGAAAAGATAAGGTAAATATGCTACCGGCCCGAAAGTAATGCAGTGAAGAGGGAGAGAACCAGTGAGTCCGCGAGGCTAACCTGAGGGCGGCGGTGAAGGTGAAGTTCGAGGTTCGCCGGAGTTGAGCGGGCTAGCAGGTGGTGGCGAAGAACGGTGAAGAGGGAGAGGAAGCCGTGGCAGCACTCTGGGCGGAAACTGCGAAGAGGTTGCGGTGAATCTCTGCGGGGCAGAGCCCTGCGGAGCTTCTTTGGAAGTTCGTCGGAGGGCGCAGCTTCGGCGGCGAGCGACGGCGAGGCGAGTGCAAAGGGTAGAGGCTCTATGTGCGCAGGGAGTTGTGAGTGCGGGGAAGAAGACGATGTGGAACCGCCGCGCCCTTAAATAGGGAGAGAGGTTTGTGGGCCGGCAACCGCTGGGCCACGGCGCTTCGCCTCGTGGGCCGCCACGTGGCGCGGAGATACACGCGTGAAAAATGAGATGCCACAGGGAGGCCACACGGATCCGGAACGGCCGCGAGGATCCGCTGCGGCGCATTAAATGTGAGCGCAGAAGCCGAAGGGAAGTGACCCCTAACGTTGTGGCATCAGAAACAGTGCGCATGTCTCTGAACGGCACTGTTTCCAAGATATTCTTGACTTCGCCGAGAAGAGTTTAATGACATAGCTACCGGAAAAGATCGGTACGATGAGGTGGGTTCGGCAGAGATGCCGGAAGATTTGAACTGGTTGCCGGAAGAGTTAAACCGGTACGTTAAGAAATGGGAACCTGGCATGGTCCGCCGGGTAGGATCCGCCGGACTATACCAGCATCGGGGACTAATGTTGGGGGGATGACCCCCGGTATGCCAAAGGCATGCCGAACTTGGCTAATTTAGGCTGTTGAGGTACCGGTTTAAAGATTATTCCGGATAACAAAGATAGGTGCATTGCTAAGTGAAATCATACCGGTATCCCAGGAGGGGTATGCCGGAAAAGGCTAAGAAGGTACCGGAGTACCGGTACAGGCTACACTGTAGCACGTCGGCAAGTTGGTCAAAGATTCTCTCAAGAGCTAGAGGACAAGGATGAGCGAAGCACTTCAGCTTTAATCGAAGCTCTGAGGCCAAAGCAGAAGATGACGTAAAAGGTACCGGAGGATGTCACCGTTCCTGATTAAAGGTCTACCGGCGTCACCTGCTGCCAAAGAGGCTTTGTAAAGTAGTTTGTCTAGTTAAAGATGCCATTAGGATTTCCTAGGGTTTCTTCACCTGTAAGCCACCCTCTCCCCTATATAAGGAGAGGGAGCACCCCCTTGCCCGGGTAAGCAAGTAAGGACTCAACAGCTGATAGCTTGTAACCTAGTTCGATCATGAATAGAGAGATCCAAAGTTGAGCTAGTACTTGTGTTCTTCTTCTTCTTCAACCTCTGGCCAAGGCCAAGTTCATCAAGAAAGCATCCGGTAATCCATCCGGAATCCATCCCAACCTTACCAAAACCCTCCCCCGAATTCTCTACGCACATTCGGCCCCAACTTAAGTCATCTCATGGCATCTGTCTGTTCACCACGACAACACCTCCTGTCTCTCTCTCCTCGGGCTGTTCGTGCAGCCATTCCAGTGAGCAAAAAAAAAACGATTGGACCGTCTCCACTGTCTTGCCAACCGCGAGGGGTCATGTAGTTTAGCCTTTTTTTTTCTTGCTTTTCCTTCTTTTTGGCGGATGGTTACAAGACCTTTGGTCCTGTGGTGTGGTGAACCAAGTCTTGTAAACCAACTTCCATCTCTTGCGTGTTCATGTGGGAAAAAAGTGAGATCCGAGAGGGGCACGGGACGAGAGGGTGATACTTTCTAATGTGTGAACCATATGTTGGTTAGTCATGTGTGAAGTGTGCACCTTGTCCTAATAATAGGACTGTACAGTAGACAGGAACTAAAACTACTGTGGCCGGACTCGTTGCCTGTTGATGTATGTGTGTTGGTGGACAGCATTTCTGCTGAGCCAAGTATCTAATGGAATCTTGTGTTCCATTTCAAAAGAAAAAATTACGATACAGAATATCATGATTCCACCTAGCGCTTCAGTTCACATGTGTAGAAAGGGATGCAACTCACAATATATTGATTGGATGCATATGGCGTTACATATATAGGCCACATCCTCGACTATACAAGGAAAGAGGCGGGCCCAATAATAAATACAAAAATATGTATCGTTAGACATAACTACAGAAGATACACAGGTATCTCAACACCCCTCCGCAGTCGAAGCGTCGCCTGGTCGAACGCATAGACTGGACCGGAACTCCTCAAATGATGCCGTAGAGAGACCCTTGGTCATGATATCCACAAATTGTCGGGAGGTGGGCACATGAAGTACTCGAATGTGTCCAAGGGCCACTTGTTCCCGAATAAAGTGGATGTCCAGCTCAATATGCTTGGTGCGGCGATGGTGGACCGGGTTGGCGGAGAGGTAGACGGCGGATACGTTGTCGCAATAGACCACAGTGGCTTTGGCAACAGGACATGAGAGCTCAACGAGGAGTTGCCGCAGCCAAGAGACCTCGGCAACCGCGTTAGTAACAGCCCGGTACTCCGCTTCGGCGCTGGAGCGAGAGACTGTGGGTTGTCTCTTAGACGACCAGGAGATGAGCGAAGGTCCGAAGTAGACTCAGTAGCCAGACGTGGAGCGACGCGTGTCGGGGCAGCCTGCCCAATCGGCGTCCGAGTAGGCGACGATGTCCGTGGCGGTGGAGGCGTGGAGGGAGAGGCCGAAGTCCATGGTGCCACGAATGTAGCGGAGGATCCGCTTGACCGCAGCCCAATGAGGATCTCGCGGACCATGCATGTGAAGGCACACCTGCTGGACAGCATACTGCAGCTCGGGCGGGTCAAGGTGAGGTACTGCAGGGCACCAACGATGGAGCGATAAAATGATGCGTCCGTGGCCAACGAACCATCCGTGGCGGAGAGCTTGGACTTCGTGTCGACAGGCGTGGCCACGGGTTTGCAATTAAGCATACCGGCGCGGTCCAGGAGCTCGTGGGCGTACTTGCGCTGATGAAGGAAGAAGCCGTCGGTGCGACGTACGACCTCGATGCCGAGGAAGTAGTGCAGAGGCCCCAAGTCCTTGAGGGCAAACTCAGCGCGAAGACGCACGGTGATCTGTCGCAGGAGGTCCGTCGAGCTGGCCGTCAAGATGATGCCATCGACGTAGAGCAGCAGGTACGCGGTGGTGGCGCCATTGTTGTACACAAACAGCGAGGCATCGGAGCGGGTGGAGCGGAAGCCGAGTTGGTGAAGAAACGCTGTGATGCGCTGGTACCAGGCGCGTGGGGCATGTTTGAGCCCGTATAACGAGCGCGAGAGCAGGCACACATGGTCGTGGTGGGCGCTGTCGATGAAACCCGTGGGCTGCTGGCAGAAGACCTGCTCCTCGAGATGGCCGTGAAGGAAGGCGTTGGAGACGTCCATCTGGTGCACGGGCCACGCACAGGAGACCGCGAGCTGAAGGACGGTACAGATCGTCCCGGGCTTGACAACCGGGGCGAATGTGTCGGTGAAGTCGACGCCGGCACGCTGGCGAAAGCCATGAACCATGCACCGCGCCTAGTGACGGTCGAGAGTACCGTCCGGATGGAACTTGTGCTTGAAGACCCACTTCCCGGTGATGATGTTGGCGTGAGGGGGGTCGGGGAACAAGCGTCCATGTCTGGTTCCGCTGCAGGGCGTCGAACTCGTCCTGCATGGCCGCAAGCCACTGCGGGTCGCGGAGAGCAGCCCGGGCAGAGGCGGGCAGGGGCGATGGCGTGGATGGTGAAGGCGCGGAAGTCGACGCGGTGCAGACGTACTCGTCCGAGGGTTACCGCGTGCTCGGGACGCGAATCCCTGCACGGGCGCGCGTGAGGGGCCCCGTGGCCGACGGCGAAGGAGGCGGAGGCGGAGCCGGAGGCGAGGCGGAGCCCGGTGAAGACGGCACTGCGCCCGAGCTGAGGCTCGAGGGCGACACAAGCGGCGTCGAGGCGGATGAACCCGGCGAAGGGGCGTCGCCCGGCGAAGACGGCACGGCGCCCGAGCTGAGGCTCGAGGGCGACGCAGGCGCAGATGTCGGCGCGGGTGTCGGCGTGAGGTCACCCGAGACATGGCTCGAGGGTGACCAGAGGGTGGCGAGGCAGCGCCCGAGCCAGAGCTCAAGGGCGCGGCGGAGAACGACGAGGCAGTTGAAAGTGCATGGAGCCCCCATGTGTGGTTTTGGTAATTAATGACAATCCCTATGGACTAATGTTTGCATTGAGTTATATCTGTAGGAGTTGTCCATAGGTAATTCTTGAACCATATGTTGGCTTCAAGGTTGCAATAAGAAGAATTTGATGAAGGATATCAAGTGTCAAGTATGTCTTGAAGATGAAGATGAAGTGAGCCCTCAAGTTACTTCAAGACATCAACATGTTTGTATTGGGTTGCAATAAGAAGAAATTGATGAAGGATATCAATTGTCAAGTATGTCTTGAAGATGAAGATGAAGTGAGCCCTCAAGTTACTTCAAGACATCAACATGATGAAGAATGAATAAATGAAGTGCAAGTTCAAGATGAGCCATCTCGAAGAGATCCTTTGCTTGAGTCTTGCCATCCATATGAAGAAGATCAAGTCTCAAGTATGTCTTGAAGATGAAGATGAAGTGAGCTCTCAAGGTTAACTTCAAGACATCAACGAAATGAAGTGCAAGTTCAAGATGAGCCATCTCGAAGAGATCCTTTGCTTGAGTCTTGCCATCCTTATGGTGATCATGGATATGTGAAGATGCGCCGAAGAAGAAGCTCTCCCATGGTGGATTATGGGGGAGCAATCCACAAGACTTCGTCAAGCAAGCACAATCAAGAAAGGCGTTCCATCTTGTTGAGGTCAAGATCGTCGTCATCGAGCTCAAGTGGAATGCGCAAGTATAATGTTTGCTCTTGATAGGGTTTCTTTCTCACCGGTCTCATAGTGTAGTTGGAAACCGGTTTATAGTTTAGTTGTCGTACTATCAAGAGGGCTCTCGAGTGAGTAACTCGATCGTATCGTTCGGAGAGAGCTCAAACCTTTGCATCCTTGCATCATCTTTTTTGGTTGTTATTTGGACCTTATCCATGTGATGTTTTAGAGCTTGTGCTTATTCTCATGACAAGCTCTAGTTCATCGAAAACGGATTTCGCATAGATCACTTGTTGCGTTTTCGAGTTTGGTTCATCATCTTTCTTGGTTTTATTTGGATCTTATCCATGTGATGTTTTAGAGCTTGTGCTTATTCTCATGACAAGCTCTAGTTCATTGAGAATGGTTTTTGCATGGGCAACTTGTTGCATTTTCGAGATTGGAGGTTTTACCGGTATGTCTTTTTTAGATAGGTCAAACCTTTCATCATGTGTTTCTATCATCCCTTGTTGGACTATGATGGTTTCCTGCATGATCTTGTAGAGCTTGTTCCTAGCTTCAAAACAAGCCCAATATCATCAAAATCGGAGTCCGGATGCTAAAGTTATGCCCGTTTTAGTTTTGGTGTTTCTGCAGTTTTCTGGGGGGCGGATAATCCGGCCCGAATGCCAATTCCGGGCAAATATCCAGCCAAATATCCGGCCCGAGTCCAGGGGCGATTTTCGGGGGGCGGATAATCCGGCCCGGGGGCGGATTTTCCGGCCTGGGATGTCCCAAACGGTCATATTTCATTGGGAGGGGGTATACCCCCTTCTTCCTCCTTGGGCTGGTTGGTTCACTCTCTCTCTCTCCCCTCCATTGTTGTCCTTCAAAGCTTTCCCTAGTTCCTGATTCCTCCCATGATTCTTGCATATTCTTGAGGGAAAAGAGAGAGGAGATCTACATCTACATCTTCACCAATCAAATCCCTCTCTTTGTGAGGGGAACCCACTAGATCTTGATCTTGGAGAATTTTGTGTTCTCCTCTTTGTTCTTCCT